>NC_092822.1:65317500-65655000 GCF_023375885.2 Dermacentor andersoni
GATAAAAAAAGGGAAATAGAAGAAAGATAAAAGAAGTAAAAAAAGGGAGCACACTACAGAAACACATCATGCAGTCACACGCATAGTACGAGCATTACAGATGAGAGTCTAGTCCTGTGGTTGAGATGGATTCAAGCACCGCTTTGTGAGCCTCATATCGAGTTGAATCACGACCTTTTGGAAACGCAATATCATTAAGCACAGTTTAAGCATCGTGTCATCGTGTTGCTTTCCAAGCAAGGTTTTTATGAATATAAGTGCTCACCTAACATTCCTCTGCTGAAGGCAATGTTTAATTATTTATCTAAAGTCAAAATTGAAACAGCACTTGCCTTGCATTTTTTTTGCATTTTAAGTGATTTGTTTTTTACCAACTGTACATTCCACAGTACACTTGTCAAAGGTGGCCGAGCTCTGAGCAACTTCTCAGGTCAGAGAGAAATGCAAACTTCTTTAATGATATGCTGGATGTGTTAGCCTTGCTGATGCCTCACATGCTACTCCAGTCAGTAACGCCACTAAAGGTGAATGAAACTACATTTCGGATGTGTAACACAGTGGTGGCTATACTATAAAACCTAACACCTTAGGCATTAAACAGCAACAAGTTTGCGCATGTGCCATGTGCGAGATAATGTCACGGTCATTATTATTCAGAGGCCATCATGTACTGGTGGCTTGGTGGCTGGATAAGGCAACAGTTCATAACTGTCCTATTGCCTTGTTTTCCACGAACTATATCTGTGTTCCATCCCACCAAATTCCAAATATCAATTCTCTACACCTTCCTTTGTGCAAAGTTACCTGATCATCCTTTCTTACTTTCACTAATGGAGTGTCTTACACCAATAACACATAAGGGTACTTCATCTAGTTTTCATAACATCTGTCACAGGTGTGAAAATAACTTTTACTGTCGTGTTTTTTTGGTATAAAAGTAATCTGAAAACTCCATATGCCCTCCCCCCTCTCTCCTCACTCCTTTCACTCTGCCCCAGTGATTTTACCCTGGATCCGTGAGCTGTCACGCTATTTTCGTAGTCATCATCAATCAGTGTTGTGCCAGCATCTCTGTCGCTGTCATGCCGTCTTTGTTGTCATACCATCACTGTAGTCATCGTCAGCAGACCCGCTGTTTTGTATGGCCCTTCAGGCTTTTCCTTAGCCAGCCTTCTACAACTTTTTGTTTTTCCTCTCCTCATCACTACTTGCGATGCTTGTGATACTTGTGATACTTGAGCCAGCTGCTTCTGAGCCTAAAGAGCTTGTCACCGTCCTCGACAGGAGCTGGACTTGGTTCTGCCAGTGCTGAAGCCCCGCTTCCAGGATCCGCCCGTAGAGGGAGTGCGCATCACGTGGCTGGGCCACTCGACGGCGTTGCTGCAGATGAAGGGTGTCAACGTGCTGACGGACCCCATGCTGAGCGAGCGTGCCTCACCCAGTCAACTGCTGGGGCCCAAGCGTTTCCGCGAGGCACCCTGCACCGTTGCCGACCTGCCTCGAATCGACGCGGTGGTCATCTCCCACAACCACTACGACCACCTCGACCTCAACACCGTGCACCAGCTCAATGCCAGGTTAGCAGCGTCAGCCACCGAGAGAGATTAACCCTGCCATGCCAAAACACGGTTCCACATTAAAAAAGAAGAAAAAATTGGAACAGATTGTTCCCCTTTATTTCTGGCCATGGAGAGTACATTTGTACAAAAAAAGCTATGAAATGTTATTTGAATTAAGATGTAATTAGTCTAGGAATTATTTAGTAATTAGTTTTCCAAACTATCCACAACTGAAACTTTACTCCAGATGTCAAAGACACTACTGTAGGCTATGCATTAAGTTTCTTGCACGTAAATCTCAATTTTGGGACATCAAACTTTGCTTTGCATAAATGATTTGCTGGGCATTGCAGGGTTAACAAAAAGGAGAGCTGCATTTCCGCATGCCCATGCCAATATCAGATGCAACAAAAACACTTTGCTTTTTATGTAACTGTGCAGTTAATTACGTTTGGCTTAATGGTTCTCTGTAAGCCCAAAAAATGTAAAAAAATGAACTTTTCAGGTGATTAGTGTGATGGCGAAGAGGGGCAAGCAAAAATCTATTATCACAATAGTGGTCAGAGTGAACATGCAGAACAGCATAAGAGAATATGTTCTCAAGTTTATTGGAAAGTGATAGAGAAAATAAAAGATGACTATTCAAAAATAGTTATTTAGTGGAGAACGAAAAGGTAAATACTAGAAGTATCATGAACTTTGCATTGAAATGCCGTATTTACTCGAATATAGGTAGACACCTATTATTGAACTCGCCAAGAAATAAAAACTTAACATTCGAATGTAGGTAGACCCATATCTCTTCAGAAAAACAATATACTTTAAACATGAGACCACTATTATGCACCGTAAGTTTGGCTACTAGACCTCACTAGCCGATGCCACAAGCAGCGTCCTCGACAGCCTAAATGATGTCATACTCGGTGCCATCTAGTGCACTGGACATGCAGCATTTCTTGACGTGAATTTGGATAATCACTTGACTGGCTTTACAGCAGGCATGACAGAGTAACTCTGTTGAGTTGGTACTTTGCTAGCTTTGCTCCCGAATATAGGTTGAGATCGTTTTGTCACGAATATAGGTTGATAGGTCATCTTGGGTCACATTTTCAGGAAAAGAAGGTCAACCTATATTCAAATAATACGGTAGCTGTTCAGTGACAGTCATTTTGTCAATGTCCACTGGCTATTACTACATACATATCTAAATGACAGCAGTTGAAGCTATATCCACAGAACTTTTTTTAAAAAGACACACTGGTTGTACTATGCTGACTGTCTGTTCCTGTGTATTGTGTGAAAAAGAGGAGGAAAGCGTACTTGTATGTTTATGCAATGACTGAAATAATGGACATCTCTTGGTTATAAACAGATTGACTGTATGTTAATTTCCTGTAGCCTTTACGAAAAGCCACTGCACGTGACATTTACAATGTCATGGCATGTTGAGCAGTTCCCCTCGTATCGCGATGCGTCACGTTTGCATTGCATTCTTTCATTTCAAACTCGCCAAGCCACCCTCATTTGGTCTCGTTACATCCACGCTAACACGATAACGATGCAGGTTTGAGGAGACATTGCGGTGGTTTGTGCCACTAGGCCTGACGCCCTGGATGGAGCAGCTGGGCTGCGAGAACGTGGTGGAGCTCGACTGGTGGCACGAGGGGCACCTGGCCACTGAGGACAACGACCTCTCTTTTGTCTTTGTGCCAGCACAGCACTGGTGTAAACGCACCATCAGCGACGACAACAAGGTCAGGGACCCCACTAGGAACGTTTCACATACTTATCTTGTCCTGTTGGTATAAAGCAGCGGCGCTTTGCTTGTGAAACGCATTTCTTACCGCATCTTCAAAAGCAGCTACCACATGCGATGTACATTGACAATGATTTTCACTATGTCTCTTATCGTTCACAGAATGTGTCACATGCCAGAGGTGACCAAAGAGCAGCTAATGAAATATTTACCAACAAGGAAAGACACTGCAGGCTAAAGTACATAAAGACTTAATCTTGAAACTTTTGGAAACATGTTGCATGAAAACAGCCAAAATGCATTGACTCCAATGAACGCTGTGGTTTTAAGCTGAATCTATGTCTGCTGCAGGAAGACAGCATTGTCCAATTACCCGTCTTGTGTCAGCTGACTCCAACCCATGCCCACAAATTTCTTCATTTCGTCGCACCACAGTCCCCCAATTGCCTGCCATTCTTGATTGCATTTCACTTTCTTCAGCACTCATTTTATTACTCTAATAGACCACTGGTTATCTGCCCTACACATTACATAACCTGCCCAACTTCATTTATTCCTTTTAATCTCAACTAAGCATTTTCTATACCCCCCCCCCTTTCTTTTTTCATTGCTCCCTAATCTACGCTACTGTTTTCCTGTCTACATCAAGATTCACAATGTGGCAACAAAGTGATTAATTCTTCATCAACATCCTTCAAAAGCTTCATCATGTGGATGCAGAAGCTTGTAGTACAGTAAAGCCTCATTGATACGTTCCTGTTACATTTTCCCGGCTCTTATTCTCAGAAACGTCAGTCATGTTTGTGTATCCTCCCCACAAATATGTCATTGGATGTTAAGTTTTCCCGAATCATGCATTCTTTTTCCATGGCCCCCTGAGAAACGTACCAATGGGGTTTTGCTGTAATTTGAACCTCATTGTAACAAAGTTGCATCCAACATGAAAGTACCTTCATTATTTTCTATATTCATTTATAAGCATATATTTGTTACATGCTCACATCCGTGAGAAATATTTTGGGTTTACTTTGTTAAATGCATTATATTTGTTAAATCCATGCTGGTTATATTGACGTTTGACTAGCACTGTGCAAACTACAACTGTATTGCTATTGCTTGCCTCCGGCTGCAGGTTCTGTGGGGTGGCTGGTGTGTGATCAGCCCTGAGTACCGATTCTACTTTGCGGGCGACACAGGCTACTGCGACGTGTTCAAGCAGATTGGGCAGACATATGGACCGTTTGACCTGGCCGCCATTCCTATTGGTGCCTACGAGCCCAGGTGAGAGCATTAGATATAAGCACTACAAGTTGTCCCAAGTTAATGTCCACACTACTTAAAGGGACTGACAACCAATTTTCATGATACCTATATATATATATATATGCAATGGAAACCTTACCAGTCAGAGTGAATAGTCATGAAGCGGTAACATGGAAAACGCCACAGAACATTTTTTATCAGAATTTTTCGATCTGCAGTGAGGATGTAGTCATTTACTGGAAGCATGCTGAAAATGGTGATAGGTGAGCGCGATAGCGATTATATGCTGGCATTAGTGGAAAGCAGACGACAAGTACAGCCGTAACTGTGAGAAAGTACTATTTTCTTCATTAAGACGGTGGTGTTCCTGCGATTTATGTTTTACAGAGCGTTAAAGTATTTCTGCAATAATATATATGTGTTTTCATGGTTTCCTGTCTAACTGCTTTGGTATTTAACTAGTCAAAATGAGACCAATTGGATCGAAAACGAAACAACACTTTTACACATAACACACAGTTCAGTGTGTTGCCAAAGCCATGCGTGCACTTTTGATTTCCGAAGCATAGAATAAAGCGCAAGTGTCTATTATTATAGCAACTGCAATTTTAAGCAATAATTATGTTGTACTTAATAACAGTCTATTTACGTACAGTAATCTCAGACTACACTCAAAGTACCAATTTCACTGCTGGGCCTTGCCATTTACTGGTTTTTCAGACTTTCTTTGCCAGCTTAAAATTACAATTCCTATTTAAATTATGAACAGCATGCTGGATTATATCACTATAAATCATGGTCATTTCATTTCCATCAATGTCTCACAACATATTCTGGCCAGTTGTCAGTCCCTTTAAAGAAGTAGTGAATGGAGTGCGTGTGCCGCTACTACTAGCTGTGTGTCCTCGCTGTCAGGTTTTCTTAAATCGTACATCACTAAGAATAATTAAGCACTTAACCAACTCCTTAATTATTTCGTTGTCAAGTCATCAAATGTGAAGTCATAGGATGTGCTGAGGGCACATCCATACAGCACATCCAGATGACGCATTTCTGACAAGCTAACTTTTGCTTAGATTTTTTTATGGCAGAAATGTAGTAAGCCCTTGAGACAACAACAAGAAAAAAGAAAGAAAAACATAACCTAAGCTGAGATAGTGTAGCAGTTCTATTCCGATTCTTTTCCTTTTCACACTTCACCAGTGGTCAAATCAGCGCTCAACCTACATTACCACCAGTATCATCCACTCCTGAATAGAGCATGACAAGACAGGAATAGAATGAAGCAAGAGGAATCTTTACAATATATTGGCTCTAATTACATTTCAGCATGCCACAACAAGATCACTTTCCTGAGCCAAAGAAGGAACTAAAGAAGAGCTCGCTTGTTACAAAAACCTTATTTGAGTGGTGTCATCGACTCCTGCAACTTTTTAATTGATACATTGCTCGTCAAAGTAAATAATTAAAGTGTTCAGTGATTCACTTTAAGTAATTATTTTAGCGCCATAAAAAGGCACTGGCAATGGGAATAATGGGCACAGGCTTGTAGATTATTGCAGAAGCCACTTGGTTTATGTGAATTCTACATTCTGTTCCTAGAAGTTACTAAAGCAAATTATTACCCCGGCATAGAACAGTGCGTGCTGTAGAGAACTTTCACACTAAGCTTGCAGTAGAGCGAGGAAACTGGCATACGTAGGTGAGCAGCTGCAGAAACTCAGCAGGGCGCAGTGCCTGTGTTGCAAAACTACAAAATTGGAGGGCTGTGACATTCTTAACATTTCCCTGGGGGTGTCAATATTGTTTAAATGTTTACTGTTTAAATTAATTGTTGAAGTTGTTCAAATAAATTTCCCATTACTCGGCAGCAGTGAATGAGTTTCAGTGGGGCCAATAAGAAGAAAAGGAAACTGTTAAGAAAGTGGGAAAGCAAGTTGCCACTGGCATGTGAGAGAAAAAGACATCGCAGCTTGTAACCTATTCACCGTAACGTACATGTTGCAGGTGGTTCATGAAGTACCAGCATGTGAACCCTGAGGAAGCCGTGCTCATACACAAGGACGTCCGCAGCCGTGCCTCGCTGGCGGTACACTGGGGGACCTTCACTCTCGCCAATGAGGTAAGATGCTCTTCGCAGCAGAGGACATATACGAGCAATTATTAAACATTATGTGCCCACACACAGTAGAAGCCGAGTTTTAGACGAGCTCTTGCACAGTCTCAAAGAGCATCCGCAAGCACAGTTCATCAAGTGAAAAATAAATGCAAATTCTGCACTACTCCCTAGCCATGTGAACCCTGTGCCTCTTGATTCCAAGACCAGCGCTCAACTGACTAGCCCACATTATCAATACTTAGATGTGCATGTTTGGGGAGTGAAAGAGGGAGGCTGCTGCTCATTGCAATGTACATGAGTAGAATACACACATCACAGTGTATTCTGAGTTCAAGCAGTTTTTCTTTCTTTTTCTTTCACATTAAGTTTAACATGAAGCAATTTGCCACCATGTATATGAAGAAACAGGGGTTTGCTTCACACTAATTAATCTGAAAGCGTGCCTCAACTTGCCTAGCTTACAAGTACTATACAACTAGGTTTGCCAAGAAGCGGAGGAACACCTGGGGTAACGATGAATGCATCAGTGCATTGAAGTTAACCCAAAGGAAGTGAACATAATAGACATAATAAAAACTAAGGAAGCAATGACGACAGCATGGGCCTGTCTGTATCTTCTAACTCGCCACACGGCCATCACCTGTGCTGGTTGAAACTACCACCTCTTCACCCACAGCACGGGAGGCAGAGAGGAAACAGTGAACTGCTTGAAGGATCGTTCAACTTTGTGGCCGTCCACTCTGTGGGCAGTGGGTAAAAGAAGCAGCATCAGCTACCTCTATGCAGTCACTGCATCGCAAGCCCAGAGGCACTGGAAAGCAATAGGATGGATTGATGTGCTTCACTGTGCTTAATGGGAACGCAGTCTTTGGCATTCCAATGCGGGGAGAAAAGCGATACTGATAGCCCGAACCTAATGTTGATTGCAAGAAGTGGACAATCTGATACCAAGAATGTTATGGCAAGTTGACATCATGAACTGATGGTCAAAATTTATAGAAAGACAGGGAACACAATACTGCAAGCATTGATCATGTAATGCAGAGAATTAATGCTTGCCTGTACTCCTGGATTCAGCATTAACCTTCACATTTATCGTATTTGGTAATGTCGCAAGCCATGTTCCAAAACGAATCTATCCCAACTGTAGCAAAAATAGACAGCAGTGGCAAGAAAGATTAATTTTTCATTCTCGACATTGAGATTGCAATGCTTGCGCTATGACTGGGCATAAGAATAGTAGCAGTGCCGCCTTCACTATCAGAGGCATCACAGATCGTCCAAAATTTTTTCTTGCCAAACACCAAAAAGTTTCACACATTTTCTTTCACTTTCAAGAGGTTTTCCACATAGCATACTTATAGAAAAAGTAATAATTATATAATCTGTGTCTTCGATTCAATGAAAACGTTGAATAACAAATCATGTTTTCAAATGACAGTTTACCTCACACTACATAGTAAGTGTCTTCAGTTATACTCTCTGAACAGATGACAGCAGAACAAATTTAAACTGTAACAGTACTGTAATGTACACTGTAAGCAGAGCAAATGTAAAGGTAATGAATGAGCCATTGACAGAAATGTGAGTCACAAATCTAACTCTTTATTGGGAGAACTAGTGCCTAAACACGCAAGTGACACATGGAGCACAACAATAGTGGCATATATGTAGTGTGCTTTATGCTGAGCAATAGCTGTGTAACAGTAGTTAGCCAGTGAAAAACAACCAACGGAAAAAGATAAACATTGTACGTGTGTCATATGTACAAGGGTTCAAATTCAGCGGTGGGTAGTGGGATGAGCACACACAATTCATTCACAGCCATTAAAGATGGAAAAACTGCAACATGGATGGGTAGGACTCATCCTCGGCAATTTTGGAACAAATTGGTAAAATGATTACAGCTCAGGCTTGGAGGTTAAAAGGTTAAAGAAGTACTTCATGCCATAACATTCTACTGTGTGCCGCACCAAAGAAACTAATAGAAGATAAAGCTTCATGAATTTCCTCCATAAGTGCAATTTATAAAGAAGCAAGTATATCAAAAGGGCACACTTGACTTTTGCCATTTGATGAGATAAACACTGAGTAAATAGGGAAAGTCTTAGTAGCCTAGAGCAAAAATTTCAAAAATGGGACACATCTTCCTAAGTCTAGCTTCCTGTGACCCCTCTCTGCTATTTGTCTTGCAATTTGATGGTACTGTTAATGAAATAGAAATGGCACTTATATGTGAATTGCAGAAAGTGTGCAGAAGACATAGAAACATGTACGTCAAGCCCGCTACGAAACCTGCAGTGTGGTGAGGTTGTGGAAACACCATTCCTATACAGACTCTAGAAGAGAATTACAAATTCAATGTAATTTTCACCTTCGTCTGCATTTTTCTTTTCCCGCAGTACTACCTCGACCCCCCGGTGAAACTGCGGGAAAGTCTCGATCGACACGGAATATCGCCCCGTGAATTCTTCACCCTCAAACACGGAGAGTCACGGCTGTTGCACGCAGCGCCCCCTAACCGAACATCTCGTGTGCTGCCCTGACGACCGTGATAAGGTGTGCCGGAGTAACAATTGCTGTACCTTAAATTTTGGCGATGGCTCGATCACGAGCGCCGCACTGCAAGCCCAATGACAACTTGGAAAAGATCCATCGCCACAAAAAGACGGCTTGCCTCGTCCGACTGCACAGTTGATGGCGACACAGTCAGCCCCGGAAGCAGATGATTGTTATCAGCTGTGTGAGCAGCCTCAATCAACACCTCCTCTCTTTTTTTTCTCGTGCAAGCAATGACCAGGCTGAAGGTTTGGTGGCACTGTCTGCTGAAGACATCTCCAGCAGCCCTGCAGTCAGCTGCTGTGTTTTTATTTGTGCGTGTGTGAGTGTATGCAGGTGCAAGCATCTTTTGCACTGTAACTTTGAAGTCCTTTTTTGAAAGAAATGGTTCAAGTCCGTATGATATGCATATGGCTCTGCCGTGTCCAGTTTAGAAAAAAATGGGTGCCATTGGAACAATGTGATTAACCTGTGCCTTATGGGATAGCAGGCATTTGCAGCTGCATTCAGGCAAGATTTTTTTTATTATTGTTAAGAAATGGGTTGTTGTTGTTATTGCTGTGGCCTGTGTTTGTTAACTTTGGGTGTTACTGGCAAAAAAAAAATGTGGCGGGAGGAATCTTTTCGGTGCAGCAACCTACCTGCAGTTTTATTTATAATTCTGTCACTTTAAAAAGTTATTTTGCAATTATGTTGTAATGTTGTATTTTTTGTATAGATTTAGAACTAAATTATTTAACATGTCGTGCTGCAATCTAAGACCAGTCCCTCACTTGGAAATATTTTGCAGATTAGCCTGTTCCCTAGCAATGCAAGTTTGGAATTACCCGTCTCACAGTTCTTGAGTTCCCTATGCGTGCCTACAAACACGAAAGTGTTCCCACATTGACGAAATGTGTCTAACCAACATGCCTCATTGTAACTTTGTTAAAATAACAGAAGCTAATGAGAGCTTAACAGAAGCTAGTCAGTAATGATCAGCCTTTGCTATCATGCTTACAAATAATTCTTGGACAATCTCCAAATCAAAAGTAACTTAGCCATCCATATAAGCTTCCCTATGCCATTGATTGCTGCCTGTCACCCCGCAGCCTGTGTAAAAATTTTGTCTGGCTGGCATATATGTTAGTGGAGAGTATCTCCACAGTTTTATTGTGATAGCAATCATCAAGAACTCAGTAACCAGTGAGCCACTCTTCCCCGGTGAGGCGACCAGAAGAACAGTAACGGTAAAAAGATGGCAATATAATTCAGCGTTCTTTTCAGGAGCCACGTGTTTTTCACTTCAAATAACAATTAATTTCTTTAGTGGTCATTTTTCCTCTGCAAGAAGATGTCTGCTAGTATCCCTAGACCTTCCAGATGTTATTGTTATGCCAAAAAGGTTGTTTGCTCAAAAAAAAAGAAAGCAAAGAGCAAGGTAATTTGAAAAGTCCAGTTAACAGTATAGTAAGCATTCATTCAACTCTCCATTAATTTATTTGTTTGGTCTGTGAGCGTTACATGGAGTTCACCATTTCTTGTTATGATGATGTGTGCATGTAATTTTTCCATGGACAATACCGTAATAGCCCATGTTTCATGCAAGTGTATTTACATGTTGTTAAGACACTCAAGAGTAACACTTTTTTGGCACTGCCAACTGCTATGAGTCACCGTTGTACATTCATGTCAGTCAGGCTGCAAAAAGATGTTGGCCAGATGCGGGGGTACGTAAGCTAAGGACATATCTGGCGCAGAGCTCTCTGTGTTGGTCTGCATTCAACTGCTGCAGCTGACAACATTACAAAGTGGCCATCGGCATGTGTGCACATGAAATTTTGCATGCATTTTGTTCTTGCATGTTTTGACATTTGTTGTCGCATGGTATCCCAAAAAGTGCACAGACATACGGGATGTTACATTAAGTTGTTACAAAATATTGCAGTGCATGGTGACTCATTAGAAGGCAGGAAGTTTCGCCGAATATGTTAACAGTTGTTCTAATGTAGTGTCAGCTCTGGGAAATATTTAAAACTGCAAAGCGAAACGAATTCGGTAGTACACATGTGTATAGCACGTGTTCATGCTACGGAATGCATAACTTGTATGCTGTCCCTCTTGAGAAATCTCATCTGTGTAAACTCATTTTGCAACGCCGGAATGAACTTGAAACCATGACAGAGAAGATGCCTTGTCGGCATTTTGAGGCTTCAAAGTGTTTCATCGTGTGTGTAATGTTCAGTCATGTTCAACTATGTGTGCGATGCTATGCCGCGCCGCATCGAGGTTCCTTTGTACATTTGTGCCCAGTTCCTTGTGGCAGGAACTGCAGCATGACAGGTTTGGGGCAACGTGCTTTACGAGTGTGAATGATGAGGACTCACAAAGGTTATTAATAGCAAGCTTTATGTCGGGCCCGATTCCTGCTTCACTGTGCACTACATGGTGGATGCGAAAGTTCTCACACAAGGCAAGTGCATCAGCAATTTGGATAACATGATTTTTTTTTTCTTTTTCAGAAACAAAAGGTTCAATTCCACTTGATTCTTGAAGGCAGAACTCTGGTTATGGCTTGCGAACTTTCTTTACTAAAATTTGCTGAAGTATGCAAAACATACCAGTTTCGGATGTCAAGCCTGCAACTTAACAGAGATAATGTTACACAAGGTACATCTGGCAGAAATCAAGATGAAAGAGTACAAAATTTGTGCCTGAATTTAAGTTAAATGCAAAACAACCATGAGCCATCACACCTGAACTGTTTCCTTTAAATGCAAAAAAAAAAAAAAGAAAAAAAGAAATGTACCCAATCAAATTCACTTGGCAATCACCTAGTGAGAGAATTTCTGCTTTCCCCATGTATAGCGAAACACCATTTGATTGAACATCACTTGAACAAGTTTCTCGTTTCTTCACTATCCCATTACTAAGGGCAAGCCATTGTATTTACACTTCAGTTTAATGAACATTCACTTGAGCGAGCAGTTTGTGAACACCCATTGAAGTGTGTTCAAGTGAAGTATTGCTGCATTTGAAAAGGAACCTGTTGTGCCCAATAGGAATGTTTTTCTTCTTTGCTTTTATGCTGTCTCGTCAAGCACATGGCCAATGTGCGCTGCTCTGGTGGCATTATGCTCCCTTCTTCAAAGTACTTGATAAGCATTTATACATGCTGGTGCTAATCAAAGCGTATTTATAGAGCACCCATCTTGATTAAAGCCTGTCCTAAGCACGAATTGAAAGAGCAGAGGACAAGCTAAGTGATACAAGTGCATGTCAACGTCAATTAGCCTTACTAGACATTCTTCTGAACGCCATGTATGTATTTTCTTTTCATGTTTGAAATGTTAATGTGCAAAGCATATGACACTTCGCAGTTTAAAAACCAAAAAGAAAGGAAGAAAAGCTTTTTGCGAGAGAGCACATACATTTGTAATATTTATTGTCATAGCAAATTATTACAGTGTATAATAAGTTGTCTGTTTGAGGTGTTTATTTGCAAAGCTGATAACATTTTGCAGCGGGAAAAACCAAAAAGAAAGTAGGAAGAACTCTTCCTGCGAGCACAGCGCATGCATTTATAATTTTTGTTGCCATAATAAGTTCTCACAGTGTACATCAAATTCAATGTCAGGGTGCTATCCCACATTTCTCGAGTAGTTCTGGTCCGATTTTCCTCTTTCATTCCGCCAGCTTTAGCTTTCTTTTTCTTTTCTTCTTCACGCACAACAGGGTAACAGAACTTTTGTCAAGCTTTGTTTTGCTTGTTTGTTCACTCGGGCTCCAAGAACAGCACTGCAATATATTTTGTTTTTGTCATTATCTACAGCTTTTACTGTGCTGTTTCAAGAACACGAAAGTGCCCAGAACTTCCCACCAAGAAAGAACACTTGAGCAATGGTTGAAGCAAAATATGTGCCTTGCCATTGTTTCTTGCATTTCTCTCCTGGCATCATGAGGAATTAGCACTTGGTCCTATGTCTTATAGCAGTCGAGCAGTTGGAGCAAGCAACAGGAGGTACATGGGCGACTCGTCAGGCACATTACCTGTGACACAATTTGTACAACAGCTAAAATAATCAACCAATTGACAAGTGGTGTTCTTACCAAAGCTAACTGAATTGCAGAGGGCTCTCACAGAGGGTGCGAAATAAAAACAGTGAGGTAGCAAATAGATCACCCTTAATGACAGTAAAAGTTTGACAAGGCCAATTAGCAATATGCCCATTGCATTGCTACTTTCAAATTCCTAAAGCAGTTTTTCTAGAAACCTGGCTCCAGCAATATATTGTGTGAAGCTGGTTCATTTACGGTCATTTCATGTGAAAACGAATGCAAAATCAGCCTGGCAATGTTCATAGGCATTAGCTAGCTTAATAAAGTGCCAAATGTGTGCAACTCTGAATGTGTGACATTATGTGGTGGTATCCTTGCTACTGTGTTTCGACAGCAAAAGAAATCAAAAATTTTCAATTCGGAAAAATTTGACACCGAACACATAGTGTCACCAAACAAATAGTGAGGAAGTTTTAGAGGAGTAATCTAGTGTGGTCAGAGAGTTCCAGAGGGCCTACCTATTGCAATTATGGTGCTATGCAGGAATAATTTGTTAGTTGAGGCTGACTTACCATTCGCCTGTGGCATTCTTCAAATTAAGGAATGAATGACACTCTTATGAATTGTACACCGCTTAGGGTTTATTTTTGTTGCACAACAATAATCACCATGTTTCAGTATCTTTTGTTTCTTTACAGAGTGCATCAAATGCTTTCCTGTCAAATGCTGATAAACACTTGGATGTGTATTATGTCTTCGACATGCGAGAATTGGGCACAGAGCATTAAACAGGATGTGTACATTATTAACCCATCCATGAATGTGTGTGCGCAATTCTGCACGCCAATTAAGATAGTGCATAAAAAGCATAAGCATGCACTGATTAAAATAATTCTGTTTAAATGTGTCGCAACACTTCTGAGTGGATATGCATAAAGTTTTTTTAGTAGAACAAGTTGCAGGGTAGATGACTAGGTGTTTGCTCCCATTGTGAGCATGCCCACATGTAGCACTTCTTTCATTGTTCTTCATTCAGTTTACCATCAGGCTTATTCTTCAAGTGACTTTTCAAATGCGCTGGACATCTGCACATGAAACAGTTGATGTTCTCATGTCTGACATTCCCTTAGAAAGTCCTTGAATGGAGTCAACATACTGTAAACTGGACAAAACTCACTGAACAACTTAAAATTGTCAATATATTCGGCAGTTGCTTACTTTCCATGACAGGTGCCAGAAATGCTATGAAATTAAATTTTCAATTAAAAGAGTTAATTGGCAGCTAAAGGAGTTAACTATGATTATTGCGAGAACAAATGACACCTTAACATGTGCATACAATTTTTCGGAGAAGGAAATGACGGTTATTAGTCCCAAAGGAACTAAGGCCTCTTTGGTGGGCTCGGGCATCCTGACCCACCAGATTCTTGATATTCTGTACCAGAAACATTCCTTTCGCGAGATTTTTGCTGACTCGGAACTGGACACACCCAAGTGGCCACCAGCATTCCTGGTGTACTGTGCAAAGATAAGCTTGTCACAGCACCAGAAATGCTGTCAACCGCACACGTCAACATGTCCGGTGCCAAGTCATGCGAAAGGAATAGTATCAGAAACTGATTGCCCAAACATAGTACCCCAGTACAGCAGCATGACACAGACAAGGCAAAAAGCATAGGGTACTTTCTCCTTTACTCTGAAAATGAAAAAAAGTACATAATGACCCAGATTAACCAGGTCACTAGGTACTTGTTTACGTGACTGACCAGTTGAACTGGATTATTATCACAGTCCCAACTTTCTAACTGGTTAAATATGAATGGGAATAGGCAAAGGACATACATTCTAACCTGAAGACAAAAATTTTCTTTTGTAAAAATGCATAACGAGGCCTGTCATATGATGAAAGCAGCTCAACATGCAATATTTCTTTATCCGCATCTCTGAATGCTACCTTTATGTTCTCTACTCACTGTATATAATGTGGTTGTGCTATTTACGCTCCACATTTAAGCATGGATTACATAATGTCACTAATTTCCTGCTGTATTTGGCGGTGACCACGTGTGTTATACGGCTTATGTGCCCAGCTGTCTCTCCTACTAATTTATTTTGTTGCCCTGACTGCATGCTGATAATTCATCCTTGTTCTGTATTATCTTGGATGGTGGAGAAGTGGAAATCGTCATCAAGAACAAGCTGTTCAAATTTGCTCCGTCATACAGAATCTCGGGCCCTTTTCTCAGTGCCTGGTTACATAAAAAACTGCACTGTGCTCTTGAAACACAGGTTTCTTGATCCCTATGGTGACTCGCCAAAATCTGCAAAAACAGCATCCGAGCGCACTGTTGTATTAAGTAATAAAGAGTTTAGTCTTGTTACATGCACTGTGCCGTGTTTCCCTTTTCTTCTGCTGTAAAACACTGTTATGCAAAAATTTTGAAAAATGGTGGAAGCTAAAATAAAGCAACAGAATGATACGTAATGAGAACATGATGAATACAAATTGAACTCCGAGAAGTTGAAGCATCTCTTTATATTGGATTTGGAGATATCTTGGTACCAATGAGTTCATAGATCTGTGTGGTAGTGCTGGTTGACAACGTATTCAAGCTATAATAAACTTAGCTGTCTGATTCTGTGTATCAATTTTAAAAGCTAAAACTCAAAGCAAGCTTTTTTCACTTGTACAGCATTTGGCTTAATGTCATGCAAGATGGGCATCACCAGGCTGTTATGGAACTTATGGTACATGCATACTTGGCCTTTACATTGCATTTCAGTTCCATGGCAGCCTTAGGATGCAAATCAAGGTTAATTCACTAGTATTCACAACACAAACACACAAAGCTGTCAGTTTCTGGGGAAACTGAACAATATTATTCCAAGCAACAAGAACCAGTGTCCACCCACTATAAATTATAACATTTTTTAGGCTTAGCCTTGTAAGACAATAAGCTACCACCATTTTAGTTGTATCGCCTGCTTTTGACACTGCCAGCTGGTGCATTCTCACCAACACTTGTACTTTTGTACTGTGTGTCCATGAAAGAGAGGCGCCCTGAAATAGTGAAAACATTTCTTGAATAAAAATGCACTTTAAAATAAGTAGAATTTCTTAGACTATATTATGTGTAATCACTTTATCATTTTCTAGGCTCCACACATACTATCCTCAACAATTTCCTCTTTGTACTGGATTGTTGCAGATGCATTTTGCTGCATGGACTGGGTTTCTTTCATAAACCGTTATCAGTTTATTGGATTCACATTTGCAAAACGTTGTGAAATTCCTCATATGGTTCTGGATATATAATGATATATAATGAACCTGTGTGTAATAATTATGCTCTAGGTCGAACACAACTATTTTACGCATATTTATGCAAAATAAATTCCTTAATGAACTTGACATTGGATATTGAACTTTGAGTGCCTTCACAGCTGTTTCGACCATGCTGGCATCCATACTCAAGGTGCCGATGCAGACAACCACACAAACTGGCTGATTTAACTGCTCGTGCCAAGGTTACCACGTTCCACGCTCACCTGCTCTAAAAAAAATTGCCTAGCAGTTTCGCCATACATACTGAAAACCCTAGGCATTAAAAGGGTGCATAAAAAGCGGGCTGCATGACAAGGTGAAAATGACTGGCCAGCTGAACATCGACATTGCACCAGTTGGTTTCTGCTGGTGTGGTAGCAAATGAGAATGAGGCGATATTAATAGTCCAGCCAGGCCAGTGAATTCCTTTGGAATATCAGTGACTCTATGGAAATATTCAAGCTGGCTTAATTATGCTTAAGAACTGAACAGTTTGTCAAATAGTGTATCAAAGTTGGTGCCAGAATAAAAAACAGCTTCAATACGGACACCGCCTTTGGGGCATCGAGTCTACAACACTGGGATGTGCTTGGCGCATTATAGCCTGCACGGCTGTTGCGCCATAAAAATCCCAAATCATCATCAACAACACTGAGAAGGGACAATAATAAACCAGTTTAACAGATCAATTATAAGTGCCCGAAGAAACCGAGATGCAAAAAAAAAAAAAAACTAAACAATGTAGAACACAAATCATCCACCAAAGGAAAGCACTGTAGAGGTGATGTCAGGAGAGCTGGAACCAGTGTTAGTGTACATGAGCTCACAAAGAGAGAGATTAAAATACCTATTTGATGGCTTGGGGCCTAGTTGGGTAAGTGGTTAAGGGGAAGGGAGCAACCTAAGAGGAAGCTTTAGCTCGGGCCCAACTATGACGGGCCTATTAAAATACAAGTAAAACACAAAAACATTTTTCCGAGATAATTCCTGGACCGATTTTAATGAAATTTGTTGCATTTGAGAGAGAGAGAGTTAAATTCTAGTGACTGTTGGAAGCGGAATTTCGATTTATGGCCTGAATTTTGTTGAAATAATTTTCAAAAATTCGGAAGTTAAAAAAATAGAAGCACGAAATGTACAAATTAATAGCTCTCAGTCAAGAACAGATATCGTGGTTTCGTAAACGGCATACATTAGATCATTCAAAGCGGACAAATTCGATATGTCAGTTTATATCTTATGTGAATTTGTTACATGGTGTGCAAGGGTTCTGCAAAAGCTGTATTTCCATATTACTGAATTTTTTAGATTCACGTATAACATATCAAACTTGTCCGCTTTAGATGTACTATCATATGCAATTCACAGAATTGTGATATAATTTTTCCTTGCTTAGTTACAGAGTTGTAAATTTGATAGTTTCGTTTTCTGAAAATTTGTGATTTTTGCAAATTTTTAGTAAAAGATTGATTACCTAAATCAAAAATTTGAAACAGTCACTAGATTTTAAGTGTTTCTTTTAAATGCAACAAACTTGTTGACATTCCCGATGCGGTGTCCCATGTAGTTGCCTACGGTGATTTTGGGACTGTGGCCTACGATGTCGCCCTAACTGCACGAGCCTGTCAGACATGGACATCGCGATTGACGTGTCTAGAGCATCGCCCAGTAAGCAAGGTTCTTAAGATAATAACACACTTCGTCTGACGGCTTTGGGCGCAATTTCACCTGCGCATGTGTTGCACTGCAGCGCATTGATGGAGGTGGAGCTGAACGCGTCTACAAAAACAAGCACGCGCAACGAGAACGCTGTGCTGAAGGAGTTAGATGTAGGCAAAAGTTTCCGCGCAAGCAAATTTGTCCACTACATGCACCAATGAATTTATTGAATCTTAAGCGGTCCTTTTTTTTTTTCGGCATTATTCTCCCTCTGCCAATTGAATGTAACAAGCCCTTGCATAACAAATGCATCGTAAAAACGTGTTATAACTTGGCTCGGATATACTGAGTAACCTGATACATATTTAACTATGAGCTAGCGCACGAAGCCGTCCGTTGGTTCGATTTCGCAGATGTCGGACCAGACGCGCACATATGGAGTATGTATCACGGCGTGTGTGCTTCTTTGCCGCGTCATGAAAATACGCGATATGTGCTTATGTTAGATCACTTACGGTATATGAAGAAAATCGCGCGCCGTAAGATTTACTGCTGCACAAAGCACGCTGGCACTAGTCACAAAGTTACTGTGCGGTCCATCTGAGTCAGTCCAGCAAATACACACACTTGAACTAGACTGCCTTGGTGCAGTCAGTTCAAGCGGCAATACGACTGAAGATGTTGCGCGCCGCGAGAACGGAGCAGCCAAGTAGTCATGGCAGACCTTCTCTGTTTAAAAAACGCTCCACAATACTTCTAGATATGTCCGTACAACTAGCCGGCGGCGCTACCTGTTTTCGAGTTAGAAAATCAACACATGCTCCAACATGCTCTATCCAAGCTCTATCACGTCGTCGCATATGCTAAGCTACTACTGCTGAACAGAGCAGTTAAATAAGAATACTCGTCTTATTTCTGAATTTAGAAAGACGTTGTTTTTTTTACTACTTGACGGAAGTGTCAATCAGGCAGTAATCGACATTTAGTACGAAGCTTACGATAAACAATGGCTTAATCCACTACCTCGTGGCCGCCCGTGGCGATCGCCTGTCTGCTTGCACAGCAGCTTTCGGTTGTGGAAGTGCTGCCGAAATTCGCGCAATTTGCGCTGAAACGTCCCAGACATGAGGCTGGAGAAGGACGCCCTGATCGCCGAAAGTCACGACGGACTCCGGAGAAACACCTTGGAATTGTTCCTGAGCTGCAGGAAGGGCGACCTTGCTCGCGTGAAGTAAGCATATATGTGTCCGTGCGTCTCATCCCGTCGCAGTTTTTCGTTTTCGCGACCGGCGATCAGAATCTCGACGCTGCGCGGGCCCAAGAGGCCAGACACGTGAAGTCAACTGACTGTTTTCTGACCGCTCGTATTCCGCGTTCAGTCTTTTGCGCTTTCCACGTGCGTACGTACGCCGAGCGCGCCGCGCATATTAGTCCAAGTTCCCTCCTAATTGACAGTGCTCATTTTCGCTCGATGCACGTCCTTTCTCTACCTGCAGGTACCTCATCGAAGAACAGGAAAGCGAGCTAAACGTTAGGGATAGATGGGACGGTACACCTCTGTGAGTACCCGCGACATGCTTAATTGTTTACATGCTGCAAAATACCTGATCTTGGATATTTGACGTAAAGCGCTGCTCCCTCTCTCTCTCTCTCTCTCTCTCTCTCTCTCTCTCTCCAGGTACTACGCATGTCTTTGCGGTCACAAGGACGTCGTCGAATATTTACTGTCTCAAGGTGGGCATATGTCCTCTATCCATGCATGCTTACAAACAGTAGCACAGTAAACTACAGTGCACTTTGAAGTTCTTACAATCGCATGCAAACGCATCGTTGAAGCACAGCTAGGGTGGCTTCTAGCCACCCTAGCACAGCCAGTCTGTCTCAGTGTTGTCTGTTTGTGTCAGCAGCAACTTGCATGTGTGATAGCAGCTGTACAGGTACTGACTTTTAGCAAGTGTACTTTCACTGTATGTTGTTCAGCCTATAGCATATGTGGTGTACACACAAGGCATTTACTAATTAATGCAGTTCAGACATTCGGGATCATATATTATATGCATGCCTTCTTGTTACTACATGTTTACCTGGCACTTAATTAATCCATGCATCTTCACACCATCCAAACTTGCAGGGGCACGCTGTGTGGCCAACACTTTTGATGGAGAACGCTGCCTCTACGCCTCCTTAAACTTGGAGATCAGGGACCTTTTGCGAGATCGGAAAGTGATCACATCAAGCACCATGCGCCGAGATGCTTACGATGAATTCTTGCGGCGGTATGTCTGCCTTTTTTTAGTTGTCTTGAACTGTGAGGCCTTACCTTTCAAAACCGAAATGTGTCATGACCTGTAGTCATTTTTCATGACTTTCTTGTGCTGTCTCAGTGACAACAGTGACGCCCTATGGATATCCTATGGACATTCACTGAGAGGACATGGATATCGTAGGGATTTGTTGAATACACACTGTGTACCCTGCAAATGTCCCTCACGTGACCGCTTGGTTGCATTTCTCATGTCCTATGGACATCCCTTGCATGTCTGCGAAGGACATCATGGGGACATGCTGCATGCACTTTACAGACATATGCCAGGGCCTCTTGCACAGTGTTTGCCAAAATGTCTATTACAGTCGCAGCACACACTGTGAGACTGATGCAACGGGCAGAGT
This sequence comes from Dermacentor andersoni, assembly GCF_023375885.2. Lineage (NCBI taxonomy): Eukaryota > Metazoa > Arthropoda > Arachnida > Ixodida > Ixodidae > Dermacentor > Dermacentor andersoni. The sequence goes on from NC_092822.1 coordinate 65,338,449, forward strand.
GCCCACGCATCAAGAACAGATATATTTTGTGCACATGTTACACATGCATGCACGTGTGCATAATCGCAGCGTACTCATTCTTCTAGGCCTTCCACCAAGTGCAATTGACTTATTGAACCAACTGAAGTTTTCAAAGTAAATTGCATCAGAAAATTCATAAAGTATGACGTACATGCGAGCTGCAGACACAATAGCTTCGGATTGTAATTTGAACATGCGGAAAAACATCATTCTGTTATGAGGAAACTCAAATACAAAGCCTCATTCGGAAGACAAATGTTCAGGTGTATGCCGAAAAATGTTCATGTGGGATATCCTTGAAATGTCTGTAGTAGGATATCCAAAACAAGTCCGTGTGCGACGTTCTTGGGACATCCGTAGTAGGATACCCAAAGCTGGACATTTGGCAGATGTCCTGTTTGTATCCAAAATGGCGCGTGGACATTGGGACATGATTCGTATCTGCTACGGATGAAGTGTTTTCACTGGGCTGCTAATGTCCTAATCTACTTATGTCAGCACAGGGAGAGAACCATTTTATGAACACTTAGAATTTCATTTCTACTCTAAAATCTTCTTGGATTGCCTGCAGTGATTTAATGCATGGGAAGCTATCTTGTGTAGACTGTTGATACATGCTGCAGTGCTTTGACCTGGCTTGGTAGTTCACTGTTTTCTTATGGTTGGTATACGAGTATAATCAGGGCTCTGAATTTAATGCTGTAATGATTATCACATATAGAAAATTTGTGATGAATTGGGCAGTAGTTCTCTTCATGCTTGGAAAGTATTTGTTCAGCTGTGATATTCTTCTTCAAGAGCTGTGAACATGCTGGCTGGCATTGTATAAGTAAGGTTAATAGATGGACTTTGGCAATGTATAGCACTATGGCACTTCACTGGGGTTGACATTCTAAAAACAGCACAAATAACAAAACAGCTATAAACTGGCAGCTTATTGGAAGAAAATGATATGTGTATCTATATAACAGAGGCTGTAGTCATAACACAAATGACAATCAAGTGACCGATGACACTTAAGAGTTACAATGGAAAGTACTGCCTGCAATGGGTTCAGCGAAGAATTGATTGCTTAACAGTGCTTTCAATTTGTGTCCTTCCTACATACATTTCACTTTTCTCGAGTAAACTGCCAGTCAATAGTTCGTGCCTGTGTTATCCACTTTAACTCTTGCTGTTGCCCCATTATCTGTGCTGTTCTTGCAATGTCAGCAGTACAGAGAGACATGACAAAGGAAGCTAGCTGGAACAACGTAGAGCACTGCTATGAAAAATGTAGCGGAAGAGCGATTGTGAAATTTCTAACAGCATTCATGTGTTCCTCTTGTGGAACGATTCCACAATACAGCCAAATACCATTGTAACAAAGTCGCATGTGACAAGAAAAATTACCTGCATTAATATCCAGTGTTCATTGCAGACATATACAGGTATGTGTTGCACACTGATATCACAAAGAAAAATTTTGGAGTGCTTCAGTATATTCAAGAACTCATTATGCAGTCAAACTTCATTATAATGCATGTGACTCAAAAATACATTCATTGTATCCAATGTTCACTATAAAATGTATTTGTTACATGCTGATATTAGTGAGATACATTTTGTTATATCCAGTATTCACTATAAGCATGTATTTATTACATGCTGATATTAGCAAGAGACATTTTGTTATATCCAATATTCACTATAAGCATGTGTTCATTACATGCTGATACATGTATTAGGGAGAAACATTTTGTTATAAGCAGTATTTGCTATAAGCATGTATTCATTACATGTTTATATTAGCGAGGTACGTTTTAGATTTACTTAATTATATCCGATAATTCTTTATATCCATGTTTGTTATATCAAAGTTCTACTGTATCTACATTCAATATATCGAGATTCAACTTACAGGGAGCCTGATCAAAGGATACACATGCTTTCAGGTGCCTGGAGGATGTTGAGCACTGCGACGTCACATTCAGCGTTCAGGGTGAAACAGTCCCCGCTCACCGTTGTGTCTTGGCGGCACGCTGCGAGTTTTTTCAGCGCTCCCTGGTCAAGAAGTGGGCGGGACGGCAGCTGATACCGGTGACTCACCACTCCGTGAGTGTGTTCTCAGTCCTGCTTCTTGTGTGATGTGCTTACTCCTGAGACACTGCAGACCTGGCTTTCCCTCAGTGCACGTAATTTTTTTTTGCCTTGGCTACCTGTTCCTCGTGCACATCACAGCAAAGATGAGCATGTGATAATTCCAAGAAAGCCCATCTACGATGATTATTTAAGCTATGTGAGAGCCACTCACACAGTACACATACTTTATTCAACTTCCGTTACAGTCGATAGAGCAGATTGGGACGGCGCATCCATTTGACTTCGTTGCTTGTGCACCCAAATGCACTGAGCATCTCGGGAGACCTTCTGACACTTCACACAGGAGCCGTGCACGCACATCGATATTGTGATAGCATGGCAGCAGCCGTTCTCCTCCGCGCCCTTTATCAACTGTTGGTTTGGCGCTGGTGATAGGTACTCACTTGCTGTGCTGCAGACCCACGTTTGAATTCTCGGGGCTAGATTTTTTCACTCCTTTTACGCGGTCATTGTATGTTACCACATAACAGACTGAAACGGAGTATGGTGGTAAAAAAAATGCACTTGCATTTAAATTAAGAATGTAAAGTGCAGTTTCACATATGGTCTGGCCCAGGTATAATGAACTGGTTTGTGTGCTAAAACTAGTTCAATATATCAGATAATTCTATATATCTAGACTTAGGTATAAAAAATGTTTACAAACATTTATGAAGCATTCGTTATACATGATAGAATAGTGTTACATCACAGCGCTGAAACAGCCAATGGCAACCTGATCCTTGCAGTAGCATTTATAAGTAGCGCAGTGACCCAGTACAATCAATAGCTCTGTATTGAGTTATGCACCATATCACACTCTAAATGGTTACCTCTGAACATGCTGTCAAGCATGAGTGAAAAAAAAGAAAAGAAAGGGAGACATGCTCAGTAAGCATGCTCTGGAAAAAAGTAAAGACGCTGCAAGCAGTTTTACGAAGCACATCGGAAACACTTGGATTTATTTTGCATGAATACCGCTAAGTTTTGTGTCTTTGAAAATAGAGCATAGTTTGCTGTATCCCTGGTTCATTGTAATTCAGTCTGACTGTATGACGAGACAGTAGGAAATGTGTTAATATGCTGCAAATAAGGGAGTCAATTATAAAGTGTTAGCTGAGGTATTAGCACTTCCAAGTTCCTCATGGAAACTGTAATTTGACAAGCCATTCTAGACATTTGCACAGAGGAAAATGTAATTAATACAAAAATCACGTATTTTTTGCTATATGTGCTTTTGATGTTGGCAAGTTTCCGGAATATTGTTTCCTTTTTTTACAAACCAGTGAAAACTAACTTTTTCTTTCATGATTTTATTTTTCCAACAAACTTGTTTGCAACTTTGCACCTACATTAGAAAGTATCATTCTCATCTTGGTTTGTGACTGTGAGAATTTTGCTTTTCTCGGGACAATGTCCCTTGACGCGACCCTGCAAACTGTACTGTAGCTTTACTGTGCTCCACTGCGATACTCATGGGTGGTATTCCTGGTCACTCACTCACACAAGATTTTGCATGACTAGCACCAAACACATTGGCACCTACGGGCATTTATGTCCATTTATGTCCCAAACATGCTGTATTCGCACAGTGCCAGCAATGCTGTTGCCTGTAAACACTAATGCGCCTGGTGCTAGCCACGCAAAGTGACACGAAAGTGACTGCATTCCACAAGAGTGAACGACCAAGAATACCACCCCAGCATGCATTGGCTAGCACAAACATATTTTGATGAAAAGTGAAGCTGAATACCCTATAGCCCTACAAAGATTGTAATTGCAATCATTGTTGCTGCTTACAGAAGAGAATGGCCTTTGTTCTTCAGGCATTATCACTGTTAGCACTATTTTCGCAGGTCGAATTACATTTCCTATGTTGAAACGTGGTGCGATTGTTCAGCCAGTAGTAAGCTATACATTTACTAAAGTGGTTAATAAGGGTCAATGCCTGGCTTCCCTTGGTACACTGTTAGGACTTCTCAGAAAAATTATTCTGCACTTTATTGTCCTTTAAAGCACGCATTAAAAGCCTTCAAGCATGTTTCGACATTGTGAGTGACTAGCTGAAGTCTGTAGAATGGCTAGTACTGAACATGTAGGCCGAGGATAATTGTTCGATGTATCACAAGCTACCCGCAAATTCTACCAGAACTGCTCTGTTCGCTCTTCTACGATGAAGAGCGGGTTTCTTCGTTAATTTATGTTACTGCAATAATGCAATAATTCTGCTGTTATTGCAATGTTATTGCTGTAACGGCATAGATGCTACCAGCAAGATTGTGGAACATGTTACATAACACTTGTTTGTTACACAAATAGAAGACGCGCATATCACAAACTGACATCTCCGACCACTGTCAAGGATGTCAATGTAGTCTACGTTCCTGCAACGCATGTGTCCTACGTCAATTTAGGTCAGCACAGAACAGATTGGTCTTTAAAGCATTTTGAATCAAAACAGAATGAGATAACTGCAATAATACTGCTTCTGCTGGTATGAAAAAGCAACAAATTGAGTGTCTTAGAGCACGAGTGGCACGCATCCATGGTAACAATTCTGTTTTGTACAGTTTCCACCTGATATAACCCAGCATAATGTGCACAGTGCATAAGGTGCTTGAAGACATGGCTTTGAATTGTCATAGACATTAACACTTTCCTTCTATCTGTCTGGGCATTTTATTTTTGTCTTCACCAACACCTCTGTCACCTACCTAGCACATTTATTCCAGTGTATTAGCTTCCAGTCTAACACAGGAGAAGTCATAGGCTGCCTTAGTGGCCTTACACATCAACCACAGCAACTTGGAGATCGCCACTTTCTTAAATGTCACCAAATCTTTTTTCTTTTACGAGTAAGACAATGGTATATTATAGCTGGTTATGACCTGTGACAAACAGAAATAAGCATTGTCCGTGGTCAAATGCCACTCAGGTGTTATAGTTTCTCAAGCAGTTGGAGGCCGGCCATGATGAGAGAGAGCCCTGAAAAGTCAACTTACCCTGAAAAGTCAATTATAATACAAAGCAGCTTCAAATGGCAGCGCTAACAGCCACGCTTTCTGTGCACAATGTCATTACGCACTAGTACTAAGCAATGGATTTGCTTGCTTCCACAAGGGCCTGCACAAACCAGGAATGGCTCACTGTGAACCTCTACGGCCACGTCACCCTCAGTGTGGCATCCGTAGTACCCAATATTAACCTGCTACACTGTTATGTATGGGGGTGTCACCCAGACGCAGGCTCACAAACAGTCACGTCACGGTAAAAATTTAGGCTGCTATTGCGGAAGCCCTGCCCAACATCAGCTACCACAATCTGGGCAGGTATGCTGTAGGAGTCCACCTAGTGGACATGTCCATTTCGTCTGCTGTTGAAGTTCTGATTGGCTAGGCTGGTCTGCACATCTGCAGCAATAAGGTGCCACAGCCAATCAGCACTTCAGCAGCAGACGAAATGGACATGTCCACTAGGTGCTCTTACAGAATACCTCCCCTGATCTGAGCATACAGCCGACATTGAAGTCGGGTTCAGTCAGCAATTGAGGCTAAAGATGATTTTATTCATCAGCCCCAAACACAGTGGTAATAGAAACAATGTAAAAACCTTGTAACGAATATAGCCTCACCGAGGCCGCAGTATGTGTAAATAAATAAAATAAAATATCAATTTTTTTTCCTGAAATATCATTGCTATTCATGAAGTCGTCATTATATTCTCAAATATCTTGTTCACCCCACAAATGCCAATTATAATCCAGTGTTTAGGGTGCCTTTGCTCTATGTGTCCTGTTCAATGTTGTGCTGGTGACATGCTTCACGGCTCTGGCAACCAACTTGGCCACCTAACAGTACTAGTCAAATAACAGTAGATTAATTCTTTCACTGAGTGTGATTGTGGGAATGGCATATGGCATAATTAAATACATTGTGTCATGCTTCTTTTCAGGTGGATGCTTCAGTATTTCGAATTGTGATGCAGTACCTGTACACAGGCAAGTATCTCATGCAACCAGTGTGACTGCCTGTTCACTGTTTCATCCATGCATGAAAATGCCAACTGCTATGAAATTTTGGACCACGTAAAAATCCTAGTTTTAGACAGTGCAGATGTCTATGATAATTTGCCAGGGTCTATGGCTTTACCTTTAGAGAATGTAGTTGTCAAGCTTGTCTAACATGGTGGTCCGGGTAGCAGTGTTCTGTGTACAGTAAAGCTAAAGCATGTTGATAGATTGTGCACGATCATCTCATTTCATCTAAGGACATTAAGTGTAAAGAGTAATAAGCTGTTCTGGTAAGAAAAGTGCACAAATTCTGGAGTGCTACTCCCAAGGTAATTGAGTTACGTCACTATAGGCCAAACAGAAGTGACAGCTGTAGATGTTGACCCAGGTAATGAAGATGTGGGTTTGTGAAATCAGTCAAGTTCCACTGGAGTTAACCAAGTGCTCACAGTTTACTTCCAGAAGACAGAATAGCAAATCAGTTGACACTGTCGTGAGCAGATATCGCAGCTGCATCTGCTCAGTCATCTACAGTGATATTGAAATGACTCAGTAGCTATATTTGAAAGGCAATTGTTTCATTTTTTTTCTGAACTCATCAGTGATAAATTTATCATATTTTAACAAGTCACCTGTGACACCCATGGAACAATGCATGAACACATATACATATGGTTACTAATTTGGCACTTCCTTTTTTGCACACCACTAATAGGTTCCCTCATTTCTTGCTACATACCTGGATTTAAAAGAAACTACTCAAGGCTTTTCAAAGAAAAAAAGTCGCAGTTTCACGCGAAAGGCGAAGCATCGATTGCAATAGCAAATTAGTAGACCACTATACGAAGTAAGAATAGTAGTTTTATCGGCCATATAAACTCGTAAACATTCACTTACTAACTATATTAACAAGCATGGTGTCATGCAGGCACAAGCGAACATGAACACATCTCACGCAATGACTGCAGAAGCTCACTGTCAAAACGATGGAGTGAGGAAGCACGGCAGCAGCGGCAAGCGAATTGACCTTTGTGCTGCCTCTTGCTTCAGTGTGAACTAAGCGGTGAAAACACAGCGCACACGAAGCTACCAGCACTGGGCGTACTCTGTCCCCACTGCAAATCACTTTCAACATAGCGCCCATGCGGCCCCACCATATGCACCAACCGCCGGAGTAGAATGCGCCCCCGATGTCTACCTGGTGCCTTATACACGCCGGAAGATGACGCGCTTCCTCCCCGCTTTCCTGCCATGCGCGCTCAAGATTGAGCCACCATTGTCAGTTCACCCTACGTGCTTTCACTCACACCTACAGCATATGGTGCGTGGCGACAACGTTATCGGCCTTGGACTTTATACGGAACATCATGGTGACGGCAGAAATTCACCTAGAATGTCCATATAATTGCTATCGCAATAAAATAAAGTGGTCTCAAAGGGTTCCCGAAACAGTTTGGACAAATTTTGTAGATGCGTAGGGTACAGCTACAGTAAAACATTCGCACCACAATTTAGGTTAAGTGTCTCATATTAAGAGAACTGCGGATGATTACAAGTTCCCCTCCTCCCTAGCCATGCTTTTCCTCCTCAACTTTTACGCTGAGTAATCTGGGCTAAGCTCCGCCGTCACTGGCTCTGTGCCGTGATGTGACATCGTGTCATCTACTTCCAATTGTTTTAGAGCCAGTACACCAAGCTTCTCCAACCTCTCTGATGGCTGCCTGGCCATTGATCTCCAGCTAGAGCTCTCCAAGCAGTGTGCATTGCGAGCATTCTGTCACAGTGCCAAGCGTGTCCAGTATTCCGGTAACCACAGGCGAGCTCGTCAAAGTGCCAAGCTTGCCTGCAGTTACTAAAATGCTGGTGGCACAGAGCTTAACCAGCCAAACACAGAGTTACTATTCCTGTAATCAAGCAAAAACCATTTAAACATTTAAAGAGGCAGCATGTTCACGATTATGCTTCTGCTGAAAATTTATGCCAGCAGAAAAGTGGAATGCATTACGGTGGCTGCTATATGCTCTGTGTTTGTCTGGTTGAGCTCTGTGCCACCAGGTGGCTGCACCGTGCTGGCCATTCACGTTTGTGCCTCTGCACATCCGATAAAACACCTAGTCCACTTACGCTTGCATTTACCCAAATACCGCACATATTAAACTCTCTATTGTGGTAGTAATCTTCCAGCGAGAAGTGATGGCCGCAAATGTGTAGATTCTGCCGCCGATCGAATACTGACAGCTCAATAATACCGACCGCCGCCACTCCTCTTGTTGCCTTGCAAAACGACACGATGTCACAGCTTGAAATGTCACTGATCACTAGATTTGCAGCCCACAACGTAACAAGGGCAATCCACGGTGCTCGCAAAAAGGAAGCTCAAGACCGACCCTGACTGTGTAGCTCGCGTCAACACGGAGAACGTTGTAACAGGTGCAGACAACACTAGCTTTGTGCCGGAAGTGCTTGATTGTAGTGATAAATTGTTGCGTTTTCTCTTTACATTATTTTTTTATAGAAACATATTAACCAACATTCCAACTATTACAAACAACATCTGTCACCATAAAGTTTGAAAAATTATTGATCATGCAAGCTGAGTAGCCAATTGAGCTAACTACAATTGTGAGAGGATGGCTGAAAACCCAGGGAAGCACCGCAGCCGTGACCAGTAGCGATGCACATTTTTAAGACCTTATAATAAATTACACGCTTTACATGGAGCGCTTAAATGCATCACTTAGTGATCAGAAGAACCTCACGAGTCAGTACGATTGTACAAAATTATTTCAGGGTCCCTTTAAAGGCCAACCCGAATGAAATTTCACTGGCTAAATTGCTTACAAATGAGTAGTAAATACCGCTGAAGCAATCTTAACAAAGTCACAGGACTGATGACTGTTTAAATTTATTACTACTATCACCCTTTAAGTAGCACTTAAGAAGATGATGCATGCACCAGGAGGTTGGTGGTTATGACATACATGGTGGTTATGGTGGTCCCAGCAAGTCGCCTCCAAGATTTTCCAGTGCACCGTGGGAAGCCTCAGGAAGTGGGTCAGTTTTGGAGGTCATGCGGCCAATTTCTGAGGTCATGTGCTTTCTGTCACGCATAACTTCTGGTGAGCACTAATAACATTTTTTTTTCTGTTTTGGTATCAAAAACATCTGCTTCTGCAATGCATCCACTTGTATTTCAAACATAATATTTTGCACAGAGGCTGCTTATCTACACTGTCTGAAACTAGGCTTTCTATGTTGCTCAGAAATTTATCGCGATGCAGTTTGGAACGTGGCAAACTGCACTGACTGCTCATGGCAGTCAGTGCAGCGAGAACTGAGCCATCACTGTATCACCTGCAGGTCGACTCGAGATGCAAGCCAAGCAGTTCGAGAGTTTTTCCGAGCTGGCATCGCGGTGCAGGTTGACGTCCCTTGTCGCAGATGTCAAGGAAGAGTTAGCACAAGTGCTGAATCAAGGTGAGAAATAATTGGTGGCCCAATATATTGCACAGCATGAAAGTCGCACTTTCAATTGCGCACTGTTAATGTATATTCTAGTATTCCAGTAAGCAAGCTGATGCAACACACACAGGCAATGGTCATAGTCTAAAGTCGTTGCCTGGACTGTAATTTTGTTGCTGCTCTTTTGTGGTGTGTACATATAGTACAGCAGACTAGCAATAACTAAAACACAGTTAATTAAACATTCTTGTTAAATTTAAACAGCTCTGAATATTGTGGTATACCCACTATCTCCTCAATGCATTTTGGAGGCGCTTAACTCCAATTGAGTAGAGAACCAGTCTCAGTGGCTGCTCGGAGCAGAGGAATGCAGCTAAAGCTAGCTGGTTGGAGGACATTCATAAGGCACGTATAGTTAAAATGCGTTCACATGTGATCATCAGGCCTGCTGCGCATGTTGGCGGAGGCCCCTATGAAATGGCATCATCAACCCATGACCCATTGACGCGAGTGGGTGTTGCATATGTTGGCGTGTTTAACTGTTTTTGTCATGCATCACCTCAAACGTGACCAGCTCTGTAATATATCTGTTCGTGTACTTAGCCATAACTCTTGTTTTGAACCGTACATGTATGGACAGAAAGTTTTTGTCCTGTTTTTATTGCTTTATTGGGTAGCTGTTAACCTTGTAATTATGCTACATAGCCTCTATACCCCGACAATGCAACAAATAATTATGTTACCTTTTAATGAGACCACTTCAAAACACATGCTAATTGCAGTGAGACTTCAGATGTGAAGAAGGAAACTCATCACATCATAAAAAACCTGTTGTGGTGGTCTCATGGTACCCTATACCACTCACACATATGCAAAAACTATGGCTGTGCTGTCAAAAGCCAGCCCGATTCACCACTCAGTGGGACAAAAGGGGAGAGCGTGTCTTCCTGCGTTTCCAAGAGAAGCGAACAATAGGAAGGGCCACTTTGGCACCTTTTCGCTGCACAATCATTTTATGGCCTTCAATAACCACACCAGGCTGACTGGTGGACCATTGAGTTATTTGTGATACCATGTGACTGCCACCACCTCTTTTGCATAAGGCAAGGTGATGCACCAGTGATTAAAGCACTAGGGGTGTGTGAATAGTAATTTCTGAGACCAAATTGAATATGAATCGAAGAGTGCTAGAAGTGAACTGAATTGAACTGAATATCAATTACTTTTTGAATAGTCTTCGAATAATGAACAGTTGTTTTCACCATTAATATAAACTGATGTTCACATCTTAGCATACTCACGTTGGCAAGCATATGTCACCACGCATTACGAGCCATTGTTCATTAAGAGAACAAATGGATTATTTGGAATAAATAAGCCAGTTTGTTCACAAAAGTTCCAAGTATTCACACACTCTTAGGAACTATGGTGAATCGGCGTGCCATCATCTCCTGTCATCTGCATGCCATCTTTTCTCCATTGCATTGCAGTTGTGGTTGTGTCTGTGAATTGAGCCTGTTACTATGTGCTGAAGACAGTGACAGGCCCATGACAGCACATGTTTTGGCAATGTGCCCACCATTGCTGCCTAGGAATGTACAGGTGCTTTTGCAGCAACGCTGCAAAAGCACCTGAAGGCAACACGTACATAGTAGTCCACACCCAACTTTGTTCTGAAGCACTTTTAATTTTTGTACGTTTCATGCGCAAGAAAATCTGCGCTTAAACCTATCACTTTTGAAGCATTGTATTGACATCAAATTCTATGCAGGAAACCAGAGAAGCCATCATTCACCAGAGGGTGAGGCAATCTTGCTCGAACCGACCCATTACAGGGAGCAGCTTCAGAGGGACTTTGCCACGTTACCCATTGAGCTTGCATCAGAGGTAACAACTGTTTTTGCAGCTGTTCATGCAAAGAACGTGCGAACTAGCAGGAGGACAAACACAACACAATAACCAAACCTTGGGGAACATTGTATGCTTTAATATCAGAAAATAAAGTGATGCCGGACACAGCAAGGCGCTTGCTTGTTTCAAGCAAAGATTCACTTGAAAGTCCACTTTATTGCTTTCTTTCTTTGTATTTCAGCTATGCTCAGTTTACACATTCTGTCTCAGCTACTGCTTGACTAATAAGCTTATCAAGGACGCACTTATTTGTACCACTAACCAGCACACAGTCCGCCAAACACAACACAGTCCAGTGCATCCAACTTGTTTGCACCTTGGAACACAATTCAAACCCAGTGAAAGCAGTTCAGGCCAACATTGGCATGAACCAATTTGATTGAATATGTTCTTTTTACTGGGACCTTACGTGGCCATTTTCATTTTCATTTGATGCAACAAACTTTGCTGACAATTAATTGATAATTAGTGAACATTGTTGAGGAACCTTCTGTGTTCCTGGTTGCAGACCTATCAGAGCACAAGGTCGCTCAATATTTCTTGAAAGCTGGCATAATTACTTGAAGGCAAAGAATTCAGGGACGCAAAGTTTACTTTATCAGTTTGTCGATATCACTAAATTTCAATGATGATGTCTCGTTACTGTTCCTGTCCGTAATTAGTTTTCGATGTCCTGTACACTTGAGTTTTATTTGAATCTCTGAAGGCTGAGTAATTGCACAGGGAGGTTAAACTTGTCACAGGGAAAGCAACTGCAAAAATGTTGTGCAAGTTAGCTTCAGGAAGCTCGGTTCAGCTTGAAAATACACAATGCAGAAGTGGTGCATGGAAGAAAAGAAGCAGATTATGTTAGAACACAGCTGTCACAAACTCAGGCCAAATCGTCGACATGGCAGTTCGTAGCTGTTAGCCACACAGTTGTACTCCTAAATCGTACCAATAAATAACCAGCTCTATCCGTCATACATGGTGTGTCAAGAGAGGTTGCAAGAAGAAGACAGCCAAAAGAAAAGTGGCGCTAGACAGCAGACACAACTAGAAGCGTTTCGAAGACGAGGAAACAGTGGCAGCGAAAAGCGATTTCGAAACCAAACCAAAGTGATTTCCAACTGTAGTCCCACAGAGGTGGAGGGTTTCCAAAGGCTCCGAAGCCGCTTGACATGCTATCCCAAGCACCTAACGCATGGAAAGACTGGCTACAAAGCTATGAGTAGTATGTCTGTGCAGTACAACTCTGCAAGAAGCTTCTGGAAGTTCAAGTAGCGAACTTGATGATGGTGATCGGGCCTGACACACAGAAAGTGCTCCGGACACTCCCACTAAGTGAAGCAGGAAAGAAAGATCTAGGAGCAGTAAAGCGCAAGTTTAAAAAGAGACTTCAACCCTAAGGTTAATCATGCGTACGAAAGGTACAAGTTTAACCAAATGAAACAGAAGCTGCACTCAGAATTTCAACCTTCACTCGCCCAGGCAACAACCAACTAGCAACACTGACAACCAAGCCCACCAAGCCAGGCCGTGTGACACAGAGTCCCATAACAACAAAGTCTGGCCGTGTAATCAAGCCCGTCGTCAGACTCAGTTTGTAAAGAATGTGATATGTCTCTCAGACCAGCCAAACCAAGCCAAGCCACACTGGCTAACAGAAGACATGGCAGTCTGAGGCCATGAGCCACGCAATCGTACTCCTAAATCGTTACAATAAATAATCAGTTCTATTCGTAATATGGCTTATACATAAAACAAATTCGGCACAACCCATCTCTCAATGACTGTTGACGGTAATGCGTTTAGCATTGAATCAATATAGTGACAGAACATATCACCACTGTCAGAACGAGTTATGTATGAGGCGTGTACTGCAGTGGGACTTCTATCGCGCTTCCTTAAGAACACTTGGTGCCATCTATTGGTGCCTGCACATGGCCTCTGACATGCATTATGCAGCAGCCGAGCTCCTCTCTCGCGCTTCTCTCTAGACACGCTGCACCATCTAGTGGTGCTGCTGAGAAGTTCGCGCATGGCCTCCGAGACTAGAAGCGTGGCGTGCCAGTGCGCAGGAATACTGAGAATCATTCCCTCACCTGCTGCACACCCAGTGACACATACTCAGTGCATTCATGACGGAGCTCGCAGAAGCGTTGTCGTGAAAGACGCGACAATCGAAAGGCGCGACCATTGAAAAGCGGCACACATCCAGTGCATTTGTGGTGCCGCCTGCCAAAGCATCGGGTTGCTGTCCTTCAGGCACCATTGGACCATGGGCTACACAGTGACCCCGGTTAATGGGAAAACAGTTAGATACATACATACAAATGTACTTCCCCTCCGGAAAGTTGAAGTACCTTAAGAATGCTAATGCGGCACATACCTAGTGAGCCGAGTTGTCTACTTTGCAAGACGGCAGCCAGTACATACCTATAGGCTATAAATAAGAGTGCTGCATGTGCTTGTGCTGGCTGTGGTCAAGCATGGCAGCCACAGTAATTGCACAAACCAAGTGGGCTAATCATTGTGACATGCTGAAACCAAAAGCTCGTTTGTGGAAACAAGTATTGTAATAAATTATTTAGATGACCCAGATTCTTTCCATTATATTTTCTGCGGCTTAGAGGGTTCGACCTACATTCAGTGGAAAGAAGGAAAAAAGTTGAAGATGTAATGTCAGTGCTCCTTTATGCTGTGAAGTGATGGTGGCATGCAGGCTAAAGACAGGCAACTTCAAAGCAAACTGCTCTTAGCCAAACTTGCTCTCAAGGAGCAGAGAAGCTTAGCAACATTGAAAATGACAAGCATGATTAGCAGTCATTCAATATAATTCTTAGGTTTCAGATCCAGTGTCATTTATGCATATAGTCATTAGCATAACCTAAAATCATCCACAATGTAGAATGCATGGATGTCAGACAGAAAAGCAGTAATGGGCATGCTTGCTCTGACTACAACGAAAAGACAGAGTTGCTACCAACACAGCAAGCAACAAAGACACTGGAAAAATACAACTACAGGATTATTGTCTTGTCGTCAGCATTGCTTGTTGCATTGAATACTAACCATCTAACCTAACTTTTGCACTCTCGAACAGCTACCAGCTTTCCCATAAACAGGTTGCATTCTGTTATTGTAACTCCCTTTGACAGCTAAAGTGTGTGCAACTGTTTGCTTGTTCCAGATTGCTTCTGCTCACATCTCATGCCTTTCTGAAGATGGCAACCATGCCGACATCTGCTTCAGCGTGGATGGCAGGCATTTCCTTTGCCACAAGGTGACGTTCCAGCCTCCTCCTACAGCATTGTCTCTCATGTGTCAAAAACAATTCATGGGGATTGATGCTACTATCGTTTTATTGCAATAGCGACAACACAGACACTCCAGGCGAACTTCAGCCGTCATTGCCACCATCGCCATCACCGTGATGTCCTGTATAAAGTCCAAGGGCGATAAAAATCACGGCCACATTCTGTATGCTGTAGGTGCGAGCGAAACCTTGCGAGGGTGAACTGAGAAGTATGGTGGCTTGATGCAGCGGTGTTTTCTCACACTTGCAAGGGAGCAAGGCGGGTAGAGTGTTCACCATAGAAGGGGGGGAGAGGGAGTTAGCGCACATTTCTTCTACTCCAATTGCAACGGCTGAGTGCATCGTATCTTGGAGGCAATCTGCACTGGGTTCAAAGGCTAGCCAACCAGATATAGCTGATGGCTTCGTGTGTGTTGCATTCTCACGCACCTAATTCGTGTTAAAGTGAAAGGAAGTACAAAGGGGAATTTGCTTGCCGATGCTGCCGCTCTTCATCAGGCCAGCATTCCGACAGTGAGTGTCCACGGTCATAAAGTGAGATGTGTTCATGATTGCCTGCGTGTGCATGACAATGTGCTCGTTCATTTAGTTAGTAAGCAAATGTTCAGAGAAGTTTGTGCAGCTGATAAAACGACCAACCTTACTTTCTATAGCTGTCGAATAATTTTTTATCGCAATCAATGCTTCGCCTGTCGGGTGAAACTGTGACTTTTTTTTTGTTGAGAAAACTGCTCTTCTGAGCAACCATTCACCGAGACAATTTTACCCATAACATTGCCGTCATCGCCTGCCCTGACACGTTTGTCAACTCTGTACATGCTCATCTGCATTCTTGAGTACTTGGACTTTGTTCAGTTTACAGTTAATATGTTTAGAACATGGCATATCCATTCTGTGGAAGCCTGCAAAGTGGAGAAAAATTAATTAAAGGAAAGATTGTCATTCACCCGAGTGTAGCACAGAGCTGAAGCCAAGGTTTCTCAGAAAAGAATGCTTCACAATTGAGTAAAAATTCATCCTGGTCTGGAGTTCCGTACCAGGAAGAATTTCTTGACAACTGCTGAACTTTCTTTCTGAGAAACCCATATGGATTTCCTTTGTAGCTTTGTGCTACATTCGGGTGGGTGACCATTTTCTCTTTCATGTTTAGTATATGTAGAGCTGCTGTCGGACTTAACCCTAACTACAGACACATAACATTTAACTATAGTAAAAGATCCCTATCCTTGTCTCCTCCGTCAGTTCGTAAACTAGCATATGAAATTTTCATCCGTACCAAATTAGAATATACGTCTACAATTTGGAATCCGTATCAAAAGTACTTGATTGACACTTTAGAAGCTACTCAAAACCGTACCTCCCGTTTTATCTTATCGAATTATGACAACACTATCAGCGTTACTAACTTGAAGTTATCTATTGGTCTACCCCTTTTAGCATCAAGACGTATAATTTCGCAACTTTGCCTATTCCATAAATTGTACTATAACTTTCCTGACCTTCGTTCCTCGCTTTTATTTCCACCCGTGCGCTCATCACACCGTCTATTCAGTTATTTATGTATCCAACGCCTTCATGGGTCTACAAACGCTTTCAACAAATCCTTCCTTCCCGTTGCAATAGAACAATGGAACTTGCTCCCGGAATCCCTTGTTGTAGAGCGAAACCCTTTGAAATTTCGAGAGTTACTAAACTAAACACCCGTATTTGCAACTAATTATGCAAAAACCTGTTCTCTTTAGCGTCTTTTCAGTTGTTGCTTTTTTGCTTTGTACATGACCATTCCTTGATGTTTGTATTATTGTTTTGCCCCCCCCCCCCCCCCCACATATGTAATACCCCACATGGGGACCTTAAGGGAATAATAGATGATGATGATGATGATATACAGGGTGTTTCATTTAACTTGAGCCAAACTTTAAATATATGCAAATGCTACATAGCTGGACAGAACCAAGGTAATGTTGTTTGCTGTCGCTTGGAGACACTCACATTATTTCTTGCATTCCATCTAATTAGAGAATTAGTCCTAATTAATCAACTTCTCAATTATTATAATTAGATGAAAAGTATCAGTGAGAAAATTGTAGAGCAACATGAGAAACTCCCGATACAGCTTTCCATCACTCAATACGTGCTACATAAAAGTGTCTTTCCGTGCGTGAAAGATGCCCGCGAATACATGCAAAGTGCCTGGAGTGGCCAGTCACGTGGAAATTTTGCATGCATTCATGGGCTTCTTTCACATTCAGAAAAACGCTTTTATGTAGCACGTATTGAGCAGCAGAAAGCTGTATCAGGAGTTTCTCATGTTGCTCTACAATCTTCACATTGACATTTTTCATCTGATTATAAAAATTAAGAAGTTGTATAATTAATTAAGATATTCTCTAATTAGTCAGCTTCATAGTCCAGCTAAAGCCTGTGCAGGCCAGAGTTTAAGCAGTTCCTCATTTCCAGTGTTGATGCAGTCTATGATATAAAAAAAAAAATTCAGAGCACTCTCAAAATGCATGATTTTCAACCAAACGTGAAATCAAAATAAGACTCAGTACATCAAGGGAGATGACTCCCGTTAATGTTCTTTTGGCAATGAACAAAACTTCATAGGTCTTTTGTGCAGCGCTCCACCAGGAACGAACTTTTAGAGAATATTTCGCCTGTTCCAAGAATGGACAATGCTCACCAGTTCCTTGCACATGGACGTGAAACTTAATGACGGAGTTACTCTGCAAAATAAGTTGTCATTCTTGTAGTTTCATTCGTGCCCTGCACTGGCTGCAGGCACCTTGAGCTTGGTCGAATGGGTATTTTCAAATGGCAATCAAATCGTGGGGTTTAATGTCCCATAGCAATACATGGGATGCCATAATGGTGGGTCTCTCGAATATATTTGACCACCACGAATTCCTTAACATGCACCTAAGTCCAAGTACAGTGCTCAGGAATTGAAACACGACCCTCGGAGCACATGGCCGCCGGCACTTTTTGCGCCACTTTGCAAATGCAAAGTATTAAAATACAGCAATATTAAGTGCTTTTCCTAGCTGTTGTCTTGACAACGCGAAGTGGCGTCAAGTTGCAGAGACATCTTCCAGACGTGTTAAATTACTTAGGCTCGAAGCTGTCTTCTTAGCAGTCAACATAGACTGTCTCCAACGCGGGCCCAGAATTTGAACACGCCCAATGTCTCTTTCACAGGTGTTCCTGTGCAACCGTAGTGAATACTTCCGCGCCCTCCTAGAGGACCACTTCACAGAGGCCAGCCGACCGAGCAGTGGTTGGCAGTTTCCAGTGATAGAACTGCAGCAGGTCACACCCGATGTGTTTGGTTGCGTGCTGCATCACATTTACAGTGGCATGGATGACAGGGTGAGTAATAGAAGATGGCTGAAGCATTCGCGGTTTTCAGTAATTTTTTATTTTTCCTAAAGCTCTTTACTTAACTAGCATCCATGCATTACTTGAACCCCACAAAGCCGAATGTATTGTTTTTGCTACACCGAGTTTGTTGGCTCAAAATTCTGATTGAAGTGCAGGAAACTTGATGCGATGCCCACAGTAGCATTTTTTATATGTTGGAGCAACTTTTCACCTGTCAGTAGTTCAGCGAACCAATTGCTATATAAATTTTTACTGGACTAACATTTCTTTCTTTCTTTGCCTCTCTCTCTCTCTCTATCTTTAGTGAATGCACTCTCATTCGCCAGAAATAAGTGTGGACAAGTTTTTCTAGCTTTCCTCAATGTGGAATGGTGTCTCGGCATTGTGCAGTTGAATAGACACTAAAGAAAGAATGTTTGGCTAAACTGACTACATGCATTAGGAAATTGAGCTTCTGTGGTGGTGAAACCGCCACTCTTACTAAGAGAGGGGGTTTAGCAAGCCAAAAAAGACACCAACACAAAATGCGAACACAGAAGCCACATGAGACAACACACAGCACTGTGTGTTGTCTCTGCCTGCAATGTCTATGTCGTGCATGCAACACCACAGATTAAAAGATGACCTACTGACAAGCCCATACAGCCACCTTTACAAAATACCAGTAGTAGTGCCACCCTAAAGTTCCCGCACCAGCCCATCTTGACGTGACGGCTTTTGATGGTATCTACTTGGTCCTAGTTAATTCTTTATTGGCAAAGAAGGACTGCATCGCATTTCAAAGGAAACAAAACTCAGCCTAGCAAGTTTCGAGAACTTTTCTTGTGTCTAAATGGCCCAGCTATAAGGACGTAGTTTGAAGTTCATTAGGCCATAATGACGTAGCAAGTGTTGAGACTTTGGCATGAAACTCAAGGAAAGGAAGATTGGCCTTCATTTTCTCCAGTAATGATCAATTGTTTTCTGCGAAAAGAATGATAATATGGACTTTAAAGAACACTATCCTAGTTTAAGCTGATTTGGTATTGCTCTTAAGTGTCCTTTTAAAGTAGTAGTACTGATTTAATATCTGTCTTTCATTTTTTTTGTTTATTATATAGCTGCTGACTGCATAACAGCAGTGCAAGTCGTAAATTTTTTGAGCGCGCAACAAATCACGAATTACACCATCCTTTAGTACAACGAATATAATATGGGCGCAACGTCAAGCACAGCTTTGTACATTTTGAGCGGGACTCCTCCATGCATTGTATAAAGTGGAGGTGGCCGGTGGTCACGTGATACCACTGACATGTGGGTCGGTCAGCCCGCTGCAGTACACATAAGCAACACTGTGACCATTTCTGTAAGCTGTGCATATCAGGCACTTTACAATACTTCTCTTGGTAGTTTCATAAGGAATGCACTTTACGCTGCTTGCCACTGGTGAGCTGTGTAGACTAAGTGCAAACTTTGAGCACAACCACTGCACTTGGTCACCAATTTGACGCCGACGGAACCGGTCGAAAACTTGAAACACATTCTGTAGTTTTCGCGCTCTGCAACTTTCTTGGGTTTCAAACGTTCTACAGAAGTCCGCAGAGAACAATAAGTTCGCCATTCTTGAATGTTTTAAGGAAAGCAGCAATGAAATGGTGCAGCAAGTATTTTTGCACCGACAAACATGAATGCTTTCTGTTACTCGTGGTCAGTCTGTAGAAGTTGGGGCAGGCATGTGAGTGGGGAACAACACTGATGGTGCACAACTTCGTTAACTGCTGCTGCAGCTCAGCGCAGACAATGTCTGGGAGGTCCTGTGCGCCGCCGACGTGTACCTGCTGCCAGACCTGAAGCGGCAGTGCGGGGCATCGATAGCACGCATGCTTGACGTGGAAAGTGTCTGCAACACTCTGCGAGCGTCGCGCCTCTTCCACCTGCCAAGGCTCGAAAACCAGTGCATAGAGTTCATGGCCAAGCATCTGGCCAAGGTGAGCACAGAAGTGGCCAGTTCTTCACTATTCATCCAAATGGCTCGCCATCAAGTGGTCTTGTTGCTGCGTGCAACCTATGCTTGAGTTACTTAATCATGTTTTAAGTGCGATATCATACCATGTGATTTCTTTTTTAGTGGAAATAGATGCATTAACCCTGTAATACTTAACGTATAATACCACATGCTACGCAGGAATTGATGGCTCAAGATTCTGATTTAAGGGAGGATGTGGGGCTGAAAATGAACTTTTGAACTGTTACACATATATTTGTAAACGTTTAGAGGTTTTATGTATGTTCTTGTTTCAATTACATATTCTAAATTTCTTTAATACAGATCAAATAGAGAAGTTATCGCTGTCATATGGACCTGTTAAGCATGTCACCTTAGGATAACTATCATTTCGGAAGTAATGGAAACACACTGGTTGTTTTTGTTAGATACCTTCTGGGAGGGTTATATCGCAGGATAGGGCTGGTCGAGTGTTTTTCATTACATTTCTGTAACATTGTCATCAACTTGAGGCTAAATTCAATTTTTTTTTGTCCTTATATGCTAGGTATGTAATCATAATTTTGGTTAATAAGTATTTAGAAATATAAAAGATACTTAATTTCGTTCCTGACAAAATTTCAGCCCAGAAACTTCTCTGAAAGCAGGTTTTGGTGGAGCAGTTTGGAAGTGATAGTTCTTCTAAATGTTTTGTTCGGCCCAAAAGTGCAAACTGAGAAAAATGAGCTCAAGGACTCCAGAACATGCAATTTTATTTTAAGACCAAAAATAATTAATCAAAGTGCCCTGCTCCATAGGTTAGACCCTCCTCTTCAGTCCAAACCTGCTCTGCGGCAACTGCTTCAAGTCATCGTCACTTTTTACAGCGAAGCTGTTAAGGACTGCTTTCCCCACTATCATGTCTGCATGTAGGAAAAATCCCGGAGATAGTGCAATGCCGCGCCAACCCACAGCAGAAGTGATGCAGGCATTAAGAGAATGTGTGAGCTGATACCAAAGATAGTGAAATGCCGGGCTGACCGGTGGCGGAGGGGCAGTTCACCATTAAGGGGCCCACATACACAGCTTCGCTGGTCATCCTTCTTCACAGAGTGAAAGGGAACTGAGGGTTTTTTATTTTATTTTTTTATTTTCCAACTTTAGAGCAGTCTAGTGCCCTTGTCTGAGATATCAGACAAGGGTGCGATAGCCAGAATTATGCCTTTATTTTCTTAGTTTTTACTTTGCAGTCTGTTGTAACCTCAATGCAAGGTCTCCCGTGATTAAATTGCGCAAGAACCAAAATTTCTAACGCGGGCACTCAATCCACGTTAAGTTCCTTGCCTGCTCAGCGGCCGTGCTCTCAACGGCAAGCACGCCACCATCACGAGAACATAACTCGTTTTCTTCTTTTCTATGGCGCACATTGCAATCAAACTTGGTGATGAGCTTCATTATATGTCTAGGAATCCAAAATAAACCAAATTAGAACATGCATAAATGTGAGAATCGCGATTTTAGCCCAGCATCCCCCCCTAAGGGGAAGCTTTAGCTTGGGCCCAACTCCGATGTTGCCTATTCAGACACAGTGGAATCTTGATAAACGGAAATCGCTTAAACGGAACTGCCTCTTAAATGGAACACCGTCCTCATGGTTGGTTGGTTTTGTATTCATGCAATTGTATTCAGCTTTATCTCTCAGTAAATGGAACTCCTGATAAACAGAACCAATTTCCCTGGTCCCTTGAGGTTCTGTTTAAAGAGAGGCCAGTGTACATGTAAAATACAGAAACACTTTTCTGGGATAACCTCTGGGCTGACTTTAATGAAATGTGTTGCATTTTGGAGAGAATGTTAAATTCTAGTGAATGTTGGAAGCGGTATTTTCATTTAGGGCCCTGAATTTTTTTAAGGGAACTTTCCAAAATTGGTAAGATTGAAAAAAAATGGAAGCACGAAGTTTACAAATTCATATCTCTGCACTAAGAACAGATATATAGAAGTTCTGTAAACTGCATCTGTTAAAGCATCCAAAGCCAACGAATTCGATTCATCAATTTACATCTTAAGTGAATTTGTTACATTGTTTGCAAGGGCATTGCAAAGTCCTACTCACATATTAGTGGTCTATCCGAGAGACGCATATAATACATCAATTAGTCCGCTTTAGATGTACTGTTAGACACAATTTACAGAATTTTGATATTGTTTTTCATTGCTGTTACAGAATTGTAAACTTCATAGTCTTGTTTTCTGAAAAATTTGCAATTTTCAGCAATTCTTATTAAAAAATTGGCAACGTAAGTTGAAAATTTGCTACCAACAATTTGCAACAATTTGCTACTTTTCTTTCAAATGCAACAAACTTCATCAAACTTGGTGCAGTGGTCGCAGAGAAGAATGATTTCTCCCTTCCCATGTATATAGATACGAGCCCCCGAGCTAAAGCTTCCTCTTAAAACACATCAGCCATCAGGAGCATGCAGTACGACGATGGCACTGCCGTGCAGTGAAAACAACGGCTAATGGGTCGGAAGCGCTGCACAGGTTTACGTCGCACCTTCATAATGTTGTGCACGAGCTGTTGGGTTATTGGTTGCTCGAATAATTATTAACTCTCCACCAGGAACGAATTTGTGTACTTTTTTGACGCGACCGTGTCTTAATGACGAGCTAGAGTAGTGGATAACTAATTAATCATGGAGTTTTGCGTGCCAAAACCACATTCTGGTTATGAGGCAAGGCGTAGTGGAGGACTCCGGAAATTTCGACCACCTGGGGTTCTTTAATGTGCACCTAAATCTAAGTACATGGGTGTTTTCACATTTCGCCCCTATCAAAATGTGGCCGCCATGGCAGGGATTCGATCCTGCGCCGTCATGCTCAGCAGCCCAACACTATAGCCACTGAGCAACCACGGGGAGGTAGAGTAGTGGATAAGTAGCATGCGCGGTGTGAAGCGTACATTTGCTGATCTTGTAGAGATTCTATGCATGCAGTTCTAACGTAATCACAGCATGCCTTGGTGCATTCAGTTCAGCTTGTATCCCACTAGTTCTTTAATTTATTTACTTACTTTTTTACTTTGCGCGCACCTCCTGGCTCTTGTTATAACCGATTCTTCTCTTGGCCTTTGGCCTGCTTATCTCTGCACACACTGTTTCTATCGCATAATCGCTCAAAGTGCATTTGGCAAGCAAGATGTTTCCCTAATGTACTTTATAAAAAAAGAAAAGAAAGCAACACTGAAAGGGTTAATGTTGGGATCAAATGCAACTGAAACTATCAGTGAACTTGTGTACATTGTTTTCCACACTGCCAAGTTATACTGTGTAACAGGCCGGCGTTATTTACATTTTGATGCCAAATAGCATCTATGATGCACACTCACAAGTTTATCAGCATAGCATTACTAGGTATTCATTACTTTTGTTATTAATAATAGCTACCCTGGTGCCTTTATTACATGCACATTGCGATGGTTCTTTTCTGGCGAGACACTGAGCCACAAGTCTGTGTAGGTTTGCATGTTATGTTGGGCAATACTCTATAGCTGCAGCATACACTTCCCTGTGGCACCTTCTCCATACCTGCCAACCTGAGAACTTTAAAATTTGTAAAAAAATCATGCAGACACGACCCTCAAGGAGGAGAAGGGGGGATAGTATTATGAGTTCTTTTTTTTTTCCCCCTGTCTACATACCTTTTGTGGGTGCCTACACACTTAATTAACAGAGAAGTACCTTTAGACAAAGCACACAAGCAGCAACAAACTTGGGAGAGCAGAGACTGGCAAGCAGTACATTGTTTTGAGGTTAACATTGACTTTTGCAGCAACTTTGCTATTGCCAATTTTGCCTTCTGTAGGAACTTGTCTGAGTAAACTTGCTTCAAGCAAGTGTCCCTCTGGTGTCTTTTCACCATCAGAAGATTTCCAAGAACATCCATGGGGACCGGCGAGCAAACCTTTCTTGTGAACAATATTTTTTGTAAGAATTGATGCAACACTAGCAAAATTGTAGAACAATTGCAAATCCGCTAGCTTTACAGAAAATTCGGGAGAGTTGGCAGGCATGACTTCTCGCACTCACCTTCACTCTATAGTGGCTAGGTGCAAAGCCTCAATGCCTCCCAGGTGAAGCTGTGCCAGAGCACTTGATTGGTACTACAGGAATGTGGTGTACTCATACTCACCATATGATATCCTTAAGCAGCAACTGCACAGAGTGCATTTATGGCACATTTTTGGCATGGCATCGCACATACATAGGCACATGCTAGGCCATAGAATGACTATGCTGTTATCATGACCAGAATACTACATACTATGGTGTGTGTGTGCTAGTTGCTCTTTGTGAAGTGAACGTACTCGTAGGAGTCGTCACTGCTGCGTAGATGATATGATGGAAAGATGCTTCACGTAGTCACTGCTTTATGTCCACACCAGATATGGCCCCGCTCCTGATTAGCCACATTTCCCAAGTGCATGTACAATCTGTAAAAGACAGGAATTTGTGTTCCCTTTCCCCTCATTAGTATTGACGAATGGGAAGTGAAACAAGGTGATAACCTTGTTATAATCGTCTGTTGTGTAAGTGCTTTTTAAGCATATGATAAGTGCACTTGAAGCAAACACATGATGCTTACATGCTCCTTATACCACTGTGAAAACAAATGGAGAGATGAATGGTGATCTGTACATTTCAGGTCATTGAGCTGCCGGAATTCCACGAGGTCATCAGGGAGGACGCAAAAGACGTGAAACTCCGACAGGAGACAGACTCCATCACCGTCATCGATGACATCCGCTACTACATCAGTGCCAATGCACGAAGCACTGCAGAGATTGTGAATGCCAACGAAAAGCTGAAGCTCATCAATGACCTTCTAATGACACTTGGACTAGACGCCTAGCTGATTGGTGATCGCACTGGTTTGCTGGTGGTGTGTGCAGCATGCTGCCTCTGGAAAAATTTCTGCAAGGACAAAAATGGACAGTTATGTATTGCAATGCGTGTTAAATTAGATCATGCTCGGAGCAACAGGACTCCATTATGCCACGTATACATTGGCATCTATCTACTGGACAGTGGCACGCTGGCTTTGTTTCAATCTTTCAGTGCTCCCACTTGAAGCTCAAAAATCTATGCAGAACTACAAGGAAGGGGAGTTCTGCTTATTTCACTGCTGCTGGATTTGCATAAAGGCTAGAAATACTTTAACTATTGATTAGAACTTAGTAATCAAACATGGAATAGTTGTAGTTTCATTCTTGTTATGTGCACACTGTCCCTGTGCCTTAAATTTGTGGAGAAACTTAAAATGAGGCTCACACATTAGCTCTCATAGCTGTGCAGTGAGTTAAACTGAGAGAGTGTAAGGACAGGCAGGTCATGCTCAACCAGAGAAATCAAACGTTGTACAAAAATTAAAGACAGAATATTGCATATTAGTGTGGCAAGCCAAGCTCCATTGTCAGTTCTGCCAGAATAATAATGCTTAAGAAACACGTGGTGGCCTGTAAGTCTTAAAACCGGGTGGCAGAAATGTGAATTATTTTAGACTTCAGTTCACGCACCATGTCAATGCAGTAATTTAATTATCATGTTACAGTGGACAGGTGTGGATGAGAGATTTATAAACTGTAGCCCGTATATTGGAACAATCACTTCTGACATGTGCGAGCTGGCTACAGCTACACGAAGGGTAAACTTTCTGTCAGTTATATTTTTCAAGTCAAAGTTGTTGTCAACTGCATTGACAGGAGTGAAATAATGAAGAATTCTCCTCAATTTTTTTATTTGGGTGGTCCAACAACCTATTATTATGTTGCATCAAAATACCAATGAAAGTGGTGATTATGATATATAGTTCCTGCAGAATGTGCACGCTGGGCACATTTCACATGATAGCCCACTAACTTGCCTTAGTGCAGTACATGCAGCTGGTCATTTTCGAATGCTTCAGAATGCTCTGGCGGTGTGCATTACATTCCACTGGTGGAAATTTTGAAAAACACATTCGGCTGGTTCAAGATTTGCTTAGACTCGATAAAGAGTTAACGGTTTGATCCAAGATTTGTTTTATGTGATCGAGCTTTTTGTGCCGTTCTCATGCTCCCACAACATCATCCTCGGGCGCGGCTTCCTCTCGCCTCGTCGTGCCATTATGTGCTGGTCGTGCGGAAGTGATGCTTACGCCGCTGTGCAGCACCATTTTGGTTGACCCGGTTCCCGACGCTCATAAACTTATCATTGGTGTGAATATAGGCGTAGCTTCAAAACCTGGATGCTGGTGGGCCTGTCAGGTCCTGCCTTGCAGGATGGAACTTTCCTGTTTGCTCCGTGGATACCTTTTAGAGTACCACTCTTAGGCGGCCGTTCCTGCTACGGGCGTTGGCGTCGGCATAAGCGAGCAAACGAGCAAAGCGAAGGATGAAGGAGCTTACGCGAAGCGCAGCAGGGGATGAAAGATGCGAGGAGGAAAGCGAAGGAGAAGGGTATGGCAAAAGCGTGAGAAGAAAATCATAGTGCGGCAATGATGGCTACGAGATGGCACCAGAGTAGTGTGCGTGGTGTGGGAGGTCTGTCTGCGGCGGCTGCTGTGAATCACATCCGTGCGCCAGTCATCCACATGCTGCCTCTCGCGATCTGCAGATTGACAAGGCAGTCACACCCCGCTACGCTCCGTTTGCAACGTGCCGCACGAGACAGATTGTCTGTGCCAGTCAATATATCGCGGAATGAAAACACGTATAGAGCTGCACTCAAATTTTACATTAGGGAGTATCATAATCGTCGGTGAAATTTTTTTTAATGCCTATCTGTGCATAAGCAGCTAGAAAACACACTGTGCCACTTCTGCTTTTCTCCAAGTTTCCCGAAAGTCGCACATGCTAGAAATGAGAAAACATATATAGTATCCTGCAATAGGATGGCTTTTACCGTGTTTTGAACCCCGGATTCAGCCTAATTCACATGCCATTTGCAGCTGTCAACATGTGCCATGCATGATCACTTCTCCAAGAAATCCGTCCTAGTGGGAAGCACGTTTTCTCTGGCTCCACCCTAGAACGGGCTCCACATTGTTGCAATACAAGCCGGAGCACAATAGGAACCAGCCAAATGTACCATAAAGTAAAAGGAGTGGTATTTCTTGCAACCCAAATGTATGGCTATTACCACATATAAAACCATACACGAACAGTGACACTGTCACACGAAAGTTCCTAAGACTGTTTAACTACTTCGTTCTCACAGCTATGTCATTTTATCACTTATGAAAACTGCTCTCACAGTAGTAGCACTGTTGCTAATTTGTAACACTATCAGATTAACTAAACTTTTGCCTTTTTTGCCTCTTCAACAGTGCCGACTACTTTTTGCCCTTTTCCTGAATGCCTTGATTGCTCAGGTGACCTTGTTGTAATGTATTCACTCTAGTGGCGTGAGCCATAGGTATGGAAGATATGAATTCTACCGGGCGGCACACGAGGTCCTTCGCCATACGAGCACAGGTCGTTTCACCATAGAGGGGTCCATGGTCAGGACATTCTACTGTATTAAGACAGTACACATGCTGTCCCATCACTGAATATGAAAAGCGTAATTGACAGGTGTGGGTATAGACAGTTTGGGGTCACATTTACCTGCTTGCCACTAAAAATAAAATAGTAAAGGTGCAGCAACAGTTGATCGTGGCTGACCAACTGCTCTGTATTTTGCCTGTGCTGTGTAGAATTTGATAAAGCATGTTGGTAAAAGCAAAAGAAGATGCGAAACGGGAGTGGGGGTTGGGAGGAGCCATAGAAATGGCTATGCTCATAACGGGTGTAATTTTAGGGATAGCTTTGCATGTTGTGTGAACACTCTGTGATGCAAGGTATATATGTACTTACTATGTTGAACAACTGCACTGCAGTATTGGGCACATGTAACGGCTTCTCATTTTATAACTATCAGAACCTTTTTATGATCCAGTGGGACAAGAACGCTCTCACTGCGAAACATATCTCAAGCTGCGCTCATGTGATACCGCTGCACTCTGTAGAGGAAAGTGGAACAAGATCTGTAAATATATCGCGGCCGCAGGCTGCATGGTGCATTGTTGACCGAATGTATTAATAAAATGTTTTCTTCAGACGTGTGGTAGGTCTTTCTAACCATGCTTTGAAGCTGTGTTTTTTGCTACGAGTTTGTTTACACAGATAATAAATTTTTACATGTTTACTTCTAGGTGTAGGGCAGTCACAAGGAAGTTCCCGAAGGCTAATGCTGTCCAATATCCAAAGCGATGTGACTTGTCTAAAATTAAGTTGCACACTTCAATCAAAAACATAGCATAACTTTAAATTGCTGGGCAGCAACTGCAGCCTCAGCGTTCTATGATCAGGTTGCAGCATTTTACAAATCAGTGAAATATGGATTAGCCATCCAGTGGCTTCACTTGTCAATGCTAATAAAGCAACACTATACAGGAACTTTAAGCAGAAGTTTTACATTGGAACCACTGCACCGATTTTGATTAAGTTTGTTGCATTTAAGAAACAAAAGTTAGAATCCTTAGAATCAACTGGAAGTGGATGCTACTAGGAAGTTTTTTTTTTTTTATTTAGGCCTTTAATTTTTTACAAGAATTCCTGAAAAGTCAGAATACATATAATAAAAACCGAAGAATCAAGTTTGCAATCCGTAACTTAGCAGTACAAAACAATATCGCAATTCTGTGAATGGCACTTACTGAAACATCCAAAACAGACAAAACTGACATATATACTTGTGCCACCAACTATCCCACTAATTTGTGAATAGAACTTTTGCGAAGCCCTCATAAGCATTGCAACAATTTCACGCAAGCTGTAAACACGTATGTCACATTTGTCCGCTATAGATGCTTCAGCATCGCAATTTACAAAACTGCAGTATCTGTTTTGGGCACAGTGCTACGGATTTGTAAACTTTGTGCTTCATTCTCTTTTAATGTGGTCAGCAAGTTCTTAGCCTACTTACCCCGCTTTGGTGTACCGCTATCTAACCGCCGTCGCACAACTCTCTTAGAAAACCACGTGCGACAGCTGGTTTTGGATTCTCTTTCCTCAACACATATTCGACGGTTGGTTTTGAGCCCGGTTCCCTCAGCAGGACACTCTACCTACAACTATGGAAGTGTGCCTAGAAATCCCACATAACACCCTTTCCAGCTTCAAACGCCAGCACTTTGAGATGCTTTGCATGTAAGCTGCGTCACATTGCAACAATTTACCAATAAAAGTGAGGACATCCGCTCTTCAAGCTGAAAACGAAAATTAAAAGTTTTACACCTGAAAAAGAAGCCTATGCAATTGCGTTGTAGTTCATTATAGTCACATATGCTGAACCCCAATTCTACAGTGCCAGTAGGATAATATTGCCTGTTGGAATGTTGCGTTTAGTGAATCCTTTTTTGTGGCATCCAGAGATGTGCAAGGTCACCCAATACAAATATTATGCAGATCCCATGCACTGTGGGAATCAATGAGACGTGCTTGCTTGAGGCGTTGTTGTGCACCCTTGTTCATGGTGTGAGAAGGTTAGCAGCATCCTCACCTCACGTGCCGCATCGCATCATGGCAGAAGTGTTTAAACTTTAATTAAATTATGAAGCTTGAAGTGCCAATCCCACAATCTATTATGAGGCACGCCGCAGTGGGGGACAGCATTTTAATTTTGACCACCTGAGATCCCCTAACGTGAACCTAAGTCTGAGTATACAAGCGTTATTGCATTTCACCTGCGCCGAAATGTGGCTGCCGCTGTCGGGATCGAGACCACAACCTCGAACAATGCAACTGCCACAAATTTAAGCTACCGTGGTGGGTACAGAAGTGTTCACTTGATGGGCGGCAGCTTCCGTAGTGTCGTCTAGATGCTGCTGTGATCTGATAAGGCTTTGCATCCGCACGCCCTACGTCAGTTGTCCACTTGAAAAATGTGCACGGTCTTTACTTTTAGAAATAGCAGAAATGTACCATAGTGTATCTTGAATTTAAATTTACCCAGTTTGTCCGCAATGCTGCTGTATAGAAATAGCGTTTCCCCCATGTATGCGAGCAAAGAGTGGCAGGGCTGTTACTTAACTCACTCGTTTCTTAACTGCGTTGGTTGTACTGGTTCTACTCATTCATTGCCTCCTCTCTCTACCGATCTATCTACCTCCCTACCTGCCCTCTGGACTGCTGCATGTACAAAGTTAAGCGCTGCAGTTTCTGCAATGCTGTTGCAGGGGGGGGGGGGTCACGGATAATTTCAGCAGTCGAGAGGCCACTATGACGATGCCCAGGGAGCTCCAGAGGGCATTGTGGCAATGTGATGGAAAGGTCCAACAAGCTTCCTTCCGTCGCCTTTCCTCTCTGCCAACTTCCTGCCATGTATGTATACACTCTGAACCACCCCCCCGATGTGGCATGCAAGACAGCAGCAGCGGAGAAGTCAAAGAAAGAGGCAATGGAAGCTTTGCTTTACTACAACAGCTGCCTGTTGCCCCCGCTACGACTTAAATCACAACTATATATGAAACTTGTTACAAAGCCTCCCTTGTAGTTAGGATATGTTACCTATGAGGGCTTCATCAGCTGCTAAGCTAGAACTAACCTGCCTCAGAATGACCACTACACGTGGTAAATAAAGGTGTATTCAGTAATTGCTACGTTGCTTAAGTGCTAATAGCATTTTTGAATTTTTGAAAATTTTTGAACTTACCGATTTTTGGCAATTTTCATTTTAAAAAGTTCAAGGCTGCAAATAAAAATGTTGCTTCCTAGAGGCGGTAACATTCAGCTGTCTCTCCTGAACGCAACAAACTTTCAGGTTCAAAGGTTGTCTAGGGGAATCATGTCTGCATTTTCGATCTATTAGAATAGTGATATTGGAGTTGGCCCTTGGGTAAGGCTTCCTTTTAGGTTATGTCATATTAATAAACTGTTCTTTTGGAACAAGGAAATGGAAATTCTTAAGAGGAAGCTTTAGCTCAGAAGTTCCTATCTAAACACATGGGAACAGAGTATGTGTTTCTCTTGGCAACCACTGCACCAATTTTGATGAGGTTTGTTGCATTTAAAGGAATTTAAAATCTAGCAACTGTAAGAAGTCAATTTCTTTTATTTAGGCCATTGATATTTTAAGAGATCGTTCAAAATAGCAAAACTGAAGAAAAATACATCACACATGTATGAGGTTTACAGTTTTGTAACTAATCAAAAAATGGCATCTCAATTTTATGAAGTGCACTTTATAATACATCTAAAGCGGACAAAATTGATGTGCTGCGTGCACCATTATGAAATATACCACCAATATGTGGGTAGGACTTTTGCAGATCCCTTAGTAACTATTTGAAGAATTCCACATAAGCCATAAATACATATACATAATTCCTCTGCCTTTGATACTCGTAACAGATGCAGTTTACAGAACTGTGATATCTGCTTTCGGTGCAGAGTTGTGGATCTTTCATCCTTGCACTTCAAATTTTTTTAAACTTGCCAGTTTTCTAAATTTTTTGCAAAAGACACTCCAGGCCCTAAATTAAGATTCTGCTTCCTAGAGTCACTAGAATATAACTTCCTAAAATCTCGTTCAAATCAATCCAACGGTCATCTCATAAAAACATTTCTCTGTTTTGCATACGTATTTGGAAAGGCAGACTCGGAGTTGGCCCGGAGCTAAAACTTCCTCTTAATCAAAGGAAGCTTGATAAGCTAGGGAAGAGAGGACGGGAGGCTACATCACCCTGATGTTCTCGCCCTGAAGTGCACCAGATCAACGAGAGATCTTAGATTTTGACAGAGCCTACTTAGCTCTACTTAAGTGTTTATCTGGAAAGACTGCACTTCAATTTAGAGAAAACAAAGGCTCAACGTAGTAATATCTAAAAAAATTGTCTACATTTTTCTCTTGCAACTCGCGCATCCACGTGCGGGTCTGCATGCATGAAACACACGAGGTATCTCTCTTGTATCCGCGCTGTTGACAGAACGTAAATACGGGTACCTATGGGCAATTCGTACAAGTGGCAAGTTTCCTGTAACAGTTAGCTGGCCTACGTTAATTTTTGTCACAAACCCAGGCCATCAGGCTTAACCAAAGCTACGCCAAAGTTATGCTTTGGTACTGAGTTGATGCAGATTTATTTTCAGCTCTCGTGTGACACTTTGAAAGCTGAGAAATTATTTCAGCAACGAAAGAACGGAAAGCTGGGGGGGGGGGGGGATTTCAACTTGTTCATGGCAAACATTTTTACAATATCACATGGTGTGTACAACCAACCGCACAAGATATGAAATTATGGTCGCCGTTATATAGTGGTTCCGTGGAGAAAGTGATGATGCCACAGGATGTTCATATAATCGAACAGGTCAAAAGAATCAATTGGCAAATGGCAAAAGAAAAGTTTATCAAAACCATTCTTCAGGAACCTAGTAGTCTTATTTACACTTACAAAGGCAAGTAACCTACTCCGCAGCCCACAAAATGTTAGTGATACTAACACTTGAAGACAGAAGTATCAGAACAGCTTAGTAAATAGAATCATGTTGTGGCCAGTTAACAGCAATGAAGTGGGCAGGGCCTGCAGCCTGTATAAATGTAAACAAGCGATGTCCTGTGACATTACCAGAGGGGGTACATCAAGCAAAGGAAAGTGGGCATAAATTCAGTGACTAAGTTACAAAACTTACATGTATAAGGCATGGTCACACTGTGTGCGCAATAGAGAGAATCGGGGAACATACTGAGAGACCACTGAAATGTAGAGGACCTACCTAACTGTGACAGCTGATGACAATGATGACATGGTGATGCCAAGAAAACTGACAACATTCACTAGGGTCACTGTCACTTTAATTTATTTCAACAACTACAGAGGACAAGCTGCTGCCCTATCAACATCACACTACGATGTGGCACGCGACTTGCCCTTGAACTGCCGGATGCGCTCCTCAATGACTGGCCTGAAATGCCTGATCAGGCCCTGCACCGGCCAGGCTGCACCGTCTCCCAGGGCACAGATGGTGTGACCCTCAATCTGCTTGCTCAGCTCATAGATCATGTCGATCTCCTCAACACGGGCATCGCCACTCACAAAGCGCGGCATCATCTTGTTGAGCCAGGTGACCCCTTCGCGGCACGGCGTGCACTGACCACAGCTCTCATGCTTGTAGAACTCAATGAGGCGTGCAATGGCACGGATGATGTCCGTCTGCTGGTTCATCACAATCACGGCCGCCGTTCCGAGACCCGTCTGTGCGGCGACGAGCGCGTCGAAGTCCATGAGCACGTCATCGCACACGCTCTTGGGGATGACCGGGGTTGACGAGCCGCCCGGGATGATGCCGAGCAGGTTGTCCCAGCCGCCGATGACGCCACCCGCGTGCCGCTCGATCAGTTCCTTGAGCGGGATCGACATCTCCTCCTCCACAGTGCATGGATTGTTCACATGCCCCGAGATGTTAAACAGCTTTGTGCCGCTGTTCCGCGTGCGGCCGAATGAAGCGAACCACTCGCCACCACGCCGGCAGATGGTCGGCGACACGGCCACAGTCTCGACATTTGTCACAGTAGTGGGGCAGCCAAACACGCCCACGTCAGCCGGGAATGGTGGCTTCAGCCTGTGTAAAGAAGCAGCAGTCCAGAGCACACGACATTATGAAGGCACCTTAAACAGTACCTGCAAGCCGTGTGCATATAGACAAGAAAAAAATTGATGGCTGCTGCTATGCTTGACAGTGGACTGCAGCAAGCATTCACTGGTTGTATTGAAATAATCTGAAAGGGCAGAAGCACAATTTTCTCTTGTGCAACTACCACAGCCAAAAAGCAGGTGTCATAGATGACAGCATCATAAAAAAAAAACTGCAGATGATCATGGTTTCTGTTCCTGGGCACCACTTCATGTTAAGCGATCACATTTTCTCACTTTTGTACTTGATGATGCCGAGTTACAAAGCCAAAACTTGGAAAGAATAGATGCTTCAGAGTTTGTCATGGATCCCTTAGTTACTTCAGTAAGCAGCTCTGACCTGAACACTATACATGTCCAGGCCAACTAACTTTCGCAGAACATGTGAATATGACGTCAAGATTAATGCTCTTCTGAAAGGCAATACACAACCATTTCAATGTCGACAATGTCAGGTTTGTGAACATCAGAGGTATGGTCAGCAGAGCCCTTTGCAGTGCTTTCAGTCAAGGGTTCACCAAAGGTCATTGCTATAAAATGATTGTGTTCCTATTGTATAGTGTGCGGCCACTACAAAAGGAATATGTTTCTACATTTCATGACGTAGCTCTGTGCCAAGCAGTAATCATCAATTGCAAAGCAAATGACGACCAATCCTTTTCATGTTAAGAGAAAACTCCAGTCAGCCTACTCCAACATAGGTGAAATTTATAAATTTTCCAATTACGCAACTAGTGAAAAAAGAATTTATTGCATTGAATGAAAAAACACTGAACTTCATTTATTGATAGTTTAAGAATTTTCATTTATAATCTCAAATACTATATGAAACTTGATGGAAACCATGAAATTTCAACACATTCAAGCAGCAACCTTGCATATCCATGACTCCACAACAAAACTAGTCCTTCTGTAAGCTGTACATGACAGTTAAAATTGGCAAAATGATCATGAAAAAGGAATTGACATTAAAAAGAACAAAAATACGCAGCTCCAGAGCACATGTTGGAATAAATGTCAAGAGCTTTTTTGAAACATTTAGTTAACGCCATACAATTGGACACCTGACACCAGGGACAATGTAATCGAAATTGGGCCAATCCTGGTGACAGTGCCATCAAAGACTCAGTGCTCCGACTCGATACAAGTGGTACGAAGGCGGCATGGCAATAGGGTATAACATTTTTAATCATGCTGTCTCCGGGATTGGTCCAGTTATGATGGCACTGTCTCTAAGATCATCCTAGCTTAGTAAGAAACCACGCATGCCAGACTCTAGGAAGGTAGGAAAAAAAAAAAAAAAAAAAAACGAAGCTTTGCTTTAATAAATATGTGATTCAGCACAGAGGCATTGACTCACCTTGGTTTGCCCTGCTTGCCTTCAATGGATTCAATCAGTGCAGTCTCTTCCCCGCAGATGTACGCTCCTGCACCACGGTGGACGTACACGTCAAAGTCGAAGCCAGAGCCACAGGCGTTCTTGCCAAGCAAGCCAGCATCGTACGCCTCCTTGATGGCAATTTGCAGGTTGGACGCCTCATTGTAGAACTCGCCGCGTATGTAAATGTAGGCGGCACAGGCACCCATGGCACGGCCAGCGATGAGACAGCCCTCGACAAGCGTGTGCGGGTCGTGCCGCATGATCTCCCTGTCCTTGCATGTCCCTGGCTCACCTTCATTGAAAAGATGTGCGGGAAAACATGTCGTTTCAGAGTATTATTCGCAAGATGATGGTATGGACAAAGTTTGCTAGTTCAGCTCCTCAGCAGCTGATTTCTTCTTACAATCTTTCCCCCTAAATTACCAGAAGGAACTCTGTCACTGTGATCGTGGGAATCATGAGTAGTAGTACATGGATTTGTCTCATTTTTGTTTTGTGCATACTATATTCTAGATGTTCCTGCAGGATTATTCATGACACTTTATCTTCCTAAATTTCCAGAACATATTTTCCAAAAGCATAAAGGCAACAAGTTTCTGAGCACAAGCACAATCACTTCAAATTGTGGCATCTGTAACTAAATATATTGTTCAAAGTTACCATTTTGCAAAGTCACAAAGCCAAAGCATTATTATACTGCCTAGAATATACCGACTAGTGTGCTGAGCGCAGGTGTCATGGTGGCACTGAGAGCGACACCTGCCGGTGGCCACCGCGGGGCCCTGTACTGCAACACGCTACGCAGGTCTCCTTCTCGTGACAGGTTTCAGAACGATGTGTCCTTGTTCAAAGTGTGGCTTTGGTTCTCGCTTCTTCACATAATTATGTGATTATTCAATAAGAATAAGCTACTTGTCCTGTCCACATTAGCGAACCATTGTACATATTGTTACCGTGGCACCGTAGGCGACCTGCAGACGGCATTGCCGTAGGGACCGTGCCAGGCTATGTGACTATTTGTCCCTGCCCCATTTCAAAGGGGATTCCAATAAATCATCATCATCATCATCATCATCATCATCATCATGCCAATTGTGCAGCCGCCACGCATCATCGGCAGTGCCATCGTCTCCCATTGAAGACGCCCGGCAGTCGGCACGATGGCCAGTATATTCTAGGTGCCACAGCATTATTTCCTTGCTGGCTGAAGTGCCACACTTGCAGATTCTATAAACACTAGCGCTAGTAGTAACTTTCGTAGGAAGCCCTGTGGTTTCTTCATTGAATAAAAACATATGTCCGAAAATATCGGAAGCAAGAACTTCATGCATTTTCTTAAACAAATAAACAAACAGGAGAAAGCTGCCCACCAAAGATATCACCAGTAGTGACTTCAGTTCCTGAAGTACGACTGTATAAAACAAGCAAGAGAAATTAATGTTTCATTGCAGTTGTGTAAGTCTGCTATCCTGAAGTCATCATCGAGATGTGGAAATTCTGTGAGGAACACTCCAATAGGTTGAAAATGCACAAAAAGTACTACACTCTAATAAAATAAGAAGCCTAAACGTTTTGGGCCATATCTTGTTCATCAAATAATAATCGTTGTCTGCCTTGCTTGTGTTTATTTTCATGAAAACTGCGTTCGATGCTTTCCTTTCATGAACACTACGTCACACTAATAGTGTGCATACCATTTGTGACCTGGAGGTGTTTAAGGAAAGGAAAGGCATGTTTGATGACAAGAATGTTTATTGAAGTGTAGCTATGGTAACCATGCCTCTACAAGCTATGCTTTGACATCATAAAAGCTCCACGCTTGCACACTTCTATACGATTATATACGCACTTTGATGCAAATGGTACCTTTGAGAGGACCATACCATCAATGTAAATTTTGAAAATGTCATTGTCGCTTCTTAAATATGAGTGTTATGTCAGGCAATGGATGATATTACTCCAGCGGCCAGGGAGAGAGAAAACAGTTTATTTAAATGTAGAAGCTAGCCCAACAACAGGCTCCTCCGCCCCGTACGCGCTGAAGAAAATCTGAACATACAAATGAAATACTGTTTATTCGTGGCCCGCACTGTCTGTTCACTCGTGCAGATGGAGACCACAAAAATCAATAATTTGCTTACTTGTTTCTACACCGACTTGTGCCTTGTTTCTGTGCTAAATGCATGTTTGAAACACTGCTGCTTTCCGTGAACAACAGCTGATGGCACCGTGATGCGGTCGCCTACTTTCGCAAATTGGAGAAACGCCAAGAGCCTGTTCCGACAAGCCCATACGTCTGGATTGCGTACAAGCGACGTCCTTCAAAATTCATTTTTTGCGAATGTGCACCGTGATGGGGGGAAAAAACGCATTATATGCCCCAATGCTAAGGATGTTCCTGCGACTGAGGCGCTTGTGCCGGAGATGCGCAGTAGGACATGAACGTTTTTCAACCCGGATAGGTCCCGAGCAATGTTCAAACCGCAATAGCTTTGCACCGTAAATTTACACAATATATTAGCTTACAGTAACGCAGTCGATGAAGGCGCGTGGTTACATTTGGAATGACCGAGATGGAGTACCCGCAAATGTTGACTGAGGCCGCATGTTCTCGTCACCCGCTCAACTCGAAACATTCGACAACCCTGCCCTATGTGAGCAAGCACGTTAACATCCGCAATGACATCCAACGCAACGGTCACCAGCCGTCCTTAGGACGTTGACCTGAAAGTAACCGAACATTTCTAAAGGATACAGACAGACAGACACAGACAAACAAACAAACAAAAGCTTCACCTTCGTCGGCGTTGACCACCAGATACTTGGGCCTGCCGTCCGAAGGCTTGTTCATGAAACTCCACTTGAGGCCAGACGGGAAGCCGGCGCCTCCCCTGCCCCGTAGACCACTCTTCTTGATCTCATCGATGATCCAGTCAGGTCCCTTGAGCACGATCTCCTTGGTCTTGTACCAGTCTCCGCGGCTCATAGCGCCCTTCAAACGCCAGTCGTGGCGACCGTACAGGTTTTGGAAGATGCGGTCCTCATCCTTCAACGGCCCGAATTTTGTCTTGGTCTGGGGCGGCGGAGTCGCTGGCGGCGCACCCGCTGCAGCGGCGTTGTAACGGCAAGACGTGGACAGCGGGCCGCGGCCCCCTACCCGAATCAGGGTCTGGAGACGCACCGACACGGGCCAGCTGGTCGCCATTTTCTCCTTAGAAGACCCCTCCGTGAAAATAACACACTACGACTGCTGCGCAATGCAGACAAACTCTCCGTCGACGTCCTGATGTTCTTGATTGTTTCGGTTTCGACTGCGTGCGCCTACACCACCATGGCCTACCCTCAGGCAAAGGCGCTGTATCAAATAACCTGGGCGGCACAAGGACTTGCGGACGTTTAACGTTTTCCTAACTACAATATTGTAACTCGGACTTTTAAACAACCAAAGCTAGCGAAAGAAGGCGATTGTAAAAAAAAAGAAAAGAAGAAGGAATTACATACCTTGTGGCGTGAGCAATAATGCGCCCGGCACTCTTCACATTTATTTTTCATTAACCTTTCTTAATTAGCGAAAAGCCATGATTACGCCTCAAGTTGACTGCGCCTACCACTACCAAAATATTTCAAGAAGGAAAAAGACTGCATGTGATTTCTCGCGCACAAAAGGACGTTTGACCATCGTGCGCGGCGACTTCGCGCTCATCGGATGCTGAAGCCTTGGTGCCTTGGTGCTCTCAGTCGCTACTCGCCATGTGTTTGGTTATGGACAGTGTCGAGTAAGTTGCTCTGCCTTTTGTTTAAGACCCGAAAGCACATCTAAAAATAAGCGAAACATGACTATCAATGTTTTCGTTGCAGTTATTGCCTGAAAAGAATTCTGAGTGTAATGGTAACTCTAGTTTTAATTGCGCTGTTATACGTCTTCGTTTTCAAGCCGGCAATTGAATCTTCAGGTGAGTGCGTTAAATTTTTCATATATTGTGCAATGTATTTGTTGTAAATTATCGTAATATTAATTATACTTCTCACAATTAGTACCAGAAAAAAAACTGTTACCAGTTGGCACAATTTGTTGCAAACTCTGCTAACAGCACACGACTGAGTCAGTTAAAACTTTATGGAGCTCTAGTAATTGTGTTCTTCTGTGGCTGTGGCGGATTCCTCAGGGTACTGAGGGGAGTGTTCCTCCTCGTGTATTCCCCGGAGGTGTCCACCCGCTGCTTCGTCCGTCCTCTATCGCAATGGTCGGCTGCCCTCAGTCCAGGGCTCCGCTGACTTCTGCACACGATGACATCTACACGTAACTTAATTGTTTTTTCGGCTTTTCAGACGACGACCCACCCCAGGCATTCATCAAAGCCTGGAAGAAAGCGTTGAAGACCATCAAAAAAGAGTCTGAGCAACTGATGGACAGCAAACAATTTCGAAACTGACAGTTCAAAATTCTCTGGTACT
Organism: Dermacentor andersoni; assembly: GCF_023375885.2. Lineage (NCBI taxonomy): Eukaryota > Metazoa > Arthropoda > Arachnida > Ixodida > Ixodidae > Dermacentor > Dermacentor andersoni. The sequence goes on from NC_092822.1 coordinate 65,378,167, forward strand.
AGCACGTGACCATCGTGAATTACGCGTGCCGAAGTTACGTACTCAACATGTGTGACACGTCGGAACAAGATGTTGGCAGCATAGGAAGTGATTCTACAGCACCTTTTTATCAATAATAATTGAAAATATGACATTTCAAATATAGGCCATATAACGCTACTGTGTGCCAAATTATGTTTAAAGATTGGCGAAGAGAAGAAATGTGTTAGTAATCTTGGAGGCTCAGGCAAATAGACATTAATATTAGATTAAGCCGCCAGACGTCGCTACATGTTCACTTGTTGATTGAAACGGTTACACTCAAAATGCGCTACCTTGACCTTGTAAATAAAGACATAATCAAACTACAATAAAAAAACTTTGTGAGCTGATATTTTATAAACGTTAAGTATCAAAAATACGCAGAAAGCTTTATAACTAAACGTTTACTTTGACACATTTTGCGTGTGGTCCCTGCGCAATAGTAGGGTCGAAAGTATGGGCTATATATATGCAAACGAACTGCTTCCACTTGTACTTCCAAAGTACATATACTAAAATTGGAACGATACAGAGAAGATTAGCATGGCCCCTGCGCAAGGATGACACGCAAAATCGTGAAGCGTTCCACATTTTTTTTTTCTTTTTCTGCAGTAACAGTAAAATTAAAATTCAAGTAACAGTAACAGTAAAATTCAAGCAGTAACACATATTCGCTACGTTTAAGTTTTTAGCGACTCTGTGCTTACTGCAAGCAAGGTCATACGAAAAAATAATGCTGTTTTGATTGCTTCACAATGTCTGACATATTTAATTTGCACTTTAATTAGTTCTTCAATTAGCAAGGGCTCAAGCGAAAGGTGCCTCGAAACAGGGTATCCGCAGATTTCATTTTAGCACGTATGTTCATACTTCTGTTCCGTCCCACTGGTACCGCTCGATACTTGCGCTGCTGTTGTTTTTAGAATCCTTTACCAGCTAGTTCAACAGTTATAATGCTTGAACAAGCATAAACGTAGCAGTTCTGCGAAAATGTGGCGTATTTAACCATTGTTTTGACATACACAGCTCTTACCACAGTGGTTGCATGTAAAAAAACACAGAGTAGGGTTCCAAGCCTGGATAACATGGCTGCCACCGGTATATTCATTCGCAGGCATGCCGGATTTTTGTACTTATTCTGCATTAATGACCCGATCAGTCTTGCCAGGTTGTACTTTCCAGCTACCATAGTAACGCGATTTCTTAAATGGTACTTCTCAATGCCCACCAGTTTAAACAGCATATAAAGCATCTCCGGCGTGGTCTAGTGGCTAGGATATCTGGCTTTCACCCAGAAGGCCCGGGTTCGATTCCCGGCGTCGGAAGTGTTGGGTCTCATGGTGTAATGGTTAGCACTCTGGACTCTGAATCCAGCGATCCGAGTTCAAATCTCGGTGAGACCTGCTTTTTTTTTTTTTCTTTACGTCAGCAGCGAAGTGGAAGAAACTGTGTAGGAAGCCGGTTGCGTGGTAGAAAGGGGATGGGGAAAGCCATTGAGTTTCTCCCTATATTTTTTCTTTATTTATTGTTACTCTCGGGCTCAAAGGCATAGAGTTACTCACTCAAAGGCTTTAAAAAGGGGAGCGAGTTTTGACTACGGTTTAAAACGGTATGGTAAAGCGGTAAATACAAATTCACTTGGGTTACAACCATACAGTAAACAAAAATTTGTTCGATTATTCAATGTTAGCTAAAGTTGTTCGAAATCTTTGGTTGTTGTAATAGATACACGACTTCACCAGGAAGATGGTTCCACTGCATGCGTGGATGACCGAAGGAAAAAAGTTTTGGTGTGGCATGATTCGAGACCAACGTTGTAACGGTGGTCGATCGGAGACGATACGTATTGCGGCTGAAAAATGATATCGTTACGGAGTGTTCAATGGTAAAAAATTTATTTATTAAAAAGAACTAAACATGCAATTTTACGAGGAGAAAAAAGTGGGGTAAGTGCAAAGTTGGTTTAATGGCAGACACACTTGCAGTTCTGTTGTAATTACGCAAGATGAAACGAACTGAATTATTTTGCCCGAGTTCTGATGAATAAATTTGTCAATGGCAGGATCCCAAACAGCGCATGCACATTCTAGTTTCGGGGGTGTAAGGGTGGTATAAAGCAGCATTTTTAAGTATTTTAAGGACATTTGCCAACGTTTGCACCAGTTAGCTACACTAACTAGATCAGACTAAAGGTGGTTTAGTATCCTCCGCAATGCTTTAGCGAAGCCTAAAAAAAAATGCAATCTGTGCAAATGGTGAACGATAGAGAATACGATGCAATTTGCGCGTAAAGATTGCAAGCAGTTTCACATGAATTTTTTTTTTAAATCCATGATCAGCTGGTGCGAAAAATGCATTGAGTAAGTTAATAAGATTTGTGAAAATTATATGTTCGAGCAATATACAGCAAGTGCTTGAGAGTGAGATGTGGCAATAATTGGCTAGGTTGAATAGATGTATCCAGTGGTTGCTGAAAAGTTTTTTTTAGAATAACTGACTAACTGCCTTGGTACTTTAAATAAATTTTGAGCTAAGTCGTAACCCGGCGACGGGTGTTTTGGTTCAGGGAGTCAATTAGTTTCGCAACGCCAGCCGCATCAACGATCACTGGAGCCATAACTACATGATCGTACTGGCGATTGAGTAACTATGGGGAGAGCTTAGAAGAGCATATATGTGTATATGTATCTATGTGTGTGTGAATATAATAGTGCAACTGCGAGCCGAACGGAGCAGACCAGTCAGTTGCACCACAGGCTACACATCGCTCCTCGAAGAGGCAGGACGTGTCAACACTGCAATCTGGTGAACGCGATTTCAATCGAGGATTGATTGATGTCCTCATAGAGATGCGACGTAATGCTGTTCACACTCACCGCTATATCACCACTGATTTTTTTCATACAAAATTTATTGCGGCTGTCAGCGCCGCGCTCGCGCTAACCCGACCTCTCGGTAACCGACGATTTTGCTCACCTCGGTCACAAGGGCCACTTTCGATCGCGATCGAGCTCGATGGGGCTCGATGGCGCTAGCGCGAGCAGTTTGCCATAGCATATTTGGTAGGGGCAATTAATGATCTTGAAGCAAGACGATTTTCGCAAAAAAACGCACGAAACCGTATAAATGAAACGGGCTCAGTCTTCGGCCGTTGAACACCCGACCCAGAAAGTTTAGAGAGAAAATCAGCACATCTGCCGCGATCCGACTACTGATAAGAGCAGTCCTGAATTTATCGTAGGTACTCGCAACCGGGAGAATCGCGCGCAAGTAATGCGGAAGCTACTATATACATGCGCGCTACGTTGCATTGATGTGCAACCGTTAAAAAAAATATAAATAAATAAGGAAGGGGGGGGGGGGGGGGGGCAAAAAGTGTGAGGTCAAATACTCCCATCGAGTTATGAATCCATAGTTTCCTATTTAATGACAACTGAACATTACTGGGGGGGTAACTCATGGGATCCGGACCTAACACGTTCAACAGGTGCTGCAATCGGGGTTTTATAGCCGTCACTGTCGACGCGCACAAAGCCCTCGGCCAGGCCGAAATTAGCCATCAAAGCGAGAGTAAAGCTTCTCCTTACAGTAGTTCTAAAACAAATCGGCAATCTTTCTGCTTGGCGCATTTATCTATAAACCAAGCGACCCGGATCGTAAAGCAGTTCTTTCTCTAAAGCCTTATTGCTGGGGCAGCAAAGAGGCCCGGCCGCGTGAATTACACGAACGAGCAAAGCGCGGTACATTTGAATGTACGAGACGTTGATGGCTTTGCGATGCATTTATTGTGTTCAGGAACCAATGAAATTATGACATTACAAACACAGACATAGAAGCTTAAGATAAATAGATAAAAGACCAAAACAAGGCAAACGCTTAAAACACAATTAAAATAGCCACAATTAGCCAGAGTATGTACATTTTGATGACAAACATGAACAGGGAAGGCATAAAGTAGTAAAATGTTTACTAAAAAGTTTCATTTCACAAACCGCAATTATGTACACTCGCCCATGATAGATTTAAGAAGCATCATTTTTTTTATTATTTTATTTCTCACACCCAAAAAAATAAAGGAACAGTACACTCACTGCTGCTCACGGAATCAAGAACACAATTCCGCCGAACGCTGAAGCTCTCTGCTGGTGAAAGCACACAAACGCCACGCATCTTGCTATACAAAATGACTAAGACCAAGTCATGACTCCTTCAACAACCATGACTCGCGTACAGCTGGGCTATGGTCAGTCTTCGTGGCACCTGATCGATAGGCTGCACAGCAAAACGATGGCCGCGATCACAGCCAGAGCTATCCACGTGCAGCCTTTAGCTGAAAGCCCTGGTAGAGTTTCATGCGCCCACTTCTTGCATGGGCGACAGCACGGTGGACATTTCCAGGTTACGACGGCCGGAAAGTCGCCGGTTTGCGGGTGCCTGCGCAGACGTGGGAAAAAGGGCATTCCGTGTCAAGGCTGACGTCACAGTTCACAACGCCATCATCGAACCTACAATGAGCGTTAGTGGGCACCGTTGCCTACAGTCTCAAAACAGGTGCTCCCACATCGCAAGCTCCTGCCACAAGCCATGCAACGGCTCCCTCAGAGAAATGAAAACCAAATTAAATCAAGTTGCACTGCACTGGGTTGTTGTGAAAGCCAGAACCCTTATCTGATTATGGGAACGCCATAGCGGGGGGACTCGGGATCAATTTCGACCACCTGGGGTTCTTTAACGTGCACCCATTGCCCGATACACTGGCGTATTTTTTTTTTTTTTTTTTAATTTCGCCACCATCGAAGTGCAGCCGCCGTGGCCGGGATTCGATCCCGCGACCTCGTGCTTAACAGCGTAACGCCAGGGTGGGTAAGGCGGTGCAACCACGGTGGGTAAGGCGCGCGTTGGAATCGGGTAAATACTATAATGAGACATAATGAGCCACGGTTATTGCTTGAAAATCTTAGTGCAAATAGGAGTGCTCGACGGGAGATGACGTATGCTAAACGCATTCACTGTCCCTCAAGCTCTGCCGATACAGACGCTGCCACTAACGTGATCGCTATTGGGGTCCCCTAAAGGTCAGGTGCATGCATGCCGACTGGTCAAGTTCAAGTTATCCGGCAAATGATAATTTTAAGGCAGAAATAAACGTTTGCGCCCATAGAAACGCATGCGCGTCGGCCGGGTACCTTCGGCTAAAATCGATTTAACCGGAGTCGAATTAACGGAAGCCAACTGTAGTAAACAAACGAAAGGTTGTTCGCCCTGAAACGTTTGCCAAAGATCACCGAGTGTTTTAAAGCGGCCCTAAACCACTTTTTTTATTTATATGGACTATTTCAGAAATATTTTGCCGTAAGCACCGTATTTACTCGCATAATGAAGGCAAATCTTTTTCCCGAAAAATATCCGCAGTGCTTTTTTTTTTTGGGGGGGGGGGGGGGGGAGGTGCGTTCGTTATGCGAGGTAAAATTTCGAGCGACTTCTTTTTTTTTCCGCGGCCACCTCTAAAAAAAAAAGACAGTTTCGCCCGATATGCGAACCATCGAAATGCGTATAGACAGCTACACGAAGTAAGGGCACTAGTTTTATCGGCAGCATAAACTTCGCTTCTCGCCACTCAACGCAAACCGAGTGGCGAGAAAGCAGCACGCACAATGGTACGAGCCGCCATCGACTCGGCCCCCGACGCAGATCGCTTTGAAGATAGGTCGCGCAATGCGCAGTTGCGGCAGGAGTAAAACGCCGCCCCCTCCCCCCGCGGCGCCATGCGCGCGACGGAAGACGGCGTGTTTCCTTCCCGCTTCCCTCCCTCGTACGTGGCAGATTGAGCCGCGTTCGTTGGCGTCCGCTCGGGCGCGGTTGTGCAATACGCAGTCGCTGCCAGAGTAAAACGCCGCCGTCCCTCCCTACCTCCGCTCCCTCCCGAGGCCCTTTGCGCGACGAAAGACGGCGCGCAGGATCGAGCCGCGGTCGTCGGCTTCCATCGCGCGTTTTCACTCACAGCTACACCATGCGGCGCGCGGCGACGACGACGGCAAAAATGCGCCTGAATAGTCCATATAATTTCTACCGGAATAGAAGTAGAAGACACGGTACAATCCGGCGTCCGACACGGCGTCGGACACATTCGCACCCACTGAACGCCATATCGGACGGCGAATCGTATCGCGTCTCCCAATTCACGGCACCAAGTTCATGGTGCGATCATTATGCGAGAAAAAGAAAAAAAAAAATAACGCACTTCTTGATTGGAAAAGTGGGAGGCTGCATTCATCACGTGAGTAAATACGGTACTTCATTTGGTTCAGCAGAAGTGACGTTATTGGCAATCGGACATCCCATTCACGGTGCGTCTGATCCTTCAATGACTTCCACTGCGAAGGCAACGGCGCAGCAGGGTGTACCCACAATGCTCTGCCTACTGCACAACGCTCCGCAGTCACCGTGGCGCACAGTTCAAATTTGATTTTCGATGTTCACATAGGCACCAATACTTCCAATTATGGCACCTACGATGCACCAAATGCAGTTGTCCTCAGCGATCCACACTACGCTCAGCCAGCGAACTTATCGCGGCCCCCGTGGCAGCCACAGTATCACGCTACATAGACCATAGCTACATGCAACTGTAGCGCATAAGCACATCATTTGCTTTGTGTACGACAGGGCTTGAGCGCATGCTCATGGATCATACGCTCCAGTCTAGCCATGCTATGTGGTGCAGACTGGCGTTGTCCTGCACCAGCATGACTGACAGATAGTCACCACATCCAACTTGTGCATTTCTGAAGTGCTCAATACAAAGAAAAGTGAGCATAAGCTGACAAGCATGCCTATGGTCTGACCTAAAGCTTCATGTGGTTCAAGGCTAGTTGACTGTTCAAAAATGGTCGAAATTAGTAAGACCTAGTGGCTACTACACTGATAAGCAGGGTGGCAAAAGTTAAACTCTTATGCAGGCAGCTGCGGCCGACCGTGAGCAGACATAGACAGCTTCTTCTAGAACTACATAACTGTCATCGAAATCCAGAAGCAGATTTTCGCTTACTGTATCCTCTTTATTAAACTGCATCAATAAATATACACAGTAACAGCAGGAAGAAGCGCACTGACTCAAACACCCTTCTTGATTGGTCAGTAGCAGCTGCGTATGGGAATCTGCTATATTACAAAATAATGTGTCCAGAAAAAAGTGAGGAGCAAGCTTCTGTTGAAAAGAGCATTGTATAAGAAGGCAACCTCGTGCTCCATTTGTGAGCTCCACATGCCATGCATGACGGCAAAATTTCGCTGAGGTGTTCACAGCAGCATATGCTATCCGCGGACTGTTTCTTCACCAAGGCCGAGGTGCGGTTTAGGACCCACTTAATATGTTTTTAAGCATTTCAGCTCATTAAAAAAATGAGCGATTTTGATATCGTTCAAATGGGAAAAAAAAATCTTAATGGGGTTCAAAATTCTTCACATACTTTTCAGAAGTGACTGCTGCAGCTCTGGATACCTTCAATGGTCGGCCTTCTGTAACACTACCCCTCAGAACTCAGCTGCTGGCCCTCAACGTTACAAATGGTAACAAGACATGTGCCATTAATTTTAATGTAAAAGCATCACATGTCCCATGAGGCAGAAAAGCCGGCATTGTCCGCAACGAGTGGATCGAAAATATAGTTTGCCCTACTCCTGCTAAAGGGAACACCAAATTAGTATGCCAGCACTGTTAACAACTCAGTTCGTATACGAAGGTCTGGAAAATAGAATTGAGTGCTTTTATCCATCTGAAGCTGAAGAAATAGCGAAGTTGTCCCAAATATGCAATGTTTCTTTTATTTTTCAGTTTAATAGTGGGTTTACTGTGGTTAATGACCATATTCTACTGCTTAGCCAGTATTGCTTTCCAATTTTTTTCCTGAAAACAGGAGGGTTTTTCATATATAAAGGGGTCCTGACCCACCCCTCGAGCTTGGTGAAAAGACAGTCTGCGGATAGCATACACTGCTATGAACATCTTAGCCAAGTTTTGCTGTCGTACACGGCGTATAGAGCTCACAAGCAGAGCACGAAGTCGCCTTTCTCTCAAATGCTCTCTTTTCAACAGAAGCCTGCTCCTCATTCTCTTTTGGACGCTTTATTTCACAACAAAGCAGATTCCCATACATGACTTCTATTGACCAATAGCAGATGTCAATCGATAAGGCTGTTTGAATCAGTGCGCTTCTTTCTACTGTCACTGTGTATATTTATTGATGCAGTTTATTAAACAGGCTGAAGTAAGAGAAAATCTGCTTTCGAATTTTTATAATCCGTACTTCTGTAAGAAGCAGAATATCGTCTGCTCCAATACGCTCGGCCGCAGCCACCCGCGTAGGAATCAAACTTTGCCCACCCTGCTTATCGGTGTCGTAGCCGGCAGGTCTCGCTAATTTCAACTAGTTTTGAACACTCAACTAGCCTCGAACCACACAAAACTTAAGGTCAGACCACATGCACATGCGCTCAGTCCTGGCTGCTCCTGGTTAGACGCCTTGGCAGACAAACTGATGGCACTTCAAAAATGTGCAAGTCGGATGTGGCTACTGTCTGTCGGTCAAACCGGTGAAGGACAAAGCTGGTTCGCACCATGTAGCATGGTCAGACTGTAGCATATACACACGAGCATGCACTCAAGCCCTATCAGGCACAAAGCAAATGCTGCCCATACACACTATAGTTGCATGTAGCTGCAGTCTTCTACGTAGCGTAGACACCGTGGCTGCTGCCACGAGTCCACTGGCTAAGCGCACTGCGGCTCGCCGAGGGCAACCGCTTTTGGCTTACGTTTGGCGTGTAATAGGCACCAAAATCGGAAGTAGTGGCATCTACGTTAACATCGAAAGCAAATTTGAACTGCATGTCACGGTGCACTGCGAATGCCTTGCAATGTGAAGGCATTGAAGAAGGAACGGGAGCACAGTGAAGAGGGTGTTTGAGTGCCAATAACTCCGCTTCCGCCGAACACATTGAAGTACTTTTTACGGCAAAGTATTTCTGAAATAGCCTATTTTAACTTCAAATGCATTTCTCCTCTTCAATAAAAAGTGGTTCGGGGCACCTTTAAAGCAGGTGGCTTTTACGGGTTATCATAAGCTTATTAAGGCCAATCTGCACACAACCGACAAAAGCGAGGAACGTGCATCGTGCCACTTGGCACCACTCCGCGCGGTCATCGGCGCCGACAACAAAGAGTGCTCAAATCTGGAGGTCCACGGCAAGTTCGCTGGTGTGGCCGTGACAAAAATCCGCCACAGGCTGATGTGATAACATGCTGCAAAACCGTCATGGAAAGCTTGTCGCTTGTGTTCCTGCAGACGGCTCATCAGAGATCGGTCGCGAGATCATGCGTGCTGGTTAGATTGACGGTAGTTGAAGTGTCGTTTGGGTCCGCAGTCGACCAGCCGGCAACTGCTGCGAGCGTGCGTGCCAAGTTCATCTGTGTGCTCACATGAGGAGATAAAGCTCGGACCTGCACAAATCTGCGTATGTGAACACTGAACTTGCATATTCAATGCAGTCAGCGTGCCTTTCGGTGGCTAATCGGCCTGATCTACACACACGCTTCCGTGCTTTATGCATGCACTGCTTTTGCTGTTCTCTCTGTTCGCATAGCGTTAATCGTTTCAGATGGTCCGGTCGACCTGGTCGAACGATGTACCGATAAAGATCGTGCGCCAAGGCACCGACCACGGCATGGTCATTCACCAAAGGTACCGATATTAAATAAATCGAATGTATTTGATTCGGGAATCAATTATTTGAATGTTCACTATTTGATTTGAAACCAAATATTTGAGTAGCCGAACACCCCTACAATAAAAGCATTCGCTGCCTTGAAAAGCTGCTTCACTCCTTTATTTGGAGGCATCCACAAAGACACGAAAGTATGTATGTAAGATAGACATGCATACTCCTTACTTTCCATAGATGCATGTTGCACAATGCAACATAGCACAAAGATAGCAGATAGACCACCCTGCCTGAAAAATAACTTTCTTATTTGCATGTGCACTAAATTATGCTATGCAGCACATACAAACACAAACTGTCTGGTGTTGTCGTTTTTCTGCAGTCACAACATCCTCTCCGTGCTACTCTAGTGACATGTGGAATTAAATAAAGTTGGTCTTTTCTACATCCATGATCTCTGTGGGGGCTCTGCAAAACACAAACAATATATGCCTGACCGAAAAGCTCAGACAACGCCTTGACAAGCTGGTTGCTACATGTACAGGTGGAAACCCATTGGCAAGTTTCTCGCTGCTCTGTTTTCCCAGCTGCTAAGTCATGTTTCGCAGTCCCGCCCTAAATCCCACTGGCTTTTATGCACATATTTTCTCATTTCATACATCACCGCTCTGTAATGTCCCCACATATTATGCTTCATTTGAACACGGCGGAGGCATAAATTAACTTTGAAGAGACAAATTCACTCTCGCATGCTACTACGAATACGATATGTGTGCACTCAAGGTTAAGCCTGTCAAGCCCTGCCCGCGGCGCCACCCCTAAATGTCAAAGTATGCAATCACCATGCCTGTTAAAGATTTCTCGGCATGATTGTGGTTAATGCCTATTCTCTAAAATCAGCTTCGTCACATACAGCCGTGTTAATCAGCGAAGCATATTAAAAATGAAAAGGGGTTACTGTTTAGAACATAGTGTGGCCCTTAATTATACATGGACAGTCTCTAGTCACAGTATGAGCACCAAGATGTCTAATAACTGTACTGGTAGTCATTTAGAACTATTTCTGACGTTGCTGTGGTGATTTGGGGTCTTCCTTGCTGTTAAGTTTTCCAGGCTGTTACATTTGATTTCCATGGTCCCTCGAAAAACGTGAATCAAGCGTTCTGTAGCATACATACAGGAAGAGAAAATATTTGCACCAGCACAAGACGACAGCACAGATGACATTTGGTTGGACGAAAATTGAAAAAGAATTGAAATTGTTCCCACACCGACCCTGCGCTTGACCTGCACGTCTGGTGAGGAGGGACTCCACGCCTCGGCAGCTGAGTCGTCCGAGCTTTCTGGTGGATGGATGTGCACAAAGCGCTTCTTGAGTGCGTTAGCGAGCATGCTGGCTGGATCTGTACTTGTGGACGATTCTGATTCTGTGATGCCCTTCCGCAAAGGAGTGCCGCTTGGCGACCTGCACGTGCATCACACACAATGTTCCGAGCTCATTAGCGGAGAACTATGGCTTAACTATTGCACAGCGAATTGGAAGCACACACAAGTAGAACCCACTAATAGAATTATCAGGTTTAACAATACCCGGATGTAACAATGAGCAGCCGTGGTACTTTTGTGTGTGTTATATAGTAAAATAAACACCTTACTACAATGCAACCACGATGCATTATTGCATACAACAATTAAATCTGGCTACTGGGTCTCTGCAGTGAAACAAAAAGAAATGAAAGAAAAGAAAGCAAGTCGTCGTGCATCTGCCTCGCGTGCCACTCTCCCGTCTCTCTTTTCCACTCCTCCAAAACACGAATCAATAGGGCCAACGTTGAAGGGGTGGATGGGGGACTGGAGAGAGGCTCGTGAGGCCGGCAACATTGCATGCAGCCCGCAGAGCTTTCAGTTGCAGCCTGTGTAGTCCTAGTCGACGCTGCGAGAATCTCCGGCATGTTTGGGAGCATGTATTTGTGTGAGCAGCTTTATTATATATTTTTTTGTGACAAACATGAGCGAATTGCTGCGCTCAAGAATCACAGACGCACATCTGCGGTCCGTCATAAGGATTGTGTCAGCACAGGATTTATCATGGATATTCTAGCCTTGGTCACAGCGAAGTGTTTCCAGTCATCAAGCCAGTGCCTGTAAAGGCTGCAGACTATTGATTAGTGAGAATGAAGCACTTTTCGAGTTCTTAAAGCGAAGCTTTCTTTGCCTCTTCCTTCGACTTTCCCACTGCTGCTGCTGCTGCCTGGCATACCACGTCGGGTGGGTGGGGGTGTTCAGAGCATATACATGACAGGAGCGAGGAAGAGAGGAAAGGTGGAGGGGCAAAGTAACACAAGACTCATTTGGACCCCACCATGTCGAATGTGCACAATGCCCTCTAGGTGCTCCCTGGGTGTCGCCACATTAGCCTCTTGACAGCTTTAATTATCCGTGAGCCCCTCAAAAGCACTGCAAAAACTGCAGTGCTTACCTTTCTACTAACGTGCAAGTCCCGAGGGAACACAGAATTGTAGACAAGAGGGGGAGGAGAGGCAGTTCTCATACAAGGGAGGGATGGAGGGGGAAGGTGCTGTGAGACGGCAAGACTACTATTCGCAAGTTCCGTAGACTTTCACGCCACGCCACGGTCATCAGCAAATTTTTTTCAGAGTATCGGAGTAACCGCAGGCAGTGTGGTGGTAGCGCATTTGCTTGCTTTCTTCGCGGCGGCCAGTAGGCTTGATTATCTGTTTTTACACATTGTTTGTGCAGGATGAAGTTCAAAAGCAATCGCATTTGTGCGTGCTGCAAAGCACCAACATAGTTGTGGCAAGTGAAGTGAGTCTCCATTTATTTTCCAAAGATGTGACAAAGAAGAAAGAATGGGTTGTCGAGTTGCGAATCGGCAAGGCAGGCACACCAGCGATGAAAGTGTGCAGTGTGCATTTCATCAGCAGTGACTTTTTCTGGAGCCACATAGTTAAGAAAACGAAAGTTCTTTGCTTATGTGCATTCTTTTATTTGTTTTTCTACAGAGAATCGATGCGTTAGAAGAAATGGAGCTTGCGACAGTGTATTTCAGCAGTGCGAACAATGGCGTGGTTTTCATCCCAAGTATATGTAGTATGTGGGCGAGCATCGGAAGCATTTGCTCAGGTTTTTCCTGCATTAACGCGTGATTTGTGGTTGTCGCAATGTCTCGTTTCGCCAGAGACGCATGTTTTCGTTCTCCCTGCATCTTGGTGTCCTTCGCATGGCCAAGCTCGAGCTGTGCACTTGTGGCCAGCGCAACGAGAACACACGAGCATTTAACATAAAAACTGATATATTTGTAGCACTTTGTCGCAGCTTTAGAGAAATGCTACAGTAGATCTATGTGGGCTGGTGTAGTAAGTATTTGACCGTGTTTCACCGGATGCAACCCGCAGTATGGTCACTGTTCTCGTCTCGGCAGAAATGCATGTGTTTACATTCTGGGCTGTACCCCGTGCGCCAACGCGCGGCCAAGCTTTGCGGCTACAGTGGCCTTGAAAACAAGATTTGTAGAGCATAAAACACAGGCACAGAACTCGCGATGTGAGCGCAACAAGCTTCTGTCATGACTTCTCGTCACTCGAACGATAATACAAGTGTACCAGCGAAAAATAAAACAAACGGCATGTCTTTCTTTACATCTGCATGCACTAGCATAGCGACGTACAAAAAAAAAAAAACGGCTGAAAAATCGCAGTTGTGATAACCTTAGGGACATGTTTCCTTTAATTATCAAATATCATTATCTCCTCACAACAACTCAGTCCATGAAAGGAGCTCGAAAACATCACAGAGCAGTAAAATTACTCTTTGTTGCGAAAGGGCAATGTGCGAAAGGCAGGCTTTGCGGACTGTTGCAATTAGCACGAAGAAAAAGATAAAAGACAAGCTATCGTTCCTTGATAGGAGCTTCCTGGTCATAAATTCCAGCTCGTGCAGCTTCTGCCGGGCATGTGACGTCTGCAGGCAAAGCCCTTCCCCAGCGACAGGCCTTCAGGCTGTGGGCCTTCACGTTGCAACAAATGTTTTTGGCATTCATGATCTCTTCCCCATCAATGAGGCACCGTATCCGCATTTCCGAGGCATTTATGTGGCGCATGATGTCACTTAGCGACAGTGATTGCGAAAAAGGTGGAGCCATCTTGAAGCTCTAAGCCAAATATGAGCTGACGTGAAGGATGCACATGCACTCCGGGGTGCCTATACTCTCTGTGGACGCCATATTGAGTCGCCTTACGCACCAGCTTTAGGCGACGGAACTTGTGAATAGAAACGACACTGGTTGCGGGGAAACTGGATAAACTTACGTTCAAGGTACGGTACAGTATGTTTATGCTATTTCTGAAAAATAAACACCACGCAAATATGTCAAGCCGACAACTTACCCAGGGCCTGCAGAAGCAAAGCCGCATTAATTAAGGCACACCACAGGGTCCAGGTGACACTATGGAAGCGGTCGCACATCGAATCAACAATTTTGTGCCCCCTACGGTAGCTTTGCAGCTATGGCATTGCTAGAACTCGCGGATTTGATTCTGACCACGGCAGCCACATTTCGACAGGGGTGAAATAGACAATGCACAATGACAATGCATTTTGGGACATGTTAAAGAACACCAAGGTGTCAAAATTAATCCGGCGTCCACCACTACGACATGCCTCATAATCAGATTGTTGTTTTGGCACATACAGCCCCATAACCCAATTCAACTTTAATACTTCTGCCATGATGCAAGGTGCCATGTGAGGCAATCACCATGTTCAACCCTTTTAGAGGTTATTAAGTATGGTACACAGCAACGCCTAGAGCAAACACCTCTTTCTGTGTGTTCTATATAGTACACATACAAACAGCAGGGGTGCATGCAATGTAACCAAGGTGCAACGTAAGGCAGTCTGGATGCTTTCCGGAGCTGTAGACTAAGCTTGCGGCATACATCGCTGAAATGCACGATCGGTCCCTGCCAGTGAAGTGCGACATGGTCATGAAACAAGCCCAGATCTTCGCCTTTTAAGGACCTGCTCCGCCGTGAGTACAACGAGTGGCTGGCGGCATAAGACCGCGAAATTACGCCCACTGGACCTGTCAAAAGAGCCTCCCTGACAACTGCGTGCGGTTGGGCGCATTCGGCGTGGGCTGCTGTTCCACAAGATGTCGTGGTGCGGTCGTTTGCCAAATGTGAAATTTCGCAGGATGACGAAGCGCTGTGGGACCGTAGCAACGATGACGATGGCAGCACTAGTAAAGACGAGTAGTCCAGTAACCATATCAGCTATTAATAAATTTTCGTTATCGAATGCGCCCTCGGTATGCTCTTTTTTTCTTTCCTGTCAAGTGATATGGGGGGGGGGGGTCGACTTACATTCGAGTTGACTTACAATTGTGTAAACACGGTATATAATTACGTAACACCTGCTGCAGCACCATCAAGATTGCCGTAAGTCCATCTGTTCGCTAGATTAGCTTCAACACACACGCATACAAACATGCAACAATGTTAAAGCAACACCAGCGCTCTCACTTTGCAACTTTCTTTAGCTTGACTGTTCCAAGCCCCTTGAGCACCTCGGCAAGCATTGCCTCGTGAGACTTCTCTGCCTGCGCTGTCGATGGGTCCCGGGGGCGCTGCTGCATATTGGAAGCGTAGGACAGTGCTTACAGCAGAGCAGTAACAATTTCACGGAAACTTTACGGCCATTCAGCTCAGCAGGAGACACACATGAAAAAGTGTCCCAAGTCTATTGTTCAACTTTTGGACAAGGCCTGTGCGTGAGAAAAGCAAGCTTAAATGGTAGCAGCTTCAAGAGCGCTGGTAAAATTAACACTAAATAAACCAGCAAACAAGCACGATGCACCAGGATTACGAGGTCCCAGCAGGTTGACATTTCTTGTAATCTAGGTAGCCCCCCTTGCAAGTGAAGCATATGCCCAGTTCTTCACTTATCAAATAACTATAAAATAACTACAATTATTAACTAGTGAGCTATTATGCGTGGTCTTAGTGACACCCTTTTAGCACTTCACCAAGTGAAAAATGTTTCAAAACTGCTTTTACTCTGATGACAAACTGTTTAATGAAACTTGGAAGGCTAGCTGCAGCAAAATTTTGCCTCGAGTAAAAAAAAATATTTCCTGTAATATTGTAGTTATAAAGAAGGCTCAGTGTAACATTCTGTGCTCAATATGCAAACAGATGCATCAGTAACAACTCACAAAAATCCCTCGTTGCCGTATTGCGAGGTGGTAAAAGCACCCCCATTACAGGTCCCTAGAAGTGATGCAGCAACGAGATTTGGCTAGGCCCGAATCGACATGTCTGCTCACTGCTTCAAATACAGTGCACACGGCTTGCGGCTGCGCTATCCGTACATTTGTGCAGATACTAAAGGGACACTAAGGACAAACCCTCAATCGGTGCAGATTCTTTCAAAACTGTTTTTGTTCCTGCTGTAATAGGTAAATTAGACAGAAATAGGGGCGTTCGCATAATAATTTCTTGGGCCAAATTGAATGTGAATAAAACAGTGCCAGAAACAAACCTAATCATATATCGAATAGTTTTCGAATAAGGCAGCAGTTTTCACCATTAACATAAAATGACGTTCACATCATAATGTTCACAAAGTCAGCAACTTTCTCTCTTAACATTGCACGTTATGAAGCATTGTTTAGTAAAAGTTTAAATGGAGCATTCATAACAGATACACAGTTTGTTGGCACATCTGGTATTCTTTGCAAAGTGAATATGCTCCTGGTTTTGAAGAAAAACTCTGGCTCCCTGAGAAAAAGTTGTGCGCACCTCAACCGAACTTCTTGTGCTTTCTGTCTATTACAGCAGCTGGGATTAAATTTATCGCACCTTTGCTTGAGTCGCACGTTTTATTGCGCACAATAGAGGATTAAGCCTATTCGAAAAATATCTACATTCACAAATAGAAACTATTCGATTCGTTATGAGAAATTTTCTTATATACTATTCGCATAGACCTAGACGAGAAAACGGAGGCAGATTCCAGGTCTTGAATTTTGTCCCCCAAACCCCAGTGCAAATGTCAATGTGGCATCATAAATTTTATGTTCTTTTTTTTTTCTTTTTGATATTGTGGCTCAGTAAACATTATAGAACATGCCAGATTTTCTGTGGCTCACTTGGAATTTTTTAAAAATCCCAAAAAATTAACTGAGCTTGAGCACACGCCGTCAAAATCCATGATGATGTCGCAACGAGCTGATGCAGGAACTTCCGTCAGCACCACTTGTTTTGCCTTTGTGTCTTTTCTCACTTGTCAAACCTTGTTCATGGTAAAAGTGGCCTTTTCTTTTTAGTATTGCAGAAGGGCAATTTAATAATACAGATCAAATCTTTTTTCCCTTTAGTGTCCCTTTAAAGAGAGAAGGCGATAGTGTCACTGAAACAGCTCCCAGCACGGCACGCACTCTTTCGGGAGTAATGTCGTGCCCACCTGATAATTAAATATCCGTGTGACTGCTTGCCTTACAGCTTTTTTGCAGCTATTTTAGTAACGTTTACTATCCATTTTTTAACTGAGCTCAAGTGATATTTCTGAGCTCAAGTGGGATTTCATTGCCAGCTGGCAAAGTCCTGAACACTCGAAACAGGGGGGGTCTAGAGAAAGTGATCCTTACTGATTTCACCAGAAGCAGAAAGAATGTCTAGCTTCGATAACTGCGTAACACAAGGACAGAGTAAACTTGCTTGTAAAGGCTCATTCACACTGGTGACTGACAGTGGTCGTGCGACCAAATTGGTCGCAAAGCAACCAGTCACAAATGGTAGCCTTTCTCGAAAAGCGACCATTTTGGGCCAGTCACTTGCTGCACCATTTTTCAGTCGCGCGACCGTGGTCGCAAAACTGATAAACCAATCAGCGGCACACCGGAAGTGATCTTTCACGTGTCTACGTTTGGCCTCCTCCCGCGTCGCGGCAAATTCCGCGTAGATTCCGAGAGTTCTCGCTGAGAATGATAATCTCCAGGATTGCGACTTGCGGGTCACGCTCAGCTGGGCTTGCCGCCGTGAACATGAGTTGCCTTCGGTCGCTTTTTGGTTGCGAGTCACAAATGGTCGTGCGACCTCCTCAAGTCGCCGGCGTGAATGAGCCATAAGCCTGATTATCGGCATTGTTTTTTCTTTTCAGTGCAACAATACGAATATTACAAATGCCCCTCATGCTAGTAAAGCTGCGTAAACAAATAATGAATCTGAGGCCCATACCTTGCGGACAACGACCTTTTGAACGGGCGCAAAAAAGCCTGGAGGTGGTGGTGGTGGGGGCGGAGGAGGTGGCAGCGATGGTGGTAGTGGTGGCAGAACAGCTCCAGTGGGAGTATACATGGCTGAGGCGCTTCTGCGCACCTCAGCATCTGCAAAGACAGATGATTGATTGATTGACTGACTGACTGACTGACGGGGTTTCGCGTCCCAAAGGAACACTGAGGCTATAACACCATACAACGCCAACAGACAATGGCCATGACTAACAAAATCGAGCCCCTCGCTTCCCCTTCTTCTGGGGCTACAAGAGACAGAGGTGGGTGCATTAGAATTAATTTCCACCACCTGGAGATATCTTACCCCTTAACCCTTTGACAGTCGTCACCGTGCATGGGTGGCAGCAAAGACAAATCCCAAGTGGTCATGACCATATATGTACGGCGACTACAAGACATGTCGGGGGAAAAAAAAACATTTTTCTGGAACAAAACGCCACCCAGTGTAGCAATGCGAGTGCTGACCCTTCCATGACCTCTCGAAAAAATTAGGGGTATGCAAATACCAAATAGTGGATTTCAAGCCGAATATCAAGCTTGACCAAGAAAAAAAAAAAGCTGTATATGGAATCGAATATCAGAAAATTACATACATTGCTCCACATGCTTGGGAGTTAGGTACAAAGAATGTTGCTAGCTATCAGTAATTTAGGGACCTGGGAATAGAGACGTACAGTGTGGTCTACTCTTATTAAAGGAAACATCAAATTAGTATGCCAGCTCAGATAAATCAATTGTTATAAGTCTGTAATGTATTTCTTTATTGATAGGATGTCGGTTGAATAGAATCAAGTGCATTTTCCCCTCTGAAGCTGAAGAAATAGAGAAGGTATGTTGTCCCGTATGCCAATGATGTTCTCAGTTTAGTAGTAAGCCATGCTGTGCTTAACGGCAATCTTCATTGCTTAGAAATTGTTGCTTCCCATTTTCTTCCAGGAAACAGAAGGGTTTTTCTATCATTAAGGTAAGTGGAGTCAGTGGGTTATCATCAGCTCGTTAAATCCAATCTGCACGACAGACAAAAGCGGGGACTGCACAGTGTGCCTTGGCAACGCTCTGCGCAGCGATCGGCGACGCACGGGTCCACCGTGGTGGGCGCAGACGATAAAGAGCGGGCATCTTTTCACTTCCCGTTCAGGCGTCATGTGTTGACTGTCGCAAGTTCTTAAATCAGGAGGCCCACTGCAAGTCCGCCCAACACGACCCTCCCGCCCCTTCCTTCCTGCTATGCAAACGCATCTGCAGCGGGGGTCAACACACCAGTCACACGGCATTTTTAAGCCTGCCATGTAAACACAGAGCTTGTCAGGTGATGGCTTGCTCGAAGCTACGAAAAGAGACCAATTTGTGCCAAAGAACAGCGTTCAGAACAAGGGACCACTGTACGGTGTTTCGAAAGGATCGCGGCCATGAACAACAGTCACCTCGTACACTCACTCACATTGGCGAGGCAGTTTGTCAGATTTCCGAGTGTCGTGCGACCACTGCAAATAGATCTGCATTGAGTCAGTAGAAAACTGCAACTTCAGTCGCCGACACTCGATGACGCAGCTCTGATTAGGCCAAACGGGCTGGACAATGTGGCGGTGACGAAAACTCACCACTGGCCGATACAATAACGAGCCGCAAGCCGTCACGGAAAGCTTGTCACTAATATGTTCGTATAAGTGGTTTATCAGAGATAGGTTGTGAGATAACGTGTGCAGGTTAGACTGACGACCGTTCAAGTGGCATTTGAGTCCGGGTACGATCGACTGTTAATTACCGCAAACATGCGTGCAAAGTTTGCCTGTGCACTTAAAGCACACTGGGCAGAAACCTCCGAAGTGCGCGAATCTGCGTACCTTGCCGTCAGTGGCGTAGCCAGGGAGGTAGGGTCTGCCCAACACTTCTCTTCCCTCCCTGTCCCCAGCCAAGTGTGTGACACCCCCCAAGCCCCCCAAAAAAATCTGGTTACGCCACTGCTTCCAGCAGCTAAGTGTCCAGATTTTGACATATGCTGTCGCGCTTTCCATAGGCAACGCTTTTCTTGCTTGTTCCTCCGGTCCGTATCGCGCCAATCATTTTCGTCGGTCCCATCGACCTGGTTGAACCTTGTACCAAAACAGATTGTGCGCCACGGGAATGCTGCGTGCGTCAAAGCAGCAACCACGGCTGATGTTTTCATCGATTATTCACACACCCCTAGATAAAATTTTTAAGGTGGCGCCGCCACTCAGCGTCTGCCAAAACTGATTTTTTCGCTTCGCTCTATGGTGGCCCACTGCCATACTTCGGGAGTATTCCTCCTTCGTCTAGTTTACTGCTGCGTACTCACGCCTGCACTTGCACACTTCACAATCTTCATTCTCACATGCGTCGTTTCGAGTCGCGAGCATTCGAAAAACACTTTTCCTTTTTTTTTTGATACACGAGTGCTAAAAAAATATGCTACTGGAAGTTTTACTAACAAAACAAAAGCTCAGAGGACGATGGAGGCTTGAAGTGATTGAACAAGGAATGTCAGTGCAGCCAATGCTTTAACACGGTGACTTTTCCTTGTCAGACAAGGTGACAAGTTCCCCTGTCAGAATGTCGGCTACGGGGACATTCCATGCTCAACCACTGCTGATTGCTGGAAGTTTTCTGGGATCACAAATGTGCTGCTGCCGCCCCGCCGCAGATAAAAGGCTCAACAGTGGGCGCCGCCCTGCCCATGTTTTCTGCACCTCAACGATAAGCTCGGCCCTCCTCCCTTGCTTGCCTTTCTGCGAGACGACCAGCTCCTCGAACTGCTTCCTGAGGGACGCCACTTCCTCCTTGAGAAGTGAGATGTCGCTTTCCATGCTCTCGGGGATGGGGCTGCATTGGCGGCTGGTCGTGTCACTGCTGGCGCGCGACCCGCACGGCCCCAGAGGCCGCAGGCAGCTTCCCTTCAGGCCGGAGTTGCTCCTGTAGCACCTGTCCCCGGGTTTACCCAAACCTCCTCAGTCAATCTCCTCAACTCAGTCACTGTCTTCAGTCAACTGGGGAAAGCTATTCTGCTCTGGCAACCCGAAAACCAACCCTGACAATTGACTGATCACTTGATGTTTAAAGCAGCATTGCAGAATGATTTTTTTCTCGTTATCATTTCTTTAGTTTATAACTGTCTCCCCAGTAGTCACGCTACGAAGCCTCAATTTCTTGAGAGCAAAACAAATAATTACGTTACCTATTTAAACCTGTTCGAAATGCATGAAAGTGCAACATGATTTCGAACATGAAAAAGGAGGCTATTCACATCATCGAAGCCTGATGTGGCACTCTCATGGCACCAGAACACCAGTGACACGTGCTCACACACTGACTACGTTGCAAAGTGCCCAACTGGAGGGGCCAATTGGGCCCATTCGTTGGCACAGTAATTGCACGGCCTTTAACTACGACACCGGGCTGACTGGCAGGCTTTTGAGCTGTTAGTGCCACCATGTGACTGCAAGGAGCATAGCCAAATGGGGGGGTGGGGATGGGTTTGCACGGGGCATCACTCTTTATGACGCAAAGTCCTTTTTCCATGTTCAAATCCTCACTGCATTTGGCATGCCCTTTGAACAGGTTGCACGACAGGTGCTGTAATTAATTACCTGTGATGTGCTTAAGCAATTGCGTCTTTGTACCATAATTACCGAGTTGACCACTACCCAGAGAAGCAAGAAGTGGAATTTTCGTGTCTGTAGTGAGAAATGCCCAAGATTAATTCCGACTGACTAGGATTCTCTACAGCAGATGAGCGTTCTTTGCATTCCGCCTTTATTTGAATGTGGCTGTGATGGCCAGGAATTGAACCCGTAACTTCGAGCTCGGCAGCAGAACACCGCCTCTGAGCCATTATGGCAGACAGCATGAGGAGAGGAGCAAAACACTGGAAGTAGGCTGCTCCACACTATTGTGCTGCCCCACACAAGATGGCCGACCTCCAACTCACGGCACCACTGAACCAAGAGGCTCGGCTTTCAAACAGTGAGGATGTTGTGATGGGGAGATAGTGGCTAGGACAGCGGCCCCTACTCGTGCACTCCTGCTCTGCTCTGCTTCTAGGGCAACGTCTGCCATCATCATGTGCAGGTCGAACGAGATGCAGAGCTGCCAGCCTCACAATTTGAAAAACACTACACTGAAAGCCAAGAAATACTAAAATTTGGAGGATACATGTAATACTAAAAATTGTTAGATTATTCAATATGTTGACTGTTTATAAATGGTTTGCAGATGTTTGGTAGGGATGCTGTGAACTGCCACTCTTGCTTCATATAGTCACATTAACAGTGATCTGTGCCGCAGACAAGCAGAAGCGTCTATGAAGTTTTTAATGAAATACAGTTAAACCTCGATATAAAGAAGTCAGTAAAGTTGGCAATTTGCTTCGTCATATTGAAATTTTTTTCTATAGAAATTTGACCTTGTATGCAAATAAGTACAGCCACCAATCGATTTTTCTTACACAGAAAGGGGACGCAGAATTTTCCAAATTATCGGGCAATCAAAAAAAGTAAATTTGAATGAGAAAACAATTAATTTTGGCAAATTTGGGAGCCGGCGACAAATTATACGTTTAGTGTCACTTACGTCGACGATACCTTCTCGGCGGTACAAATTAAGCGAAGCCAGCCGCGCTCTCATGTGCACTCCACCCCGCTGGCTGATAGCGTCGCCCGCACTGGGACGACGCTATCAGAAAAAGCACCGGCAGCAGGAAGCGCATGCTCCGTCTGCCTCTCGCTCCAAACGGGTCACCGAAACTCGAGATTATGCAACCTACAATACTAAACGCGCGGTATGACAGCTTACGTGGTGCCCCGCTGTCTCGGCACGCCCACTCTTCGCAAATGCTGCAGATCACCTCCAAAGCAAGGTGCGCAGCTGCGTATGCACTCAGCTGTGCTTACACCCATATGCAGCCACGACCGAGACGCGAGCCAGAAATTGCGACGCGCATCAACTTACCACCCCCCTCCCCCATTGCCCATTGCTCACGCTTGATTGCGTTACCGCGAACTCGCTCCCCTCCCCTGCTTTCCCTTTGCTGGCACAGGAAGGCAGCACTCGTGAAGCCACCAACTTTCTAGTCTCACCCTCGTACACTTTCACGCGAACTTAAAGCACACGGTGTGCAGGGCACGATAGCATCTTACCGCACTTGTACTTTAGACGGAACATAATGCGGCTTCATTTCGGCAGTCGCTCTTGTCGCGCGATTTGAGAGGTGCGTCTGCAAACAGCCGCTTGTAAGTCAATCCTTTGACCATCTACGTCTGTGGAAGTTTTCTTTTATTGTCTCAGCATTCCTTTGCTGCGGAAGCGAAATTTCGCTATGTTGAGGTACTAAATACAAGGTGTTCTATGGACAAGAGGTTATGAAAAGTTAAATACTTTGTTATATTAAAGTTCGTTATATCGAGGTTTAACAGTATTTACGTAACTGCCGACAATTCAATTGCCACTTTACACTAGGTTCTATCAGTTGATGCCACTGCTGCATGGTTGGGTCTGTAAATCTATGCATAAAAGAAATCGCCCAACAACAGCAGTATTTGTCTTTTTTGAAATCGGTTTTGCTCAATACTACACGCAAATCGAGTGTGAAAATATTCGTCTCAATACAACAATTGTAAACAAGCGCTAAGAATCGAGCAAAATCGTAAAAAATATGGCAAGTGTGGTAATGGGTGGGGAAGCACACTCGCACAATTTCACACATTCCCTATCGAACACCACGAACAGCACAGTGTGCCACTTGCAGCATGTGAAATGCATTAACCTTTTAAGAACGAGACATGTAAATACCTCAAGAAAATTTATATATTTCATCTAAACGTGCAAATTACACCGAGAATAAGCATGTTCAACGAAAAGAAACAACATATTGAGAAAACTATTTCAGCACAAGGGGGGCACAACATGACGCAAAACACTAGGAAGAAGCGTTGACGTTGTGTTATATGAGACAAATGCTGCCTAGTACTTCCTGTTGTAACCTTGCTTTTCTTTTGCCTTTCACTTTCATCTATTCGGTGAGAGAAACAAGTCTGCACAGATAACACACAAATAATGCTACACAAGAATCTTAAAGAAAGTTGGCCGTGTCACCTGAGCATGACCCCTTCCCTCCTGGGCACAGGTGATTGCAGTCGACTGACGCTGGCAAAGTCGACAGAGGGCGGCCTCAGGGAAGTAGACTCTGTTGACGTCGACGGCTGGGCAAGCACACAAAAACAAAACTCAATCAATTCCGGGGTATTATGTCCCACATCCATGCTCTGGTTATGAGGCATGCCATAGTGAGGGAGTACAGTGTCCCTTAACATGCACCCAATGCACAGTACGAGAGTTCTTGCATTTCACCTCAATCGAAATGCGACCACTGTGGCTGGGATTTGATTCCATGATGAAAGTCAACATTGCTTCACCTTTCAGCAAATAAGTTTTGCTTGGGAGGGTGGCCATCCATGCACAATAAACAATACGCAAAATGCACAAGCATGCTTCTTTTCAGGTCTCGGCTGACCTAACCAAGCCGACGAATCTCAGGCCGGAATTGGAAATACATAGGGGTGTTCCAATAGGGATATTGTCTGATTGAATTGAACACCGACTGTCTGAGAAAAATAATTTTAATTTTTTATGCTTCTTTTTTCTTTTTAAACTGACGAATTTTTGTCAAAGATTCCAAACCCTAAATCAAAATTCCACTTCCAACAGTCACTAGAACTGAACTCTCTCTCTCAAGTGCAACAAGTTGAGTTAATATCAGTCCAGTAGTTATCTCAGAAAAGCATTTGTGCGTTTTACATGCATATAAATAGGCAGCATTGGTGTCGGGCCTGAGCTAAAGCTCCCTTTTAAAAATAAATTGTTGGAACAGAAAGGTGGCATCACGATGAATGATCATTTATTCACTAATTGGTTTGTGACCGGTTTACAACGTCTGGCATTTTATTTTGCTTCACACCTATCACTAACTCTTATTAAATGTAATCTTCCCCCTGCAGTTTTGGCAGGGACCAGTATCATAATGAGTCTTTGTAGTTGCATTGCGTATTACCAATTCTAATGCACAGTCACAGATCCTGTAAAGACCATAGCTGGCTTCTTTTTGTTCGAAGAAACACTAATTGTAAAATAACTGTTCGAAAAAACAGTGGGCCAATGAGAAAGACTACAAAAGGGGGCTCTCAAGAATAATAACAATAACAGCAAAAATAAGAAAAACAGCAACAAAATTATTGTGGATCCCCACTCCCTAAAAATGTTTCCCCAAACGAATACAGACATCATGCATGAAGGATTTTTTCTATATTATGTATCAGTGGCAAATAAGTTTCACGGAAGCCCGTAAGGTGGAGGAAAGTTCATGAAAGGAAAATATTGACGTCCACCTGTCTTGTAGCACAAAGCTACAGAGGAAAGACATACGGGTTTCTCAGACAGCAAGCTTCGCAATTAAAGAACATTTCATCCTGGTATGAAATTCGACCCGCTAGCCTTCTGGTTAGCTTCGATGGTAGAGTGACCGCCCCAGAAAGGCGTTGGTCTCGGGCTTGAATCCCGGAGCAGGACGAATTTCTTTCAACTGCGAAGCTTTCTTTCTGGGAAGCCTGTACGAGTTCCCTCTGTAGTTTCGTGCAACAAGACGGGTGTTTTCACTATGTATTAGTGAGCAGCAATTCACAATATGAACAAACAAACAAACAAACAAACCATTCTGAAGTGCTTCAACTTCTGCCAGCTTCCAAAAGACCACTCCACGAACACAGCAAGTGTGCTAGCTAATTCACTCATGGCATAGTTTTGTGGCTGAAATGAAATTCCGCAAGAAAAACATTACCCTCACTGCACTGTATCTTTTTTTTTAATTGCCTGTTCCCATCAAAGGCAGGTGGTGTATTGAGTGCAATGTAGCCACATGGTACCACAGGCCTCGCATGCACCATGTTTTGAACCCAGCACGCATGGCCAGATGTCACTTTCCTATGTTCACAAAAAGTTGTGGGGTTTGAGAAGGAGCATCACCTCAGGAGCTGCTACCTATCGACTGTACCACAATTGACAAGGTTTGCTGCATTTAAAAGAAAAAGTTAAATTCTGTCAAATGTAGGAAGTAGCTTTCTTTAGTTAGGCCATAAACCTTTAAAGAAAAAAAAAAATTTCAAAATAGGAAGATTTAGGAAGCCCCGCTACTATCAGGTTTACAACTCTAACTCAGCAATATTAATAATAATACTAACACAATTCTGTAAACACTTATTGAAACATCTAAAGTGGAGAATAATCATGTATTATACACCAAAGTGTAACAGACCACTGATGTGAGAGAAAACTTTTATAAAGCTATTGTAAACAATAACAGTTTTATGTAAGCTATAAATTCTATATACTCGTAAATTCTATAAACTTGTAAGCTATATCCCGCTTGTCCACTTGAAATGCTATAACAGATTGCTTTTATGTGAAAACTTGTGTTTCAGTTCTTAAAGTGAGGCATTCTGGGCTTGATCCCAGAGTTTCTTGGCACGGCGAGCTGCGTAATATGGTTGAATTTGTACCGACTAACTAGGGCCAGTCAGCGCGAGTCTGCTAATGCGTAATGAAACATTAAATCGCATTCAAGAATTTGCAGAGGTCTGATGCCTGCGTAGAAAGAGTGAGAATACAAAGCTTTCAAAGTGTTTGGTCAGATGTGGCCTGACAACAACGCCTGACACTTGCTGCATAACGCTGACGTTCTGTTCTGGCTTTCTGCGTCTTCAGAAGTTCTGCCTAAGCATCTCTGGTGGTCTCGTCTAACCACCACTCGGATTTATACCGCAAGATTACCCATAAACACTTCCATGTGAGCATGTTAATTGGCATGATTTATGCATTCATGCTCAAGTACATTTTGGGTTTGACTCAGCGTTTTGCGCGACAAAGGCGTTATGCTCGAGATGTGCCACACCTCCATGCGAGCGCATCGCTTAGCGTGATTGATGCATTCATGCTTGAGTATGCACTGTGTGCACTGTGCTTGGAATGCACCAGACGACCACCAAGAAAACTCGGTAGAGTATCTGAAAGCTTTTCTTTAAAACCTGTACACATTATTTTGGCTCACGGGTATCTCCAACACACACAAACCTATTCATGGACATTTGTATGTCCGTACAAAACACTGATGCAACAAAAGAACACAAGACACTATTGTCTTGCGTCAATGTTCTGCACTGCTGTCCGAATATGGATTTCAACCAACTAGCACAAGTATTGTCCTTATTACACCTCTTCACGAGACAGTGCATTAAATTAAACGTCTTCTTTGATTTATGATATTTGGGTCAAACCGTTCGGGTGTGTGCCAATGGATGCTCCGCCTCATACAGCACAGAATTGGGCCTATGAAGTACTAGTGCCAATGAGTGGACGTCTGTTCTGCGTAATCAAATGTTAAATTGTGACACTAAACATCTACATACTATAACGTTGGCTTGGAGACACCTCTAAAGGTACCTGCACACAGACATTCAAGGATTCGTGCATATTTAAAGGGACACTAAAGGCAAATGTTAAGTCCAGCTAAAATTACAGATTAGTGTGAGAATCTCTAAGGCGTCAATATTATTGCGAATAAAGCCTTAGTAATCGAGGAATTGAGGTAAATGCAGGACACGATTAGAGACTCCCCTAGGATATTCAAGTACTTGCCAGATGACAAAGGCACTTCTCATTTAAATTCAGTCACTAGTACTCAACCACCCTTTATAAAATCATAACTGTAACACAATATAAGACGAAAAAAAAAATGCTACTTGTCCAGTTCTATTTCATTTTTAGAAAAATAGACCTCATTGACGTTACCATGTCACCCTTGACAACGATGCAGGCGGTCGAAAGGTTTCGTTTTCGCTCGACTCTGTGCCACCCGTGCTTTCGCGTTTCAGAAGTTATCTTATCACGTAGTGCTGCACTGGTTTTGCTAGCTCGCTAAACTCGCACAAACTGCAATTACCAGAGAATTCTAGGTCCATAAAATGTCGCAGCATGCCCGAATGGCTCATGCCACTTGACCAAAAGTAGCTGCAGCAGCAAATCCACCACTCTCTCTTGGCTCGGTTCCTCCATGGCCGTGCAATTGCGTTTTGTGCAAAACGCACCGCCGTCTGCCGTGCGCCGTTTTACTCACCGACAGCAGCAAAAGGCGGTGACAACACCCCGGTTGGGGGGGGGGCAGGAGATTTGAATTACAATAAAGGTATTCGGACCCTTCAGATGCAATCTTCTCGTAAACTCTTTTCTTGGCATGAAACAGGTGCTGCGAGTTATCTGGAGTGGCACTTAAACAGTCCACATCGAATTCATATTTGCCTTCAGTGTCCCTTTAATGGTTTCTTTGATATTCTTAACATATTTGGGCTACCCCGTTCTTGGCCAATCCTCCAGAATAGGCATGTGCTACTGTTGCACAGGGGGCGTAGAATGCTTAAACGTATTCAAGAGTGCTCCTGTCATTGCACACATAATTATGCACCTTACACAGGCACCTTTGTCCGTCTGGTAATGGTTTGCAGAAACCTGAACAATGCTTGACAACCAGCTACCTGCAAAGTGCCTTGCATAACACCAGTTTCCCAAGTGCGTGGGATCTGCAACATGTATATATTTTTTCTACTTAGTGATTGTTGGTCATTTTTGTTAAATATCTGAGGCTCTAATCAAAATCCTGTTTCCTACAGTCAGTAGAATTTTGCCTTCTCTCTTAAATGTAACAAATTTCATTCACATTGGTTCAGCAGTAGATTTAATTACAAGAGCATTTCTGTGCTTCACATGGATATCCGGACAGGAAATTCAGAGTAGGCCCCCAGGTAGAGCTTCCTCTTAACTGGCTTTGAGGAATGCCTTAATAGATTAATATGTTGCTCTGGGTTAATCTTGACTACCTGAGATGCTTTGATGCACACCTAAAGCTAAGTACACGAGCATTCTTGCATTCCACCCCCACTGGAATGTGGCTGCAGCATTCGGGAACCAAACTCACGATCTTGTGCGCAGCAAAAAAAACGCCATACCATTTGGCCATTCCAGGTCTGCGGTGCAGCACTCACATGCACTCTAAAGGAGTAACCTCTGATCTCTACAGCTTCGTACAAGATCTATACAAAAGCAGGCTTTGAAGAAATTCCACGTGTTTGTGGTTTACATGCTTGAAAACCTTGTGTTGTAAACTGTAACAGATTTTGTTGTTTCTTAAAGGGAGAAAGGGTGCTTAGCAATGAAGCAGCACTCACAGAGAGGATGTCCAGCTTGGAGCAAAGCCACGTGAGACATCGGTAGGGGAGTGCCTCGTACCGAGACTTCTGCTTTCCCGACATTCTGGTACAAAAAAAGAAAAAAAGGGAGAAACGGCGATACCCCTGGTTAGGTGCTCAACACTTGGAATTATAAAGGACTTGCGACAGTTGCGTAGTTAGGTGACCAGCACTTAGGAATATCGCCGAGAAATTAATCACAGCAACATGGGAGTTGGGAGAGGCGTCGAAGTGAGGAACTCGAGGTTCTGACAGCCTGGGCTTCTTGAGCGTGATATCAAAGCATGGCATGCAAACAACCATTCTGTCGCGGTTCATCAATCGAATGAAGAATACACGGCCATATGCTCAAAAGCAAAACGCCATAGTCACGGTGTCACTGCGTAATATGAGCTCTGGCAGTGGTCACAAAGACTGAGAGGGACGACCAAACTATACACACTCTCGTTCCACACCTACAAAAAGAAAAATGGGGGGGGGGTGCACACACGCAATTCAACACAGCTGGCCAAGTTTATTTTGGGCGCCCATTTTCGTACTCATATGGTTGGAATTTCGTCGGAAACATCGCTTACAACGAGCGCACAGCAAGTTAGGAAGTTAGGATCGTGGAGTTGTCGCAAGGCGCTGCCCCTATGCGTGTATGT
This sequence comes from Dermacentor andersoni, assembly GCF_023375885.2. Taxonomy (NCBI): domain Eukaryota; kingdom Metazoa; phylum Arthropoda; class Arachnida; order Ixodida; family Ixodidae; genus Dermacentor; species Dermacentor andersoni. The sequence continues at coordinate 65,408,172 of NC_092822.1, forward strand.
AATTACAGAAAGGTTCGAGTCTTCCATGACCTCAGGTAGTACAGACAAATTTGCTGTACATGTTTGCACTGGCAGATGAAATCTCAGAAACAAGGACGAACGATCTCCTGTCGACTTCCCTTCATCCGTGTTTCTTTTCCCCCCCTAATTTTAATTTTGACAACTGCAGTTCCCAATCAACATGCATATAGCGGGCAAAATTTCTAGTTCCCTACGAAGTGCTTTAAGGATCACGCGAGCACGTTAGCTTTATTTATGGCTAGCGAGGTACTGGAAGAAAAGTAGACAGCGTAATGATGCAGACGCGTAGTTGTAACGTGTTTTTCGGTCGGCGAAAAACGAAGCGAAAAGCGCGCTGTTGCCTACCTGAATGCCGTCCACGCTGCGGTGGAAGGGAGACAGCGCTGGTTCGTCGCTTCTGGTGCAGTCAACTTGCGCACTTGTCGGACTCCAACTGAACCTTTGCGTCGGTTCCTCCCTGCAAATGCATGGGGACGTTCAACCCTACCGGATCGCGCGAGCAGTTCAATCACAACGCCGGTGATTCAAAGCATGGCGCCCGATCCTGATGTCGGCTGGGCAGAATGGGAAAAGGAGATGCAGATCAATATGTGGTGCACGCGCTGCGCTTCCCAAAACTCAGCCACGAAAAATTTTTAAACAAAGAGAAGTAAAATTGAAGTTGCAACTAGCTGGTTGCTTTCTAACGCATTTTTTATTACAGAAAAGCTTAGTGTTTTAATTTTTGACGACACGTCCCGAATTAGGTTTTGATGGCTATAGCGCACGCAAGAGGCATTGGTTTTGAAACTGAATTTAGAGAATCGACGCCGGTCATGTAAGTATTTCGGTGCGAATAAGCGTGTCAGAGGCCCGATTGACGCATATTTCTGTCCTTGCAGGACCTCCATGAATTTGGGAGCGGCCAAAGACTTGTTGTTGCTTTACGAGACGCTTATGGATGAAGAAGAGCAGCGGGATCTTCTATGCCAGGTAAAGTAGATGCGCTTTCTTCTTTTTTTCTTCATTCCTCGTATTATTATGTCATAAGCACGAAGCGCCCTATATTGCTGTTGACCAGAGCTGATTCAAGCAATCCTCATTCTAACGTGTTGCAGGACCAGACGCTGCTCAACTTTCTAGTTTACGTTCTCCAGGAGACGACAGATGAGATCGTGATGCTGTCCCTCAAGGCAAGTTCGCGCATAAACAAAGTATAACGTGACGCATGAAGAGAAGAAACATTAATTTAAATGTTCTCCGGCAAAGTAATCAGATATCCCCTTACTGATCTATCAGCACAGTGTGTTTGCTTGTTACTTTTAACCCTGGTATGGCCAAACATAGTTCCACAACAAGGAAAATGAAACCACTTATTCGCATTTATTTGTGTCCTTCGGCGTATCAGAAATGCAATTTACGCTACGAGTTTAAGCTTCCAATGCATAAACCATAAAATTGAAGTATCGAAATTGGCCTAGCATAGGTGATACGTTGAACACTACAGGGTAATCTCTAGTTGAGCAGTCGATCACCCCATGAACATCCTCTCGAATGCTTGCTATGTGGACGCAGTGCAGGCCACTCGGCTTTTGTTCTCCTTAGTGCTATGCAGATGTACACAGTAGGCAGCACCTCCATGCATAGCTGGTAATATGGAAATCCGTTCCCTGGTAGTACGAGAGCTGCAGTTGCTTGGAAAATGTTTAGATAAAACGATTTGTCTCATTCCCACAATATTCGAATTATATTTTTCCCCTTGCCACACAGGTTCTGGCTGCCCTGTGCACTGATGACAACAGATGTGCGATAGTCTCACAGACCTTCGGTCTCTCACCTTCGCTGGAGCTGCTAACTTCTGAGTAAGGTTCTCTCATAGAAACAGGAGCTTGAGAACATATGCTGCGCATGTTTTGAAATGCCTACTTGTCTATTTTCATGCTCAAGTGCTTTCTCTTACTCGGACATCAAGTAGTGCTTGCGACAAACATTTCCCTTTGACTTGCCACGCTCCTCACGAACCAGTTCTCACCAGTACCGTGCCTGTGCAAGGCGTGGCTGGAAAAACACCTGTGCAAGGCCTACGTTATACTACTACTGCGGTGTAGGGACTAGCTGGGTACTTGTTTTGTATGAAACTTGTGCCATGTGAAACAACCAGCAGTGTGCAGGTGTTATGTTGTACTGGTAAAGTGAATAGTGTATAAACCACACCAGCAATTCTAATATTGGCAGCTGACCTGACTGTTTCTAAACTACACAACATCTTTTCAGGTGCAATAATGATTAATGCAGCTGTAAGGACAGGACAGATAGGACCAACCTTTTCTTGTGCTTTAAGCACATTTCATAAGCTCTGAATCATCTGCATTTATAGCCATAGTAGCTGTGGAAACTGGTTTTCCATGGCAGTGGCATGTAGGTTTGGTGAAATTTCTTTACAGTGACCGTGTGGCAGCATGGTATGATGTGTACATTGAAATGTCAGTTGGAGCACATGCTTGCCACTAAGGAGGGCTGCGGTCATTAGAGCAGTAGATATTTGAAGTCACAGCTTGGGAAGTGAACTATATGAGACAGCAGCATTTTATCTGGGCAGTTGTCATTACACAAATGCAGTGCTTGAAATAAATTTTACAAGGTATCACGTAATGTCGCTAACTTGCATAATTTAAACGAATGTGCGTGATCTGTTTAGGTCTGAATTAACTGGGGACGCATTCTCAAACGATCACTTTTGACGATATTATCGCCTTCACATGATGCAGTGCTCAACCAGCCAATAAGCGCCTCCTAAAATTGATATCGCCGAAAGCAATCGTCCAAGAATACGTCCACTGCTGTTGACATTGCCTTTCCTCGCTATCCCTCTAAGCTGTACATTTGGACATTTGTGCACTTAACAGAAGAAAGGCTACAAGCACCAGGATTATACACTGAGCAGGAACTTCTGGTGATAGGTCTTCATGCATGTGTCTTGTGGAGGTTATGACAATAAGAGGTCGGGACAATGAAGGTTGCTACTTTGCAACGCAGGGCCCAAGACTTTGGCGTGAAAGAAGCTGCACTGAGACTCAAGATGCGCCTGCTCGAGGCCAAGGTGGCGCTGCTCGCCAGGCAGCAAGAGGAGGCAGCCATGGCTGACATGCGGTTATCGTTTCGAGATTCCCGCAGCGCTCGGTATGCGTGCATGCCTGCAAAGAGTGCAAGGAGCAGTGCAATCGGCACAAGGGCAGCAAGATAAAAGTGTAGTTTCGCATGAATTTATAGTAGTTATAGCTACAGTATTAGCTGCAGTGCCTTATCACTCTTGCATGCTGCTATGTATTCTGTGAATCTGTTATGCTTCAGGCAAAATGCTGGGCTAGTTTGAAACCTAGATGCTTCAGACATTCCCAGCTCCTAGGGAAGAAAAGGAACACTTAAGAAGAAAAAACAACAGGACAGGAAGAATGCTGGTCTTCCCCATCTCCTGTGTGTTGACAGAACAGGATTTGTCAACAAGACGGGCAGGACACTGCTCTTTTGCATACTGTAGTCTTTTCTTTCTAAAGTGTTCCTTCTTTCCCCTAAGTGCTGGAAATGTCCGAAGCATACTATGACCTCCAAAGTAATTAACATGAACTTGCTCAGTGCCCTGTGTATTACTATGAGTGGTGAACTTTAGTTACATTTGACGATCGCTACATCATTTCAAGCCAAGAAATAAACCGTGATAGCTATTGCTGTGATGTGTACACCAACCAAAGTTTTCAGTTGTGGATAATTCAGTAAATGAATTATTAATTATTTACCATACTAGTTATCTTTAACCAGATGTCATCTCACTGTTTTCTTCATACCAATATGTTCTTTCTTATTGACCGGAAATAAATGTGGCCATATTGTTCTAATTCTCTCTGATGTGAAATAGTGGTTGCACTTCGTGGGGTTAAAGTAGACAGTGGTTTGAAAAAGTTGCGCTTTAAGTACCAGAGCATACGATTGGCTCGGGTACTTAAGATTGGTTAATGGATTAAGCTTGAATAATGAAGTACTCTACATGAATAGTCAGTGTACTCCGCTACGTAACATCTCGCATTTTATGCCTGCTTCTGTGGCTGCTAGGATGAAATTTATTGCACTTTTGCACAAACTTTACGTTTGATTGGGCATATTGGAGGATTTAAACTATTTGAAAACTATTTGAAGAATAATTTTCATATACTGAATATTAAATTTGAAGACTGAATCAAGTAAGGGCATTACTCGATTCATTATTAGAAAATTGCTAATGCTCGCACGCCTCCTATTAACTAGTAAAACAGTGCACCACGGGACGCACCCCTTGTTTCATAAGTGGTGCAGTTCCCCCTATTGTAAGACACGTTTTCTGCCAGTTCACGCCTTCCGTGTCATCTCATGCACTATGGTGTTCAGCTGGTGTTGATCGTTAAGAGATAGTACACTTCCTTGTACCAATCGCCTTGTGAGTCCAGCATCCAAGTGCAGCGTTTGTGAACTTCCAGTCCACGTGGGAGCTCTGGGACTGTTAATTCATTGTGTTGAATGATCGTGAGACTGCCTCCCATGTGTTATTCATCATATGAGGCCTTAGGTGACTGAGCAGGGTTTCATAACGGAAATGAGCCCCTCCTTGTTGCTATTATTTATTTATTTATTTATTTATTTATTTATTTATTTATTTATTTCAGGAAAGATGGCAGTTTTGTTGCAACAACCCCATCTCCAGCTAAGTGCCCACCATTTATTGGACAGCACAATGGGGCGGCAAAAGTTGTTTCGCTACACATCGAGGGCCTCTGTTCTCAGGTCAGCAAATTACAGGCACTCTCTGCTGTTGATAGACAAATGCAAAGCTAAGTTTAAAATCAAACTCTGTGTTCTATATTACATTAATTACAATAGGCATATCAGTGTGCCTGTTGCAGAATGCCTTAATTTGGAAGCACTTCCGAAACCGAAAAATATCTAATATTTTTTTCATAACTGTTTCACTATACAGCTGTACTAAATATTTAAAGGTACCTTTTGAGACATGTATGTCATCCTGCATTGACCATGTGCAGAAATTGAAAAGTGTGCATTACAAACTTATTTTCCAGCCATTGTGCTTTCCGTGAACAATTTGTGAGTAGAATAGGCAGCCACAATAATTTTTTTTATGCCTCTAATAAATTATTTTTTAAATTTCATCCTGTCACCCTGACATGTTTGTTCTTGTTCTGCACTTGTATAATATGCATTCTCCAGGGAAAAAAATGTATCTTTGTAGTACTATTAGTACATTTTACTTATAGTTGCAAAATTCAGTGTGTCTACCAACCGGGAAAACCGGGAATTCTCAGGGATTTTGAGTAGTCTGGAAAAACTCGGGGAATTTGTGTTTCTATTGGGGAAAATTAGCTGTAGTTTTATTGAAAGGATTGAAAGTCGAGGTAATGCTGGCTCGAGTAACAGAGAGGAATCATAATGAATCGTCTTTTACGCCCTGTCGTCGGCTGCAGGAGTTGCCAGTGTACAGTCAATGACAGACTTTCCGGAATCCCGATAATTTGGACGACTTTGCGGCACCACCACGTACCCCATAGAGTCAATGTGTTAGAACGTTTGAAATTTCAAACGTAAGAACTCTTCGCCGTCCGATTTTCCGGAGGTTTTGCCGTGATCGCAGGTCCGAAACGGCATTAATAAATGCCACCACCATTTTGATTACCTTGCCGCCTCGAACCGGCGCTCTCGCACGCAGATCCGCTGGCAGCCGTAGCCACCACGGCGGCAACGCTAGGCCCAACTGCTTCGACGTTCGCTAGGAAGCTTCTTGCCGTTGGATGCCGTGTTTTTTATTGAAAGAATTCGCTGCTGTCAGTGATGGCATGGACTCCGCCTATGTGGTCCTCGCGATTGGCTTAGAAGCTTGGAAAGCACGGTGCGATGCATAATTCCGGTTCCCGAAAGTCAGCTTCGCCTCCGGACACAAATGGTACTTGGTGAAGCATACGCAAAAGTATTGCAGTGAAGTATAACAAGCGTGAGATGGGGCTATTGCCATGGGACACAGTATGTATTCCTTAATTATACACGCGTGCACCCGGTATTTCCTCTCACAGTACGAGCACCGATATGCCTAATACGTGTACCGGCAGGCCTTCAGGGCGTTTTCGTATGTGCCTGTGGCGGTTTGAGCCCTTAAGGGCAGTAAATAACATGCATTTATTTTTTCCAACTGGCCGATTTTTCTGACGTTTTTGCGGTCCCTAGGGAGTTTGAAAAATCGGACGTGGACTATGCAACTGACCAAGAAGATGGTTCAAGTGGTCTGTGGGGCGAACGAGTGGCGGACAAGAAGGACAACGAGGAGGACAAGAACAGAAATGACCTACGCATTGAGGAATGAATGGGAAAGGAAGCGTACTGACACTGTTTTTAAGGAGCTTGAGCTCAAAAAACAAAGTGTTGGCTGATGCCGAGATGCAGGTGTCCCTCATCCAAACCAAAATAAACTCTTTACAACAGTGAAACACAGCACTGAGGCGTCATGCACGGGCTGAGAGTATGTCAGGACAGTTGAGGTTGACTTACGAGCTGTTGAGAGACAATCTCAATTGTGACAACGTTCGGGCCTCATACCAGTGAGCTTGCTATCAGTTGATAGAAATAGCTCATATTCGAAAATATTTGCTTTTTTATGCATCTCCTTTTTATTCATATTTGAGAATGTCCGACTCGATTTGCAATTTTGCAAATCGATTTGCAATTTGCTCTGCATTTTACTAACCCCTCCCTTCTATTCTCTTATTGAATAACATAAACACTACTCCTTAGTATTAAAATTGAGCTGTCTTTTGTTTCTAAATTTTTTCTAGTGACAGCATCGGGCGATATGGTTTCAGCCCGTCTTGACATAAAACATAGTTCTGCATCACTCAGGGAATTTCGCAAAGGCACTCGTGGAAAACCTGGAAATCTCAGGGAATTTGGAAATGTCAGCTTGGTAGACACCCTGAATATTGTGTGCTTACTTATGTTCTCACTGCGATTTACATTTTATTTCCTCTTTATTTTTATTTGTTATCTTCCTCCCTCAGCAGCGTTCAAATAGTTGAACAGTGCGATGTGCCGATGCAAGTTTTGTCCTTCCCTTAGCGTTTCTATCACCGACGTACTGCTGCAATGTTTTCTAACATGGACACGTCTCCTGGTTTTGAATTCAAGCTTGGTGTGGCAGCAGGCACCAGTAGAATAGTTGTTCTGATGAGTAAAAGTTAATATATCTGTGATTTCTTTTTTTTTTTAATTTTAGCACGAACAGCAATTCACCATTCCAGTTTTATGCACAAAATCGCACACTCAGTGCCATGAACAAGAAGGGGAACAAGGGGCTTGATTCTTTTTGTTAGTCGAAACCATGAAGTAAAATTTGATTGATGCAAACATACCGCACATTCTTTAATATAGAGCGCTAGTTCTTTTGCATGATTACCAATTCCAGAAAGTATCTTGCATCAAGTTCGAAACCACGCGTGAACTATAATGCAACGTTTTTCCCCTCAAGTTCCATGCTTCGAAATTCAGCGAGCTCATCTACTTCGTTGTGATGATGCAGGCCTGTAATTTGTAGCTTGTTAACTTTTAAGACTCAAGCCTCTAAGGTAGGCGAACGCTAGCCGTTGCCTTCCATGTGTTTTTTTCCATGTTGTTCATGTCATACGTAAAAAAAAAGAAAATGTACAGCAAACCCAAACACCCAACTTGCCCAAGAAAATGTCTTGGTCTGCAAATAGTAGGAGTGCAAAAGAGTTCATTTACATTAAAGCAGGTTTATCTGCGGACATTCAGGTTCAATGGCCCTATCCATCATCGCAACAGGCATCCACATTGCCTCAGCCTCCAGACACGGCTGCTTTAGCATACATGAACCTTGCCTCTCCCAAGCTCTTGTGCTTCCGCTAGAACATTTTAGCATAGCATAGAGCAATGTACATCTCACTGCTGCAATGCACGCCTATGCAGACACTGGTGTGCATGAATGTGGCCTCGCATGGGCAACTCCCATAATACAGTCCCAGTAATGTGCAAGTCCTAGCAAAGGAACACCCATCATGGTGTTCTTAGAGGCCCTATGCTAAGCTCGTGGATGAAACTGCATTGCACATTAGTATTAGTAAATTTATTCATATTACAGTATTATTTAGTACTCACCTTATCAAATGTCTTGATTATTCATGGTCGAGTTATATCCGTGGTCAAGTTATATTCGTGCAAATACATTACTTCGCAAGCCCCTCAAATTTGGTTTCCCTGGATATAACTGCAGTGATATACCAGTTATTATCATGAATTGAATATATACACATTTTTTGCGAGACTGGAGGAGGATGCTTTCATTTTTGTTTTAATTTCTGAACAGAGCGACAGAGAATTGTGCAAAGAGAAGCTGCTCGCCGTCCGAGGTGTGATCAGCTTCACATTCGACATCGAGAGGCGGCGGTGTGTCGTCCGGGTTAGGTCGGATCTCTCGGCACGGGTAAGCCTGAAGGCAATTCTTGGTTCTGTCACCAGTGCATGAGGCAGGTGTGAGTCAAATGTGCGCATACGCTGTTGTCACGCGTGCCCTGTCCTAATGTCAAGGACGCTTGCACCCTCACGGGAATTCTGCATAGAAATCGGCATGTTCTGTAGCATGCAGTCCACTTTTGCTTGCACATTTTCCTGCCATGTTTCAGGCATTGATACAGGCTATCAAGTCCACGGGAACAATGTCGGCAATGCAGGTAGCCAATAGTGCCATCCCAAAAACACCAAGCAATAGCAAAGCCAAGGTTAGTTTTTTTTCTTCTTCTTTATGGCACTGCTTATGTACTTATTATGTGCTAATGTATAAGCCTAACTAGAATGCTAAAGGCCAGGGGCTCTGAAACAGGAGGGGGGGCCAAACCCCTCCACCCCTGCTTAAGGGCCAACCCCCCCCTACTACATAAATTAAGCATTGGTTTCACAATAACAAAACAAAAGTTCATAAAGTCTTGTGAAACTGCGTTGAAACAATGTATGCGGCGCACTTTTATTGCAATGATTGGCTGTGGATTTGCATCATGTACACTAAAACTCTCTAATAAAACTATGACAATAATGCAGCCAAACCTGTATTTTGACTTACGCAGCCTTCAGCTGAAGACTCTCGCCTCGAGATTGGCCATGAGGCAGAAGCCAGTCGGAAGGTTGTGGAGAATGAGGAGCAGGAAAAAGAAGATGAGGACGAGAGAGAAATCCTCCCGGACTATCTCCCCGAGGTGGACAGTCCAATTCGAGAGGACGCGATCGTGCGGCAAAAGAAGTCAAAGAGCTCCTCAGCTGCCAGCTGGCTCGGATCAGCTGCCACATTCATCACCAAGTCGCTGTACTGGTGAACACTCATTCAAGCTCAGTGACATTGCGATCTCTGTCGATGACACAACGAAGCACTTGCGAACTTCGATGAAGACATGCCATAATAGTGCACGGTGTTTATTGGCCAGAGGTCTGTGGTGCATTGTTGAAACGAAAAAAAAATCCCGATTCAAAGTGGTTTCGCCTGTTCCACCAGGACAATATGCTTGCCATTTTGTCTGGTGACCCATTTTGGCGTAATACTATACATAGCACTGCCATCACCGTTACCACCTCGGTTGCCTGTGAGGTTTACATAGTATGCTAGTAAAGCTGCGTTGCATGTGTAAGCCTGGCAGCGGAAGAAGCAGTAGTGATTTACTAAAGTTCTCCAATATGCTATGATACATTGCGTTGCAAGTTGTAAGTGCCCTCACCCATCTTTTTCGGTTTGCCTCTGTGTTTTGCTACAGTGCACTCTTTTCTTTTTTTTAGTTGTTCATAATGGATCCATGCGAACTAGGCAGTTTTAACATGGTTTTTTGATAACCTATGTTGCATGACTGTTGGCTGCCAGCACAACATGAGAGATACTGAAGAGAACCGTCTAAGTCGCACTTCTTGAAATACAAATAGGTCATGTTGTAAGTAGAAGTTAACGCTGCATAATGTCATAGACTTTGGCAGAATCAAGTTGGCACTAAAATTACCTGTTCATCATTTTAAAGAATAACATAGCACACAAAAATAAATTATAACTCTGGCTGCGAACATTTGTAGGCTTTTCCTGAGTGAAAGGATTGAAATAAATGCAAATGCTACGAAGTTTGTGTCTACAATGTGAAGTTTGACCATTCCTCTGCTACTACATGATCCCTTGTACGGAGTGATTAATATAGAGTAATCCAAAAGCCTACATAAAGCATGAAACAGTGCCTTGCAAATCTTTACAAAGTTTTTGGGTTTGTCTTGTATCGTAACACACACCATCAACAGAGTTGATGGTGCGCATAATCTTTTTTCCATCAACAGAGTTGATGGAAAACAGCGGCCCTCTTGGCCTTGGACTCTCTGTCGTCGTTCCAGCTGCATGCTGTGGCCTCACAAAACAATTCCCATCATCCTGTGCCCATCATTGTGCCAAGCTTTTATATTTAGCATGGCCCCATGATCGTGTGTTGTCACGCCACCCATATCAAAGGGGGGGAGGGGGAGGCATGCATGCATGGTGTTAACACAGTGGTGTCACTCTCTGCCACTAGATGGTGCCACTAGCTCACCAAAGATGAACGGGTGGTTTTGAGCAAAGTTCGTTTGTTTTTCCAAGGCAGAAAGTGTCAGTGTGGCTCCGGGGCCGTGATTACTAGCAAATGTGAAGTGCCACCAGCATGCAGTCAGCGCTTTCTCTTCATCATGGCTGTTGTCACCATTAGTCGGCTGAAATGTGTGATATATGTACATTTACAAAATGCACGAAGCAAGCTTTGCAGCTGGGGAAACTTTAACTGTGCTCAATCGTTATCACGCGATAGGCTTCGAGTCCCAGCCACATCAGTGTGTGTTGTCCCTTACGCCATCACTGCCCAAGAAGAAGCACTTTGTGTTGCTTTTCATTGGCCTGCTGTAGTGGCTGTTGCGCCTTCACTGCATCTCAACATGTTCCTGCCACCACTGTAATACTTTCGCGATGTCTAAAGTGAGGCTACTCCTGATGTTGGCCTGACGTAGGGTAGTGCATATATTCCAATATGAATAGAATAGTCTTTGCTATTTGGTTCAAGAGTCTGCTGTTAGAAATTGTTGAATATTTGTTTCTAATACTTAAAAGAACAGCAGCACTTACTAAAGTCTCAAATGTTAGAGAACGATGGAGGTGAGGACTGTGTCAAACGAATCTTGTGCAAGGGAGCTGCAGTTGTTACACGCTGGCTCTAATTCATGAGCAACTGCATCGGGCAGATAACTTGTGCTCAATTATTATTGGTCATTCGTTATGAATACTCGCTTCTAGGCACCCTGCATGCAGATTTGCTGCCTTGATTTAGGAAAAGCAATTTATTACTTTGCCATCTGCACCATGTTTCCATTGAGTTAAAGCAATGTGAAGTGCTGTAGCATCACACTTCTCTGCTTTAACCAACTCAACATTCTAAGCGCATCTGGCAATGTGCCGTTTCCTTTTTTTTTCTTTCATTACTGTCGTCGTGACGATGCACCAGATAACTGAAAGCGATGGTTTCTCATTTACAAGTGATCCCATTTGCGAACAGCATTATACATTTACATATGCATTTAAATAAGCCACATAAATGATGCCAATAAGACTTTTTTTTTTCAAGACTTAATGCAAGCTTTACATTTTACTGTGTTTTGGGAAAAAATATTCGACTTGATATTCGGAGGTCTGTTTACACTAATATTTGACTCGATTTGGAAGATTCACTATTCGAACGCCCTTACCCTAAAATCGAAGCAACCATTCAGATATGGCAACTTAGCACGCAAATTGTTTGCTTCCAAAAATAAATTGCTTCTTTCTTTGGGATGATTTAGTTGCTTTGACTGAATGAACCGTATATGCTTGCACTTTGGAAAGTGTCCTTCATTTTCCCCCGCAACCAAGTTTAACCTATGTGGCAGTTACAGCTGTGTCACATGGACACCTTACAAGGATTACCTAAAACAATTAGTACTGACACACATTTTAGAAGTTGTACAAACTCTACTACACACTCGTTTCACACGAAAGCATGATGATTGGCAGATATGAAAGCTGAAAAAACATATATCAGTCGGGTATTACAGTTGCACTCAAAATGCTGGACCTGGTCTCACAACAGAGCAAGATTTGCAGACATTCTGTCGCAGTGAGGGTAGGTATGATGACTCTTTTCATTTAAAAAATAAAAGATAAGAATGCTGCATGCCCTTTTTCTGGCTGCGCTCACATGTTCCAGCAGCAGCAGTTGCCAGAACAGAGCAAGCCAATGTGTCATGACACTGGGTTACTGAAACTAGCTCTTGGAAGCAAGTAGTATAATAAATAATTTTGGGGTGCTCCTACACTTAACACTAATATTCCTTAACTTGAGGTAATTTGTGCCTTCGTCTAATAAAAAAAAACCGGATGTAGAAATTTTGTCAGTACTTCATAAAAAGAACTGCTACCTCCGTTAGCTTCACTCTACAAGTTCAGTGAGACGCTCGCAAATTTCAATGGCAAATGGTTTTACATGGTTGTCGAATGCAATTGCATTGCTGTGCATTTTTCTGCAATTTGGGAACATTTAACTGAAACATGTGGTGCATTTTGAGTCTGTACTTCTACAAATGGAGTAGGGAATGGTTATGGTTTCCGTATTGGCCAACCTAAATTATGGCAGTTTCATATTTGTAATGTTTATTAGTAAAAACTACGTAATGACCACATTTGCAGCTGTACAAATTCTGATATTTATCACCATGATGAATCTCAAACAGCAAAACAGTTTTCATTAATCGTGCTAGCCCCTTCAGGCACCAAATAATTCTCTCCATTGAAAATTTAATTTCATTACATTTATTTCACCTTTAGAATCATGAAAAACCATAGAGCAGCAGAAGAAATGAGGAATTTTGAATTTCTCAGCAACATTTTTCAAGTTTCGAGAATGTGGACTACCATGCGAAAACTCTATAAGAACTTCAGGTATGAGAATTTCAACTATTTCGTGTCTAGCATACTTAGAACGCACTTATCCAGACACTTGAAATATATGCCAGACATAAAGCACTGTGAAAACAATGAAACCAGTATGCCTTCTACATGAAGACTACCGACACTGCGAGGGTGAACATCCAGCCGTCTAGCTTTTTACCGTCTAACTCATTTTACTAAAACACATTACACTTACCATTCAAACTTGCAGCACAGTCCTATCAGAAGTGCTACGAGATGTTTATGGCATACTTGAAACATTGTCATAATTAGTGCTCTTAATTTTGATAAACTACCTTTGCATGCACAATTGTGCACTTAGTGCCTTTAAGGGGTTGATAAGATGACAGAGCCATTCCTGCATTGTGTATGGTAACTAAAAGCTGCTCAGCGTACTTTGGATTCCCGGCATGTTCTGCTACTTAAAAACAGTGTTAAGAACAGTTTCATGTCATTTGTAGGGTTTAACATGCCAAAGTAACACAATGGACTAATTTTCACTCCTTGGTGTTTAATAAGGTGTGGATAAATTTAACCCCACCAAGCCCAGCGTATCATTCTTAATAAGCTGAATTTGATGCCCCAATAACTCCACTAAAAGCGCTGGAAACCCTACGAAAACCCCTACTACCATTTTTGATATGCTGGAGGGAGTTTTCAGTTGTGGATAGTTCAGTAAATCAATTACTAAGTAATTTTCACTCAATTATGATGTGAAATGATGTCGGGCTTTGTGGGGGTTAAATACACAGGTATCGCATTCTGCCTCTAGTGGAATGCAGCTGCCAGTCTGAACCTTTAAAAAAAAATTATGGGGTTTTACGTGCCAAAACCACTTTCCGATTACGAGGCACGCCGTAGTGGAGGACTCCGGAAATTTTGACCACCTGGGGTTCTTTAACGTGCACCTAAATCTTAGTACACGGGCCAGTCTGAACCTTTGAAGTTTACACAAAACGTAGTCTTTTGCTATGTGCCACATCTAATTTCACTTCCGCATAGCAGAGAGAAAGTTACTTCACAGGTATTCTACGCAAAACTGAGAAATAAAATTAAATCATACGAGTTAGTGTTCCAAGGCAACCCACAGGCTACGAGAGGTGCCGTAATGCGGAGTTCCAGGTTAATCTAAAAAATTCGGATTTTTTAACGTGCTTATTAAACTTCACCCCCGAAAAGCCTATCACCATTCTGTGTCAAGAAAAATTATAACTTGATGGCCTTTATTTTGCAGTTTGAGCTTAAAATTAATTAGTAAAGTGATTACTTGATAATTATAATTAGTCTACCGAGCTATCCACAACTAAAGCTTCACTGTATTCACTCAAAAATGCTACTACAGGTTTTGCGTTAAACTTCCAGTGCTTAACTCATTATTTTGAGGTATCAAACTCTGTGTGTCAAACATACATTGGGCTTTGCGGGGTTAAGTACATGAGCGTTTTTTAAAACTACCCCCCATTGGAATGTGGCAGCAACAGCAGGGAATCGAGCCCACGGCATCGCACCCAGCAGCAGGATGTCACAGCCACCAGTGCGGATAACCAACAACTCCACAGGGTGTCCTTTTGTGTATATATAATGTACGGATTCGTTTTCACTTTATTATGGCGTCAACAGAATCAGCAACAACGCTGATCTTTACAAAGCTCGTGAAACGTCGACGGCCAGGGCAAAGGACTAAGAAGTAAACAAGGTGTGGCCCAACAGCAGAAGAAAAAGGACTAACAAAACACAGTTGGCATAATGAGCTTCGACAGTCCATGATGCATGGTTCGTCAGTTTGCAACAAGCACAAAATGCTTCAATTTTGCATTCTTTCCAGACAGTTGCACTGCAGGCCAAAGGGTAACGAAAGCGTAGTAACAACAAATAAGAACACTGGTATCTTCTCACCATAGAAGTGGCTGCATTCGCAACATGCACTGGTACTCTCGCTTCTGCTTTCTTTGAAAAAAACAAAGCCACGAACCGCTACCGAACATCTGAAATTAACATGGTTTTAGTGCTGTACCAAGATGTGGCAAGGCAAGCTTTGGTTTAAATAGCCAACAAAGCCAGGAATGTGAGGTCATATTTTTTTTTAAAAAGGCCTTGTCGAGCGCAACCTATGTGTAGTCTTTGCCAGATGTGAGTGGGTCTTCTACAATGCTTTTGTGCAATATCTTCTCTGCCTCATTTCAGTTATCTGGCACGAGTTTTCAAACTGTTCGGCGTCGGGGAAGCCCAGTGGTTGCCAACAAATGCCAGAGGAGTCCTCTGTGTCCCTGCCCCACTGTCTAACAGTGCGCTTAGACAGCAGGTTTTAAATACTTTTGGTGTGCCGCCATACCCTATCGCAACGTACACTTGAATGCTAAAATACAGACTTTACACAAAGCCTTACGGCACAAAAACCTTCGGCATTAGACGAACAATATGGCAGCACCCAAAGCTCTAAATTCTATAGACAGTGATGAAATCTGTGTTCCAATTATTTTGTTGAGAAAAGGAAAAGACCCCTGTGTGCTCTCAAAAGTTTCATGAACACATACGGTCACGACATGTTTTGGTGGCAGCAACAGTTATACAAATCATGGCAGCCTTCATACTTTTGACAAAGAATGCACCGCTTCACAACTTGTCCAATACTTTTGGGAAAGTTGGCAAGTGGGATAAAAAAAGCGCACTCAATTTTTCATGCAGTTATTCTAGCAGAAAATATAAGCAATGCTGCCTGCTGCAAGGTATTGGTTACAAGCACTGCAAGGCAAAGTGTTTCTGATCAACAGCTAATGCAAAACTTCACGACACATTCGAAAGGACAAGCCCAAATGTAGCATTATTCTGGTAATGGCTATAACATGACAAGTTGTGCTTGCAAACACGGATTCGATGCTCTGAGCTGGGTGTGACAAGCAGTGGCCTGGTACTTCAGAAAGTGCCACAACAAGCAGTCACTCGCGATCTTCTAGACATTGGTTGCTTCTCACTACAGACCATGATCACAGCGATCAGTTTTAACATCCAAAGCTAGACTCTTAAGATATGTCCGGCAAGATGTGGTGGTCTGCTGATCGTTTCACATCATCTCCGACAAGACATAAAAGATGCCTTCTCCAACAAGTGAAGGTGGGTAAAAAAAAGACGATATTGCCACACATTCTTTTGCCACGAGGTTGGGAGAAGGCAGCAATTGTGAAGACATTTACAACTAGCTATCCGCATGGAACAAAAAAAAAAAAAAAAAAAAAAAAGACAAAAGCCTCCTTACAGTTGGCACGATCACAGTTACGAACGTGCTCGGGCAGCCAAGGCCCTTGTGAGCTGCAGTTTGGGCCACAACTTTGATATTCGAAGAAAAGAGGGAATAAACCTCTCCTCTCTGATCATTAAAATGCGGGTTGAGTACACATTCCCAGTCAACTTATCTCACCACACAACAGCGCAGGAACTTCGGCAGATAGCTTTTCTGCCAAATAACGTTTCCTCCCCAACTAGTTTCTTTGGCCATTCAGACCTTGTCACCTGCAAGTACAGAACCACCTCGAAAGTGGCAGTCACAATCAAGACCTGTCAATTGATTTCATTACTTGAATCAACTACCACATCATTCTCATTGCACAGTCGTTTTGACAGTTATTCCTTCAGCACCTGCGCAGTCTGCTGCTCTAATTTCTTGCATTAATGATCTGGGTGTCGTGAAAATTAACTCCTTCAAAGGTCCTAGTCTAATGAATTCATCCAATAAAGTTTCCCTGGCTGACAAGTGTGCCTACACAAAACGAAAAGGTAATTGGGAAAGTATGGAAGTGTCTGGCTACATTACTCGCACAGTGCTATAATTGGCAACAATCGCTCATCTGTAACCAGCGCAAGCACTTCATCATCATCATCAGCTAAACAAAATCGCATAGTTTAAGATGAAGACCTCAAGTGGAGAATGTGAGCCAGAACTATAAACGGCGCAGTCTGCAAGGGTGACTCTACAGGTGTGTATTGAAGCTCTCAAAAATGGAAGCAACATCACCGTCAGACTCTTAAAATCAACTTTTTCTTGACAAATGGTGCACCACCAGTCCATGCTGGAAGCAGCACATACTGCAAGTAC
This sequence comes from Dermacentor andersoni, assembly GCF_023375885.2. NCBI lineage: Eukaryota > Metazoa > Arthropoda > Arachnida > Ixodida > Ixodidae > Dermacentor > Dermacentor andersoni. The sequence goes on from NC_092822.1 coordinate 65,425,328, forward strand.
TGCTTTCTCGGGGGGACCTAAGACATTGCAAACAGAGTAACACCAGCATTGCGAATACTTAGTGTTGTCCCTAGAAGCAAGCCTGCCGAAACAGTTCTTCTGTCTAAACTACCCACTGATTTTAGACTCCAACTTTGAACAGAGGTGGCATTGCATGATATGTTTCGTTTAGATAATGAAAAATTGCCTGTAACCCCAAAAAGCTTGAAAGCAGTTCCACATCACGAAAAGTAGAACAACTTGTTAGCCTTTATTTCTGGCCATGGAGAGTGTACTTGTACAAAATAAAATTGTTGTTTTGTGTTAAAATTATTTATTAAACCTTAGTAATTGGTTTCATGAGCTATACGAAACTAAAAGTTAGCACCGGCTTATCAAAAGGCTATAGGGATCAAAACAAGGCCCTATAGCCCATGGGACGTGCTGTGGGTTAGGCTGACAGATAGACGACCGTCCAGAATAGAAAGCAAGAAAGAACTGATGTTTTATTCTCCCGAGCACCTGCCTCGAGCAACCTGAGCATGGTGAAGGAACATGGCCAAGTTGGGCTGCATCCGAGCAAAGCAAGAGAGCCATAAAAAAAATTAAAACAAAAAAAGGAGGTTTACCGCTGGGGGCACCGGACGTGTGCTCAGCTAACCCTTTTTTGAGGTGATTGTCCTGGCGCCACAGTGAGCTTCGCGTTAAGTTTCCCGTGCTAACTCAGAATACTGAGGTACCAAACTCTGCGTATCCAAAATGACACATTGGGCATTGTGGGCTCCGTACTCTGCCTGGATGCCCTACGTGTTGTTCGTATAGATCAGTAATGCATCTCATTGGCAGTGACGCCAAACCAGGACAGCTAAGTTCTCGGTAGGAGGAACAGTGGTGACCCCTGTTCTACGAAGGCAAAATCGTCACATACAAGGCAGAATCCAAAGAATGATTCCACCAACCTTACAACAGACGGCGCCATTGCTTTTAAGAAAATCTTGCAAGTTTTTTGACCAGGACTTTTCAGATGAGTACCTTTAATGTATTCTGGACAAGGCAGCCATGAATCTATCTAGATATATCGAAACACTACACATGACACAAAAGTACAATGCAAAATGCCACCTCTGCAAAAAATAAGAGTCCCAGTGGACCACCACCTTAGCCAGGAGAGTCAAATATACAAGGTGCCCTTAGAGACAACACAACACTTGATATCCGCACACTTGCCTTCAATAACAGCTCCTGCTCGTAAAAGACACATACATAGCTTTCCATCAAGCCAGATGTTTTCAAGGTGCAAGCAAGATAAGGTGTAACTGATTTGAATGGTGCTTTCACAGAATCACAATTTGCCACTTGGCAAGGTCATTGTCTGGACTAGATCCACGAACACAGACGCGCAGTGCTGCGTGTTCTTGTTCCACGTCAATCTACAAAGTTTCGAATGACCTTACACCATGCCACGTGATCGCCCTACCTTTCTGCATGCTGAAAATTGCTTTCCTGTGTCCACAAGACCGACAAGCCCAATGAGAAAATCAAAATACTGTTCCGCAACTATTTCAGAAAAAAAAAAAGTTAATTATTTTGGTGGAATATAGAATGCAGCCGTGCTATATGAAAATTCTTGGACCCTTAGTAGTATGGCGATCGACAACAGCTGTCATTATGTCAGTGCAGATGATTAGCAGGTTCAAAGCAGAGGCTGAAACACAACAGAGTGACAGGGCAACCATTTTTAATCAGCATGCCAGAAACAAAAAAAAAAAGGCTGGTAAATCAGCAGGCATATGAAATGAAAGACATTTGAGACGATCGATCTTAGCACTGCAAAAGCAAGCTTGGGTTGCAGTTATAGAAGCTAGAAAAATGCTGTCGACTTTCAGAAATGCATTACAAAATTAAGAACGCCAGAGCTGAAAATATGCTGCGCTCTCATTCTGACCTGCTCGCAACGCAGAATTATCTGCAGTTATCTTTGTCCTCCAGCAACTAAATTACGAGCAGTAGTATGTAGGCTTTAGCTGTCATACGGCTAGGCTGAAACACGAATGCTTGCTGCAGGCCTTCCACAAGCCAAGACAAGCACAAACAACAGTGCAGCACAGAATATACAGCGTAACTTGCTGCTTCACAACAAGAATTTAAAAGAAGCAAAAACAGACAATTTAAAAAGCATGGAATCGTGGCAGCTTCTTTGAGTACTGTTACTGCATGAATGCTCACCTTCATATGGGCAGTTGCTCATAAAAAAAAAAAAAAATCATAATCAACCCATTCAAGCAGCCACACGGTCACAAACTTGAAAACCTAGCCACGAAGTGATAGACACCACAATTCCAAGTTTACTATGCACAGCCCAACAAACGCCCTGCGCTGCGCAGCCACATAGGCAAACTAGAGCCGAATGTGTTCGGCGGGAACCGTGTTGCAGAGACCAACCACAATGAGGAACCACCATGCACGCTTGAACCTCATGAACAGACGTCCCAGCAATGGCAGACGACAACATCACTACCTCCCCACCACACTCCAGTTGTTTGCAGCAGAGGATTGCTGCACAGTACCACCGGCACAACGAGACTCGTGTTGTCACTCGTTTCCATCGACTTGCACACACCCGCATACCCTTTCACCATCCATCGTCGGCAGTGCATTGCACCGACAACGTATAGCACAGTGCAATCACGCCATCAATCTGCCTTGGTGCTGATACGCTGATACCCTTTGGAGCCAGATGATGAATCCAGCTGTTCCCAGCCGTTGTCGTCGTCCCACCCGGAATCCCAGTCGTGGTTTGCCGACGAGCCACCGCCCTTGCCCGACGACTCTTCACCAAAATCGATGAGGAGCTTCTCATCGCCGGCCTTCTTCTTGGACGAGAGTGACTTTGTTGGCGAGAGCTTTGACGTGGGTGACTTGGCTGACGAGCTTTTGCTGGAGCCCCCCTGTTTTGTCGAAGACAAACTCTTGGATGCAGATGCCTTTGCCTTGGACGACTTCTGTGACGGCGACGATGCGGTCGTCACAGGCTCCCAAGCGTCCCCAGCTTCCCAGTCATTCCAGTTGTCATTGTTCTCGTGGTTTGTAGGCTTTGCAGGAGAACTGGAAAAGGAAGTAAGGAAACACATAAGAGACTAAAATCCTGGATTATAACTAGCAAGCACAACAGCCTGATGCCACTTACCACCATACTTTGCAGCGGCCTTAGTTTCAGATTATAGTTCGTAGTGCTCTCTCCTGTGCATCATTTACTAATTGTGCAATAGTAATCATGAGCGTGTGTTGGCGTGCGTGCATGTGTGGAACTTTTTGAGATCAAATGTTATCTAGCATCAGTCCTGCAGCTTTCGGATGGTCACAATGGCTTTAACTTTAGCCATAAAGCCAACAAAGGGATGAGTGAAAATGCACTGCCAATTCCTTCCCACTTTCCCATTCACTTTTCACTTCACCCAACTATGGGTGGATGAACAGCTTGCAAAACAGTAACCATGGGCGAAAATGGTACGCCTAGGCCACAGATGTATACCATGGTAAATAAGTTTTTAGAAGCATGCAAAGGGCTCCTTTTATGGTTTGTTACTTACTGCCACAATGTCACAACAGCACAAATAAAAATGCCCGTCTCATTCCCACAGTGTATACCAAGTTGACATTTTCAAATTCCCAGAGTTTTCCAGGTTTTCCCCGAGTGCCTTAGTGACACAGAACTTCGTTTTATATGGATATGGGCTGACACCATGTCGCCCGATGCTGTCGCTTTCTAGTAAACATGTTAAGAAATTAAAAACAAAATCTACTCCAGTTTGAATAGTAAGTAGTGTTCATATTATTCAAGAAGAAAACAGAAGGGAGGGGTTAGTAAAATGCACAGTGAACAAAGTATCTTGGAAATAAATGGTAAAGACCATTGCAAATCGAGTCGAACATTTTCAAATACGAATAAAAAGAGATGTATACAGAAGCAAATATTTTCAAATATGAGCTATTTCTATCAATTTATAACAAGCTCATTGGTATGAAGCCTGAACTTTGTCACAAGTAAGATTCTCTCAGCAGCTGGAAAGACAACCTCAACTGTCCTGACATACTCTCAAAAAAAAAAGAAAAAGGCGCTCCCATGGCGTCGGCCAAAGCTGCATCGCAAGAAAGGGGTCATGCTCAAAACTATGCTGCACCCGCACTTCAATTTAGTGACGAGGACTCAAGATACGATTCCGAGAATGACAGCAAAGAGATTCAAGCTCTGATGGTGACAATGTTTTGAGTTGGCATGGGACATCCGCAGCTCTTCCCCGGCGAGTTGCCTTTATGACCTTGAGTGCTTTCCTTCCTTGTGCGCGCTTATCTGCCTATCTTTTTGCACGACCTGAGAGCTCTACTGATTATCTTCAGGATGCCTACTTCACTTGGTTATGATGTGCTGCCATCGGCAGCAAAAAAACTTCTGTTCACGCCAAGGAGGCCGCCCATAGCACATCTCGGCCCAGCACTACAGATCAGCGCAAGACAGTTTACAACAACATGGGATTTCATTCTACTCTTCTTCTCTGCAGAGGTGATAAAGACAATCTGCAAAAATGCGAACAGCTATGCTTGGATGCATAATCTTGTAGTTGCCCAGCTACACTGAGAGCCATCGTTCCTGCAAAAGATGCATGACTCTAGACTAACTGGTGAAGTACATTCCTTAGACTTCCCATCGGACCATCCTCAGCAGCTGCCGAAAAGGTGGAAGTGAAAAATGTGTTACGAGGACCGCAAAGTTGAACAAAAACCTGACCTTTTGTGGAAAAAGTGCTTCACAAACTCCAGGAACTGCTTCACTGCATGGCATGAGTGATCAACTGGTCTCAGTTTCTTTATTGTATTCGAAGAATGGCAGTGTACTGTGCAATTTTTTCAGACACTATACCTCAGTTATTTATCTTTTAAATGTAACTCCTGAATTTCCCTTGATATTAACGTTTCTGTAGATATGTTTTTATTGTTGTTTTTATCAACTGGCAGCAAAATGGCATTTTCTAGAATTTTTATGTTTTACCTAATACATTTTGTTGCCTGGCAACATATGTTTTCGGAAAGGGCATTTCATTATGCACAACATGCTACGCTGCAATATGTGCCGAGATGTTATTTGTAGTGGTAAATAATTTTTTTCCCGAGACCTATAAAAAATGACCATTTTCTTGCGGTAACGAGAGAGTTAAGGGCTCAAATCACAGGCACGTCCGAAAAAAGCTCTGAAGGCCTGCCAGTACACTTATTAGGCATATCGGTGCTCGTACTGTGACAGGAGACGGCGGGTGCACGCGTGTTTAAGTAAGGAATACATACTCTGTCCCATGACATTTGCCCCTTCCTACGCTTGTTAAGCTTCACCGCAATACTTCCCGTAGGTTTCACCGCGTAACATTTATGTATTGAGGCGAAGCTGACTTTCGGAAACATGCATTATGCAACGCGCCGTGCTTTCCTAAGCCAACCGCGAGGATTACAAAGGCGGAGTCAGTGCCATTGCTGACAGCGACGAATTCTTTCAATGAAAAACACGCCACCGAACGGCAAGAAGCTTATCGTCGAAACAGCCAGACTTAGCGTCGCCGCGGTGGTGGCTACAGCTGCCAGCGGGTCTACGTGCGAGTGCGCCGGTTCGAGGAGGCGAGATAATCAAAATGGCGGCGGTGGTGGCTTTGATTAATGCCGTTTCGGACCTGCGGTCACGGCAAAAAGTCCGGAAAATCGGATGGCGAACCGTTGTTGCGTCCGAAATTTCGACGTTCTTATGTATTGATTCTACGGCCGCGAAGCCGTCCGAATTATCGGGCATGTCCCAAATATCGGGCGTCCGGAAAATTGGTCGTTGACTGTGCACTGGCCAGCTCCTCCAGCCGACGGCACGGCGTCAGAGACGATTCGTTACGGTTCCTCACTGTTACTCAAGCCAGCATTAGCGCGATTTTCGTTTCCTTTCAATAAAATTACAACAAATTTTCCCTGATACAAGCACACATTCCCTGAGTATTTCCAGACTACTCAAACTCCCTGAGAATTCCCAGTTTTCCCACTTGGTAGACAACATGCAGGCTCTACTTACACATAAACATAAGGAAAGGAGCACAATAAGACTATCCACAAAGCATGGGGTGCAAGCCCCCTTAACTTGCCCCAATGTGCCCAATGAGCACTCAACCAGAAAGGTCACAAATGCACAAAGGTCATGTGCACTGTATGTTACATTCAAGTGACACGCATACTGAGAAGCCAAAGGATATGTCAGCTACCAGGCATTCACTCAAAATATCCTTTGCCAGTGGGTCACTATGTACTGTACAGTACACCTTAAAGGGAAGACCTATTTTGTATTCAAACTAAAATAAATTGAACGTAGGGTCAGCTTTATAGGAAGAGTGTTTGTTCTGATGCATTAAGTAGACTTACATTGGAAAAAGATTTATTGCCAAGATTGTTAAGTGAAAACTGAGCTGTAATACCAATTTGATGTTCCCATTAACACCGCACTGTAATGTCATGTGCACCGTAATGTCAAAGCCATATGTCAAAGCCAGATGGCAAGAATGCCATCTGGCCAACAGCCAAGGGCCCTTTGCTGCACACAACCATGAATTTGCAAACCACAATGTGAACTAGCCTTTCTCCCCACGCATCTAGTTCCCCCCCCCCCCCCCACGCATTTAGTGCATTTAGTTTTCCAAGTCCACTACGTAGACTGCATTTGTATACTGTATCAGCTACTCAAGGAAGTGCAATGTGTATACACATTGCTGGGATACCTACCTGCCCTGAAGTCGTGCTGACCACATACACACACAGAACATATTTGTCAACCCAATCTTGTCAATATCTGGAGGAAGCAGATGGCAAGTACACTCCTATGCTTCTATGGCAAGGCAACAAGTTCACCATAATATGCTGGTTAGAGGCATGAAATATCTACAACCTTTAATTAAAGGGTGTTCTAGGTGTCATCGCATTTTGCCATCTCATATGTGAAGCAACAAGGAAACAAAGTGTTGAACAGCATTTACGCACCACAAATAGTTGTTAAAATACACAAGCATGGCCTTGTTTGCTTGGCTTTCCTTGCTTTCATACCCCTGTATTTCCTCGATTCCAAACAGCTTCAGCTGCCAAGTTTTGGAGTCCGGTCCAGATCCAATCAGTTTGGTGTGGTCCTATATGTCCCAAGCCAAACAGCACCTCGTCTGCTTTTTGAGACGAGATGTCCCATGTTTCAGTCAAGATAGGAAGGCCAAAAACATGCCAGCGTGCGGCCTTTGCATCTTTGCTTTGAACAGGCAACCACAAGCACTTAAACATTGCTTTGTTGACAGTGCTATTTATGGGAACACAGTGCCTAACTAATCTTGTCTGGAAATGTGGATTTAGTCTGTTGTTTGTTTACTTTGTGCTAGGGTCCAGTTTAGAAGTGTTCCACCACAAGTTATTTAGGCCACTAAAGCTGCGGTAGCCCAAACAGCAAACAAATGCAGTGTTCTAAAATACTAAGATAACAGAGTTCCTATATGTTTAGTCAACAGCTCCTTTCATGATAGACAACAAGCAGACAGTCCCATTACGTTGAGCAAACCACAAAGCCCACTAGGCCAAACCATGCATTGGGTGCAACATTAGGTAACACTGCATTTCAGCAATAACCTCGTGCTAAGCGATTTAATGTGTGAATTCACTGCTGAGAGCACTAGTTAACAGCAATGACTGGCTCCACCATCAGCTGATGGAGAAATTTGCATGTTCAGTATCTTTTCTTTAGAAAGAACTATCCACCTCGCAAAAGCCTTCATTGGTGATGCATAAATCAAACTGTGCTCAGTGACACATCAAGGACACATCAGCACATGCCCCTCAAATGCAACCTCACGAATAAATGTGGCCTTCTGGATCTTCTTGCTATGTGGGGAAGCTCGAATTTCTCGTGTCCCGGGCCTGAAGTAGACCTTCCCTGCACGAATTCGCATCTCCTTGCGTTTGGCTTTCCCGCACGGCAGACACGCAACGATGAGAGTCACGAGTTGTAGTTACTTAGCTGCAACGAGAGATGGTGCGAGTGTTCAGATTCCCGGGAGTGCCACCTGACACCGTGGTTACCAAGAAAACTTTCCTTGCATGAGAGGCCAGTCCACTCTGTAATCTATCACACATTACTGCAAGCTGCCTTGTTTCCAACACATACTAATCTTGGCTGTTTACATTGCTGAACCATTGGGGTCGTGCCTCTATATTGTGCTGCGCTATATGTAACAAAACTTTGTTTTCAGTTGGAGCACAGCGTCGTGCCTTCATAAGAGATGGCTCTCCTGCATTCATGGCCTGTCACTGACTAATAGATACCTGGGTTAATGCTATAGAAAGAAAGCTATGCTAAGCATTGTATTAATTTAATGCAGAGCTATCGAATGTGAATGCATAGAAATGGAGTATACAGATATCTTACTCAGCAACAAATGTGTCTCACAATGCAGCAGTCTTGCAAAAGTAAAAAATTATGCTAGAGAGAATTTTATAAAGTGTCCCAGTCAATGCTTCCTTGACAAAAGTTAAAGAAGGTCCGACATATATACAACCATGAAAGCCAGAAAGTTGTTTACATTGGTACTAATCTACTCCACACTTTAATTCCTCTGTAGATGCATCAGGACACTGTCAACAGCCAGCCAGTTAGATGCACACAGAAAGTTAGGTGCAGCATGGAGACTGCTAAGCGTAAGAGTGAGTAGCGAACAGTATGGGTAGCTTTACATGCAGGTGCAAAACACGAAGGAGACTCGCATTGCGCAACAAGAAAATGCGTCGTGATCGAGGAAGAGCACAAGAGGGTCGCCGCACCTAGCACCACTGTTGCCAGCTGACCAGTTCCAGCCGTCCTCTTCTCGTTCGGGGCTGAACGGCCGGTCATGCTGCTGAAGTAGCGGAGTGTCGCTGCAATCTGGATTCTGGTTCCTGTGGAAGACAGACACAGAGACACGCACATGCAGCAGACGGACAAGGACAGAGAACTCAAGACGCTGGGAGCACAGCAGTAAAAGCCACAGTAAAGGACAGTAAGACAGTGAAGGAGGCTGCAGCTAAGGACATTGCAAAATTGAGGCAACTTTACCATGTGACTCACTCACGAGACAGCTACAGCATGATCCACTTATAATGTTATTGCACATTACAGCAGATAGTTTACTATGGTCTATATTCTTCCATATTGGCTGTACACAAAATCTAACCCTATACCCTCAAGTAATTTTTGTAGGAAACTATAAATTTGAATTTTGTCTATGTGGTGTGGAAGGTACTGAAAAATAGAATGATCATGGGAGCAGCAAGAGCCGAGGGAAGTTACAGCGTCTTATTAAAGAAACAAGCTGGATTAGTTCCACGAGCAGTTCAGGGCATTGTTTGTAATTGGTGATTATACCTCCTGACTTCAAACATTTTAGTTATCATCAAACAATCTTATAATTTTATTCGAATGCATTTTCATAAGTCTCACAAACTTCCTTGAAGCACAAACTGTCCATGTACAGAGAAATAAAATACTGCCCTGTGGCATTATACAGCCAAAGGAGGTGTATATAACTGTCTACAAATCCCAAATGGGCTATAATAATTACGCGCAGGGGGCATCAAAGTGCGAAGCATACCATTTGTTCGACATGAAAATGGATACAAAGTAGACGTTTCCAAACAAACCACCACTTAATTATCCCTACTGCTAAGACAAACAAAGGAGTCATTCATGCAGGCAACAGGCTAGACGGCAAGCAGAAAAAGAGCTTTGTTGCTAGCCGACCGCTTGCGCTAAAGTCGTCATGGTCACTGTGCGATGTGTCATGCCACCAGGACGATGAAAAGCCGCAATATAGTTTGATCCACTTCTCGTTTATCTGCATCCGTACAGCAGAGGCTGTTAAAGGAATACTAGCATGAATACTTATTGTTTCTTGCGTTACGTGAAGGTTCAAGCCCAACCCAAACCTAGAAAAGATACTCTCAAGTGTTCAATGTCCCAAATATAATGCCCGTTTCTACAGTTCAGTTTCGGGTTTTGTACACAGGAGCTGGAAGTGTCACAACATGATACACAGGCACGCTTAGTTTGTGCGACTGCTGATGGATGCACCCAGAAGAAATGCATGCAGCAATCAACATCATACCTTGCCTTATTGTCATATGATGTTAACAAGTGTCACTCCAGGTCATGATGCCATACTTAATGTCAATATCATCAGGGACGTTATATTGGGGCCACCTTTGGTATCAAGTTAGAGTATAAGTGTTTGCCAACCTTCACAATTGCTAATTTGCATCATTTTAAGTGCAAAAGTGTGTGATAGAGTTTCTACAACTTTGAAAATATGTGCCAGTACTCCTTCCTAGGCTCACCAATATGGCATCTGTGATGTCATGGTTGAGCAAGCCATAGACAGAATAAGAGGTCAAATGCAAATTTTCGAGCCTCACAGTCAGATGAGAAACATAAGGTGCATGAAAGAAAACACGCTTTAGCTTTCGTTTTGTACGTTTTCTGACCGCTAGACTGAATGTGTGGCTCCCTTGACAAGAACTCACTGGTATTTAGTTTAGTGACTAACGTATGGTAGCACACCTTAAACTGAAAAGCTGCTCATTTTTAATTGCATGATATAGCACCATGCTTTTCAACGCTAAACACACTTAAGCTAAGACAAAATACACAATATGCCGAGATCAAAGTAAGTGCTCAATTACCAGGTGCTGTGGCCCCATAGTGAAGGTAGAAGAATGCAAGTAACCATGCAGTGCACCGCAGAGAACTGTAAATGGTCGAAACTAACCTGGATAATGACACCAAGGAGTCCCTTGTAGCCAAAGCTACAGATTTGTGAAGTTATTCAATAAGCACTACCTAATTTCAGCAAGATCATGCCAATTTCTGGTTAGTATTGAAATTTGCTTTTCCACATGCATAACAGACATCTGAACAAATAATTCCAAGGACATGGCCAACACTAAATGCAGTAAATGGCAGTGCATAAGTTTTTTTACATTTTTTTTAGTTTCGATGCTGTACTATCTTAAATATAAATAAGTTGGTCTTGGTTACCCAGCACATAAAGTTTGGAATACTAACAAATCCAAGTTTGGAGCAAGCTTCATGCTCTAGCATTATGCAGTATCCAGTGCAACCCACTGAACAATGTGCAGCATGAATTAACGATAACCATAACTGACAGCGTTGTTAATGACCACCGATTCACATGTGTCAAGCTGTCAGTACAACCTAGACTGCCATGAGATGATCAATGCAGACTTCACAGACTCCAACAACTAACTTGCAACACCTCAGTCACCATATGTTAGCACTGCGCTTTGGTCACTAAGATATATGTATGATAGTTTAGCACTATCTTTATTAAGAAAAATTTAGCCTCATCTCTACATTCAAGGAACCTTGGCCAATTTTTCATTGAAACATTATTCCAAAACGTTCAAGGCCTGCGGTGGCATTGCAAGCTGGTGCATCGACGGCCCAGTTGTTTGTTGCCATGAACCAAAAAAATATATAAAACGTAACCGACACCTGTGTGCACAAACTTCGGATAATGGATGAAAGCTCAGACAATATGCTCGGAACAGCTGTTACATAGTGCGCTGAAGCAAAGCGTAATAGCTTTCACACAAGTTCTACTGTCGCTCTATAGCTTAACAATGTTCATGAACTTTACAATAACAATGTGACAACTGTTGCAGTTTCGCTTAGTTACAATGCTACACCCAATTTTAACAAGGTTAATTAACTTTAAGGGAGCCACATGCCAGCTGTTGCTATTCCTGCCAGCTAATGCACTGAATGTTGCCTGCTAAATAACCACAGACATGGAGTATCAAAATAGGTTTCAACCCTGTTTATGCATTGCACATTCTCTCCCGTCCAAACAAATGCTTGACTTAAACACGACAAAAGTGCACTTGTCAAAAGTGAAAAAACGACATTCCGCTTTCTATGTACTTATTAAATGCACCAGAAAAAGACGTAACTGTTGAGCTCCTGTTACGTTTATGTCTACCTCATTGTAAATAGCATGACATCGCTATGACTATTGATTTTTCACAGACCTGGGCTTCTCTACTGCGCACCAAAACCACGGTACACGAGCGTTTTTGCATGTGGCCGCGGCGGCTGGAAGTCGAACCCGCCGCCTCGTGCTCAAAAGCAGAAACGTCATAGCCAATAAGCGAAATAAAACAACTACGCATGCGGTAATGTCGCGGCTATATGGGTAAAGTGTTTCGACAAAGTCGCCAAGGTTAGCTTCGATCAACTCTGGGGCTCACACTACTGTCATCACCTCTGGGGTACATATATATACATCACCTATTCTACGCAACCTTCGAAGAGGCGCGTTCCACACCACCAATGCCCTTTCGCGGCAGGGGAGGGAAGCAAGGCTCGACTGCGACACGGACTCACTTTGCGTGGCGAGCCACCCTGCAACCCTTTCGCACGGCGGCTCCCTTGGTCGGTTCCTGCAGCAGCAGCGAGTGCTGACCGATGCCGGCATTCTTGTAGAGCCACTCCATAGTTCGCGGCAGCGGGCCAGCAACAGCTGTTACCGTCTCCGTCTGCGAGTCGCCTGGCGAAGCCGGCGCTGCGCTCTCTCCGCAGCGTCTCGGCTCCTCCCGAGGATAACGTGCAGCCGACGGCGCGCGCTCCGATTGACCCGCGGCGACAACAGCAGACGGCGACAACAGACGGCTGAAAGCGGTGTGTGTCGTGCACACGAAGAGGTTGCGGGCGCGACGCGCGGTTGCTTAAAGACGTCCGTTATCAGCGGTCGCCCCCTACCGCGCCGCGACAAGTGATCGGGCGCTCACAAGAGCGACGGATAATGCGAGGGAGGAAGATGAGACGAGGGGATGAGCCCGACGCAGTTTAGGCGGCGGACAGCCGCAGCGGATCGATGGGCGATTATCCCTGCGACGGCGACCGCGGCAGCTCCGGCGAACATCCTACGCAGATTCGCCTCTCCGATGCCGCTCGCTAAATATAGCAGACGATCACACAACGACGCCAACACAGTGATGCGAAGACGCTGCGCATGTCCTGCCGCGCGCTTGTCACTGGTTACGGTGAAAAGCTCTGCTCGCGGCCACCCGTGCACAGTGGAGATGGAGATCGGCGAGCCGCAAACCACAACAACGCCGACGACAGGCCGACACCACACGAACCACACAAGCACAGGTACACGCGCACACAAACAGGCGCCGGCGACGTACTAGTACGTAAGAGCAACACAAACAGAACAAAACGAAAGGGTTGGCTTCTGTCGTCGATGCTCGTGGTCGAACCGGAAGCCCAACTGTCAAAAACAACACCTCGTCGATTCCAACATGGCCGCGCCCGGTAGCCGCACGTCGTCTGCAACGCGCCCACCGGTCAGACGAGCGCGCGCGCGCGTCGTCTGCGTCGGCCGACTAGATCAGACTACTTCGTAGCGCACGCAAAAGCAACGCCGGAAAGCCAACCCTCCTTCTACGCTCGCCAGCGCGTCGAGCGTCAACCGGCGAGCAAACGCAACAGTTGGACAAAAGCGAGCGGCGGCGGCGGCAGAGGCGAGCGACGTCGCTGCATATCTTGGCCAACGCCCGCCTACACGCAGCCGCTGGCGAACGAGAGAGGGGAGAAGGGAACGTGAGCGCCCAGGTAGACAGTTGCAAAGAAAAGCAAAGCGGGCGAGCTCACGGGAGAAGCAAAAGTACTACAACCGGGAAGGACGAACACGTTCGTTCGAGAAATGCGCAACGAAACAAAAAGAAAACGCGCCGGCCGCCCAGCCCGGCGAGCGAGCGATTCAGCGGCGCAGTTCCGCGACCGGTCGCCAGAGGTCAAAGCGAAACAAGTGGAAAGGAAGACCGCCGCGCGAGAAAGTAAAAGAACAAAAGAAACACATGAAGAAAACACCGGGCAGTCGAGCCAGACCCCCGCGGAAACCCGTTCGCTCACCATTCGCTCGCGTTCCTAAAATATAGACGCATTTTCGCCCACTTTCTTTCTTTATTTCCTTCGCGAGACTCCTCAAAGTCTCCCTCGGCAGGTTATTGCATGCCCTTCTTCTCTTTTTTTTTTTTTTCTGACAGAATCGTGGCGCACTTCGAGACGTAGCTCGATACACGCCGTCAGCAGAGAAATGAGAGCTACGCGCGCGCTGACTCCTTACCAGCGACACCAGTGCACATCTGACAGAACCAGAGCACAATGAACGGCAGTAGGTTAGTTTCTTTGTTCACTGCTTTTCGAGCAGACTACGCAAGCGCGCAAAAGAGCAGACGACGTCCGGCTCGGTGCTGCGGAACAGCCCGTCGTCTGCTTCAGTGACGAGAAGCACACGACAGCGAAGACGCCGGGTCACAGGAAACGCCGCTCGTCTAATCCATCCCGCTCCACGACAGCGGCCTCGTTAATTAGGTAATGCGAGCGCCAGCAATTAAAAACGCAAGCGAACAGATGTTTTCTTTTGTTTTGATATTCGACTCGACTTTCAACGCCCGGGATGGGTTGTCGGAAGCTAAAGGCAGCTTGCCAAAACGACACGAGCGTCAAAGCGGGGAGCACAACGAGCCGTCCTCGCAAAGCAAGCAAAACAAGGCGGGTGACAGATACGGCTGGGAAGTCCTTCACCCCGCGTCCTTTTCGAAACCAAGGGTTGCTTCCTGCTTCAACGCAGCTGCGTCGACAAGCAGATTCCGGTGGTGAAACGCCGCAGGGTTGTCAGAAACGTGAAGACAACGCGACCCCTATAGCACTTTGCGGGCGACCGAAGTTCGGGGGGACAGACTGAAGAGGATGCGACGGCGACGGCAAAAATTCGTTAACAAACACTTGTGTTTGCCTTTAAACCAGTCCAGACACAAAGAAAAAAGACGAAGGGAGGTGTGCAGGACACGAGGGCACGACACGTACACTTCTTTCTCGGCCCTTGTCTTCGAGCTGAGTTTTGTTTGTGACCATAAATCCAATCAAACTAGCCCAGTTTGCAGTCCTAATTAATGAAGAGAGAATCCAACACTTTTACAAAGGCGGCGCGCGCAACTTTCTGACCGCGGCAACTGATACGCTAGTGCAGTTAAATAACACCGATCGTCAGGTTCTGGAATGCTTGAGGGCGTTTATTTACGACACGTACACAACGTTACGGCAACATATTTCGGTTATTTTTGTCCAACACGGCAATCGCCTTCATCCTCGCAGTTTCATTTAGACAATGTACGCAGGGGACTTCTCAGTAACGTTTCGCGCGTTTGCAAAGTTCCCAACAGGCAAGCACCAGCAGATTTCCACGAGAACAACGATTATGGGACTAGACACAGTATCCAACGGTGTATACGAGAATGACGATCACCTTCTAAATGGTGTAACAATACAAGGGTGTATATGAGAATGACAACTTTCTAAAGGGTGTAATACTGAAGGTGTGCCTGCAAGAATTAAATGAGAATAACGACTACTCCCAAAAGGGTGTAACACGACACGGGTGCATACGAGAAAGGCGTTTTGTTGTCGAAATTTGCTCCATAAAGAGTGTAACGTTTTTAGGGGTCGTACAAGATGTTATCACAGCTCTTCAATCACTCCATGTGGCAATGACCTCCCCCCCCACAAACACACGCTCATCTTCACGAATGCTTCACGAAGGCCATGCTTGGTAGAGCTGCGGTAGAAAATTTAACAAGATCAGTCTGGCAAATTAGTTCGGCGGAATTCCGCAAGGTGGAGGGAGATTCATGAACGGAAAAATGAGAGAGTTTTTTAGATTAGATTAGGGGGCCTCAACTCTTGCGTTCCCCTGATCGAAAACTCTATATTGACATACACCTGTATGTAGCACGAAGCTACAAAGGAAAAAACGCACGGGTTTCTCAGAAACAAAAGCTTCGTAGTTGAGGAAATTTGTGTGGGTTCCCTTTGTAGCTTTCGTGCTACATTCGGGTGGATGTCAATTTTTCCGTTCGCGAACGAGATCGGTTGCAC
Source organism: Dermacentor andersoni (assembly GCF_023375885.2). NCBI lineage: Eukaryota > Metazoa > Arthropoda > Arachnida > Ixodida > Ixodidae > Dermacentor > Dermacentor andersoni. The sequence goes on from NC_092822.1 coordinate 65,441,352, forward strand.
ACACCGCACAAATGCCTCAACAATACGAAACGAGGGCGCGTCTCCTCGCGCGGTGTGGACTTGAGCAACTGATCGTTTACAAAAATCCAAGAACTAGCCCATCGAGACGCCCTAGGGAACTAAACTACAAGAAGCGACATGCGGGCGAACAATGAAATTGCGCACTCTTTTTAGTGTGCAATTTTGCGACGCAACGATAATGGTCATCACTGTTCCGTGCACCGCACATGTGTCGCTGGCGAAACGAAATGGCCACGATATTTGTGACTCTTACCTTAGCCTGACAAGATGACACCCTTAAAGCGTGTATAATCTTTCGAGAGCTTCGCATGCAAGCCCCCCCCCCCCCCCACTTCCCCCCCCCCACCGATAATGAAATGGATCACGGATGATGATCGGAGCTCGAAAGAGAATCAGACAAATGAATACGGACCCTGTCCACTTGATTTGACATACATATACGGCCAAAAGATGTGTCACTGTTTCCCTCGTTCTTTTAAAGTGGCACGCAGTTGAGTCGTGATAAAGGGAACGACCGCCACGTACACTTTTCTGTCCTATCCCGGATCACTTCACGGGGAAACCGTAGAGACGGGCACTTCACAAAAAAAAAAAAAAAAAAAAAAAAAGCGCGGAGACCTTTTTTTTTTTCTTCGAACGAACCAAAGAAACTTTCTCGACCAACAATGGAAGGCAAGGAAAGAAAAAAGACAAAATGGCAGCAACGGCGACGTCGTTCGTGCTTCTGAGAGGCCCACGTAAGTAAGGCGGCTGCCGAACCAACGCGCGTGCAGACGGCGTCTACTCTCTTCACAATCTATGGGGGTGGCGGCCATGCCGCTGTGCTCTCGTATGTACTACGTCCTTCAGATCTGGTTACGCCCACGTTTCCCTGATGACTTCACCGCGCGGTCTCTCTCTCTCTCCGGCGGCAAAAACGAAATAAGAAATTCGTCAAATGACAATGAGATAAAAAAAAGAAGAAGAAAAGACACCATGCAGCTTCGACACGCACGAACGGCCGCTTATAAGGAAACCGGCCTTCCCTCCCTCCTAAGCCTTCTCTACCGTTGTGACGTTGTTTTTGTTTGCGGCGATCGCGCCCTCGGCATGTACGCAAATTCGAAACGGCGGGCGACAAATCGGTTATCGCGGTGGCTCCGCGGGAGAGGTTACGCGATACGTGTGCAGCGATCCAGACGCCGCGGCCGATATTTTATATGCGCCGGGCAAAGTGGACGCCATCGCCCGGCTACCGCCCTATTAAGGTCGATTACATGCGCTCCTGCACGAAGAGAGTTATGCAGCCTTCCCGGCGTTTAGTCCGTCTGCTTCGCGGCTTCTCGCGTCGTCTGCTCAGATTGCGGGCGAGCGAGCGCGTATCGAAACGTGGACGCAGGCGTGGTACGACCGCCCGCACGAACTGTTACACTGGTTGTAACAAGCAGGCAATGGTCAACCCATATCCTCCTATATATATACACACACTCTGTATCTGTGCCCGTACCACAGAAATGCCGTCGTCTTCAAGGTGCTTTTCATGTACACAGTGAGAACCATATTTCGGGGCAGGACAGCGACAAGCGAATGGCGGTGGAAGGAAAAAGTTGTCTGTACTCTAGAAACAATGATGTTAATGTGCGCGGCGGTAACAGATTATTTCATTTTGAAGATCTACTAGCAAATGGAAAATATGCGCATTTCACCCATCGCCACTACTTTATTCATGCCTACGCGTTTTTTTTTTTTTTTTTTTTTGTTAGCAGCGAGCACGAAAAAGATGTGAGAAGTGAGCTCAAGACGAACTCTACAAAGTGGCGGCACAACGTAGATATAGCCACCATGTCATAGTTCCAACGACGACCGCTTCTAATTGCTTTGCCGATGACCTCGTGCAGGCAGGGAACTTACAGGTGGATGTGGTCAACCACACGGTACTTAAGTTTACATTAGTATTCCGCCGAAGCAATGCGAATTGTGACCAGCCAGTAGCTTTCGAGCGAATGGCACTCGTCAAGCGCACCAAAAGAGCGCATGAAACCCCCTTTCAAGCGCGACCAGTGCCGTCATTTAAAAATGGAAATCATATTACGAACAGAAAGAGAGTAAATGATACAGATGCACAAGTTTTCGCTTTTTAATGAATTTTTTTAAAAATCTCTTTATGCTCTTGAACGTATTTTTTCAATGTAACAGTGGAGCAATGTAAAAGTGCATAGTAACCTAAATAAAAACAAGCAAAGAACTAAAGGATATCGAAGGACCAATCGACGGCATGTTTCTCACGCAAGACATATCAAAGGTCGTCTCAACGATAGCAGTGCGTGAACCCAAGTTACTGAAAAAAATAAAATAAAAACATGTTCCTGGTACACGGTGAACTCACAGACAGACGTGCTAAAGAAATCGCAGCCGGGTGTTATCTACAGATTACAGATCCCTTTTTCTTTGTTCAAATAAAAGCGCCAGGAAATACAGCCACTGTTTCTCGAGAGAATAGCGTGACACAAACACACAAAGAAAGAAGAAAACCAAAATAAAGGAATGCTCTTGCCAGCACAATATTCGCAGCACGGACGGACACGGTCGTGGTGTCTGTTTAAATATTGGTAAAACAGACGACGGTTGCGATATATGACCACGTCTGGCGCGAACCCCCATCGTGCGCTTGGAAGGGCGATTCGTACAACTATGCATAAGGCGGCTCGTCGCGTTCGAATACCGGATGGAAGCCAGCTTGTACTGTTAGCACACTATTTGCGAGAGAGAGCAACAGGCTGCTTAGTTCAAAACGTAACCGCATGCTAAGCCTGTCTGCAAGCGCCAAACGAGGTGACTTCAAGACGGAAATACAACTGCCAGCAAGGAGGCTGCTTCCCTGCGAGCACAACCACGTCGTAACGACACTGCTCATCTGGACACAGACCGGTCGGCGGCTGCTCAGGAAGCCAGCAGCACCATCACTGGCCAATGCACATCTGCAAGAAAGGACTTCGCCATACACAGCAGAGGCGAGCGCCATTGTTGAAATCGTTATCCACAGGCAGAGAGGCGTCCCGGAAAGACTATTGAGGATGCGGTCAGCAGGCGCGCACGGGGCTGTCGTCTGTTCCCATGGCGGCAAAGCAGACGACAGCTTGCGATACACTGTTATGCCTACGGCGAACCATCGTTTGCCCGGAAAGGATGCGCAGACGTCGCTGGTGACGCATCGAGTGCTAGCGAGTCCTAGAAGCGAAAAGAAGACAAATTCTATTGTTATACGCTCGTCGCCACCATTGGTGACGCATATACAAGCAGCTCGGCGGCGCACTGTCTACAACGCTATTATTAACTTGGTCCGAAGCTGCAAACAAAGGACATCGACAGGGACTGCGCTGCCTCCGAACGCTCAGATGAAGCCGCGAAAGTAGGGGACACTATATACTAGGCGAAATAGCATACACAGCGACACTATAGGCGAAAGCAACAAAGCCTCCGCTACGGGAAAAACTGCTGCCGCAAGAACAAAACAAAGAATTGGACTAGGGGGAAAACGCACGCGGTTATCTATATATACGGCACGCAAAACTCGGACACCCCTGGCATCTTTCAAGCTCTTTGTGTGCGAAGCAAAGAAGAAAAAGATGGATGCTAACGCGCTCCAAGCACGTGGATACACAGCAGAAACTATGAACGGGGAGGGGGGGGGGGGGGGTAAGGAAAACGGAAACTGCGGGGGAAAAAAAGCGTATATAAGAAAATGAGCGAAGCGATGGCTAGGAAACCGAAACCAAGCGAAGGCCGCACGCAGCACGGACGCCACCCCAGAGGCTTACAGACTCGACACACTTTTTTTCTCCTTCATCTTCTCCTGAGCAAAGTATTTTCGCGAAACTCGGACGTTCCTCCTTTCAACTCACGAGCAGCGCCACAGAGACGAAACAGATACAACAAGAAGAAAGAAAAGTAAACGACTATAACGCCGCGTTCGAACGCGCTATCCTACTGACCACTTCGATGCGCCCGTCGGCATTCAGAACACTCACGCGACCGCATATGCGTGTAACAACGAACAGAACCGTTGCACGCATGCGCGTGATCCTTGCGTCAACTGCACTAGTACCGAGTATGACACAGTCAACAAAGGCGGGCGGAGAACTGCCTCTCGCCCGTGCTTTGCGCTGATGACGATAACGGTCTCTAATGGCAACCCCTTCTTGCTAATCGGGTTTTACCAGCAAGTACGAACGTTTGGAAACACTTGTGCTTTAATTTGATAAAGTTCGTCTGCAAATGCCGCCCCGGGCAACATTAGCGTCTAGTAACGTTGGCCACGGCGTCACCGACTTATCGCGACGCCATGACACAGATCACAATTCACTGACGTCGTACAGCAATAAAGTTAGGCATATACCTGACAAAGAAAACCAGTACCGCGAGAAAAAAAAAAAAGAAACGGAGAAAGAGAAAGAAATGAAGAGAAAGAAAAGAAAAATTGTCTTGTGTACTCGTCGCGTTACTGTTTTTCCTGCTCAATTAAGAAGCAACTTGCCCAAGAAAGTTTTGTGCTATGCGTGTGATGGCGTTGCTCATAAAATATAGACAAAGAGTGCTCAGTGCGTCTATTGGCAGTGCTCGCGCGTGACTTGTCGCGGCGATCACAAAAACGTAGAGCCAATGTATCATGACGTCATAACACCTCCTCCATGGGTACGGAAACCGAGACCGATTCGTGGAGACAAGTATTAGGTAGTAAATTATTTAAAGCGCTCTGACGCTTTCCAGTGTTGCCCCTTTTTCTTTTGTTCTATGGCTCGACAGTCTGGACGTCCGTTTAATTAACGCAACAAAATGACAAGTCGAGAATGTCATTGAGTACTCCTATAAAAAGCAATTTATTGTTATTAATTTTATTTTGTTTGCCTGCAGTATCAAAGTAATAAATGCGTGTCCCCACACAGCATATAAAGCTACGACACTGTATACAACGGCTGAATAACACAACATCAATACTTCTTTTTGGGCGAGTTCGTTCATCTTGAAGATATGGGCAACAGCGCTAACAGACGACCACAAGAAGGGAGACATCGCTCGTGTTTACGTGTCTCCCTTTTTGTGGTCGTCTGTTTGCACTGTTACCCGTATGTTTCATAAAGAAAGAACACAAACACGCGTGCTTTTCTTTTGTCCATTGTTTCTATAATGGCATGTGTATCGCCCACATTGCGATCCGCCCATGACAACACTTTAGTACTGTCTGAGAAATGACGTCAGTGCGACGACTTCGACAAAGGACGGCGCGATAAGCAACAAGAGATTTCAAGTTGGCACCGACACTGTCTACTTTTCTGACTATTTTTCTCGCTTATACTCAACCTCGCCGTGAGCATACAACAGAAATACGGCGCCATGAGTCTGCAATTAAATTCAGCTTGATCGACTTAGGCCCATACTTTCTTCCTTATAGCTCGTCTGCTAGCGTCTATTCAAGTTCGCGACATCCAACTGAACGACCGCTTAGGTCACGTGCTCGTTACCTTCGCTGGCGAGGTCCTGTGCAGGCGAACAAGAGCGGGAGGTTTGGACGAGTATGTATTATATGATTAGTAGACATTAGGGCAACTGCAGTGCACGTACTGGAAGGGAGAAGAAACGAGAGCCAGAGAGCGCTGCTTTTGTACCACGCAAATTTGCCATCTTCCATTCCCTTGGAGGGCGTCCTTCCTCTCCGACTGGCATAACGGGAAAGCATCGGCTCGTTGGTTATTCACTGTCAGGCGGGAGCGGGACTAATAACAAGGACGAAGTGAAGACACATGAAAGGACGGCACGCTGTGCAGTGTGCCGTCTTTTATTGCTACAGAAATTATACGGGCACTCCGGGCACATCTTCGCCGTTGTCGTCGCCGTGAGGTTTCGTATAAAATCCAACTGCAATAAGATAGCGTCCTACACGCCATATGCTGTAGGTGCGAGGCAGAGCGTGCAAGGGTGAGCCGAGAGGGTCGGTGCGTGGCTTGATGCGCCCCGTCCTCCCGCGCGCGCCGAATGTTGGAGGTCACGTGATGAATCGCGCGCTAGGTGCACGAGGGAGTCGGTAACGCGATCAAGCGCGCTCTCTGAGAGGGGGGGGGGGGGGGCAAGTAAGCGCGCGTCTTCTTTAGCCCGGCCGTGGTTGTGCATGGCTATCCGCATGCAAGGCTGAACGCATACGTTACCCGCGTGCCCTATCTTGCAGGTAATCGGCGGCGGATGCAAAAGCTGGTGAGCCGAAATGGCTGGTCGGTTCATACGCGCTAGTTACATGTATATGGTAACTGCACCTGCGATACATTAGTGGTGCCAGGTTGAAGAATCTCTCCTTTATGCCTCCAGGCACGACGTCCCGCTCGCCTAGTGTTGGAGTTGGAAGCCGCTCGCCTAGTGTTGGAGTTGGAAGCCGCGTGATCTCAAGTTTCGGAGAAGCGTGGAAGCGAGGGACTGCGCGAAGCGTTCGTTTCACCGAGGCCGCCGCTCTTCATCGCGCCAGCATTGTGACAGCGATTGCTGGCGGTCATCGAGTGAAATCTGTTCACGTTTGCCTGTACGCGCGTGACACCGTGCTTGCTAATTAGCAAGCGAATATTTATTACAATTTATACGGCCGACAAAACTACGAACCTTACTTGGTGCAGTTGTCTAATACTTTGCTATCGCTATGAATGATTCGCCTGTCCGGCGAAACTGCGACTTCATTGCGACAATTTTATACTATTGACCATGGGGCTGAACGTGGATAACCCTACAGAGGAAGGGAGGTGACCATCGTTTTCGAATTTGTAAAGGCGGGGGGCAAGGTAATGCTATATTACTCAGGTCGGAGGATAAGTGTGCGAGAGCCCCCGTTTCTGGATCCGCCAGTGTCAATGACAAGCACAAAGTAGCCTTTTCAGTCACTGTTCTTTGTCCTTGTGATTAGCAAAAAACCTTCCTACTTAAAAAGTACCATAAGAAGCACAGACACGGCTCATTTCAATAGCACGCGCGTCCGCCCAAGAGAGCGAGCTTGGCCCGGCTTTCAGGGCGCAAGTTGGCGCAGTGAATTAACTGTTTGCCAAATGAATAACTTAGGTCGGCTTGCAACAACACGCGGTAATACTCCTGCAGGCAACAAAGTTGCGTTCGCGTTCGTCGAGCTCAGTCATCCCACAAGCTGCCACCGTCGCGTAGCGACATACTATATGGGGAACTTTCTGTGCAACACACTGCTGCCATCACAAGGAGCGCTAGTCACTCCTCCCCCGCCCGATTCCCTCCATCTTTCCTACCCTTCTCTCGCTGTCTTTCTCAAACACGCACACGACATCGCTCCGAGAAACGCGCACGTTCCTAGAAACTCCCCATTCAAATCGCGCGCCACGTGCCCGACTTGGAGCGCAGCTGCGTTCTGTCACGCGGTTCACTCTAGAACGGGTGCCAGCCGCTGCTCAGATCGCCTGAGAGGACTGGGGAGTGTGGTCAGTGTATATATAATACGAGAACGTGCGGTAAGGCAGTCATAAAGGGCTATAAATTGGCGCTAAAACGCGAGAATTGAGGCGACAAAAGGCGTCTCCCCGCGCACGCGCGCAAGCAGCTTGCGGGAACCGATCGCCCCGCAGCTGCTTGACGCAAGCTCCCAGGTGGCGCTGCACGCAGCTACAGATTAAACTACAGGTGCGGCTTTGGTTGCACGTCATTATGCTCACCCCGAACGAACAAGCCAAAAAGAAATACACTTCATTTGTCTGTTGGATTGGGTTGCTCGGCCCTTCCGTTCCTCTTTCTTTTTTTGGCCGCATCATAGCATATGCACGTACTAAATAGAAGGCGCGCTTTCTTTAGTTCAATGACGCCACTAAAATATTTCACACCACGCGCCGCGTAAAAATAACGCCGCAATTGGTTAGCGTTATCGTCGTGTAATAAATAAGCGCTGGTCGCTTGTTCCTACGGCGGCACTAAACGCTTGGGAGCTCAAGATTCCAGGAAAGTATGAACTTACAGGAAAAGGTCCGCGATACGTTGGGGCCCGTTTAGCGTAATTGAAAAAAATCCCGTGCAGCTTCGACACTGTCCTTCAACACGGTGCACTAAACCGGGAAAGCTAAAAGAAAAGGCTCAGAAGCGAAACCGCGTGATGTGGCGACAGTCTAGTAGGCGGAAAAAGGAGTGTACTCTGGCTTTACACCCCCTAAGGACACTTTCTTTACGCCCACTTGCTTTATTTGATGACGAAGTGCACCTCCTAGCGTTCCGAAATGGCATATAAATTTCGTCTTTTTTCTTTAACTGCGAGAAACTACTACAAAGAGCATGTACGCAAACAGCAGATACTTTGGCTTGTTGCGGAAGCATAATACGCGAAATGCTGTAAGTAGGCTCTTTCACTTTATTGGGGGGGAGGGGATGTTTGGGTATCATGCTAGTACCCGAACGTGGCAGCTACGACAACGTCAGTGAACCATATTACCACGCGCACGTTTTTCACCGAATAATCATTGTTATAGACTTGTTGCTCAGCAAGACGCGCTCGTCTTGCTGCTGTGATTCTCGTTATACGCATCTTCTCGACGTGCTAGTACCCCAAGATGGCGGCCCTGATGACGTCAATGCAAACAGTCTATAACTTCGAGAGCAATAGTAAGAAACACCACTATATACTGCGTTTTACACACAGTAAGCACCGCAACGAAAGCTAGACTTCACTCACTGCTCGCATGCACGACTAATAAGATATTGCGTTGCGTACGACACATATAGGTACGCGTCGTGTAATTCGACGCAACATTAATTCTCACGCTTTCATGTCGCAAAATGTAACGTGGCTACAACACGGATAGGCGTCGCAGATCTGAACCCAGTTACCACCGAACGAGCGGAGTGACACGCCCTCTGCGACAAGTGGCCACAGCACACCGCTTGCGAATGAAACATAGTACGTCGCATGTGCGCTGTACAAATAACACGTGATCTGACGAAACCCTTACACCCACAAGTTGCAGTGACACACGAAATGGTCATTCAATAGACAGCGTCGCAGATCAATTACAACTACACAGCGAAACACACGGAGTTGGACTTGCATTACCGCACTACAGTATGGCACCAGTGACACGGGGAATAATTCCGCGACATCATGGCGACTGCAAACCTACACGCTATTCGAAGACAACCTCCACCCCTGCCTTTTGCTCCCTTCGCTCGCGCAAGCGCCAAGGGACGGCGGCGAGTCGAATCGGCAGCCGCAATAATCCGAGTATAAGGAATGCCGACGGTCGCAACCCCTTCACCGCCCAAGCCACGATCCGGCAGACGGCTTGGCTGCCGCCGCGGAGTCATCCTGCTGCTCTCCTCGCAAACGCGCTCCGAGTTCCAGGCAATTAACTAACAGGAATCAGCGTTATTATACGACGAGGTACGCCGGGAGGGCAGCGAAACAGCGGGAACTAGAAACACAACCGTGCGCGAGCGGCGATAAGGGGAAGAGCGCGCATAAATAGTCCGGGAAAATGCAAGGAGGGGGCCGGCACGGCGGCTATGAAAGCGCGCAGGCAGGCCACCGGGGCACGCGACGCGCCGGGCGTTCGGCCTTCGCCTCCGGCGACGGGCCTACAGGGGGCGTCGGCGCTGCTTTCGGGGTCGAAGGGGGTTGGGGGGAGCGATTACTCGCCCGAACCCTGGCCTGCAGAGGCAGCCATAGACAAGTATGCGATGCTCGGAGGGAAGGGTAGTCTGCTCGGTTTGTCCACTGCAAGGTTCCGCGCTTCTTACACGTAAAAAAAAAAAAAAATGATTGACGCAATCCGCGCGCATTCTGTCCTTTACCACTGATCATCAGAATCGAAGGCAGAAGGATCAGGCGCTCACCCTCCCCGCTTTTGTTTTTCTTTTAAAGCGAAGCTTTCTTTTGCCTTTTCCATGGAATTTTTCACTGCTGATGCTGCCTTGCACGCCGCGTCGGGGGTGGCTGAGAGCTCACGGCAGGAGTGGGGGAGATGAGCTAGGCGATGTCAAGGATGTTTCGGTAGAGTGGGGACACAATGCCCTTTGGACGACGTAATTAGGCGCGAACTCCCGCAAAAGCATTGCAGGAGCTGCCCCGCTTTCCTCCGTGCTCACGCACAACAGCAACCACAGTCCAGGGAGGAGGTAGGGAGAATATCAGAGACGGAGTAGAGAGTGAGAGAGGTGGCAGAGAACGGGTACAACCAGATCTCATGCTGACACGTTGCTCATTTGGCTCTCCTCAGTAAAGGAATGAGGGAATTAATGACATGTCTCTCTGTGTTTTGTGTACTACATGGACAAACACAAGTGGTGCAGGAAAGGTAAATTTATCACATAAGGACTATTGCTTGCCGTCAACATCACCATCAAATACCGTCAATGCACACAAGTAGCACAGAAAGCTTCATTTAAATCTGATTCCCACAGTGTGTGGGATCAGCATATATTTTTTTTCATTTTGGATGTGTTATCTTTTTGCTTTCAATGAAGGTGCAAGCTATCTAAATCCTAGAAAAAATTGCTGCCAAGCACCAGAGTGCCCTAATTTACTAAAACACTAGTTTCTACGAATCAGTTTCGGTAAGTAAGTGTTCAGTGGGCCATGACATCGTGTTAAGATTGACCTGCTCTGCCACTGAGATCACTGAAGCTGGCATGTGCAAGCAGTGCCAAAAGAAACACATGCAGCACTCTCGTTTTTCTTAATGAATGGAATCGTACCTAGCCTTACTGCCACATGAAGTCTGCAAGTTTTGCCCTGTGTCAAGGTGTCAGTGATGCCAGTTCTGGCATTTCAAGACGAACTTTAATATCAAATTAAAGCATGCTGTAATTCCCAATATTCATGCCTTATGTCATTCTTTTGGGTGCGAGGAAAGTGTAGTAGCGTTTCTGCAATTTCCAAAGTGTGTGTAAGCACTCCTTAAAGCTGCACAAATGAAGAGGAGAGGTAGGAGACCACACACGAGAGCAGATTTGCAACTAAACTTTATATCTGAGATCATTTACGGTGCTCCCACACTGGATACCACCCCTTTCCCAATCTTCACTGAAATGCACACATCTCTTTCCACTACAGTGTTGCCTGCTGTCGCCTTAAAAATACATGCATAACGCCATCACTCTCTCAGTCTACGTGTCACACAAAACCCTGCACAAGTTACCCATTACAAAGTTGCTCACTAGCTCAGGGGTTAGTGCATCCAACTCCCTGGAGAACTGCCTGTTGTTGCAGGGGGCAGTAGTCCAACACTTTTGGCGGTGATGGTCAGTTAGTCCAGTGTCTTTCTTGCGCTCTAAATTTTCTAATAATGCATTACCAACTAGCTCACTTGAGGAGTTTTTTTTTCGAAATGAGCCAAATCCACAAACCGAAACTGGGTCAGATAAAACGGTAATGACAAGAAAAACTAGGCAACTTTCTCATAGAAAAACCGTTGCAACGAAATGGGTCAAATAACGCCAGGCGAACGTGTTCGCAGATCGCATTTCGTATCGAAATTGAGCCAGATCCAGCTGTTGCACGGATCAAAATGAGCCAAATCCATTTGCCCAATAGGAGAGCGCTTTTGGCATGACGTCATTTAGCCATCACTGCCTCCTTGTCAGTTCCCGCCAAGGAGTTGGTTCCCGCCTGACAGCTCAGAGTGTTTCGTTCGTGTTTTCGCGAGTTCTTCGCTTTTCTGATATCGTTGTTCATGGATTCGGATGGCAATGAAGAGATCGGCGAAAGATCTATCCCTAGACGTCGACGGCGAAGTGAAAAAAAGCCGCATCACCACCGTAAAAGCAAGAATGCGCCGTTGCCAAAATGTAAACACGTGAAAAAGACTCTCAGGTGTGCGCTTGTGACAGAAGCATCCACTAAACGTTTCAAGGAGAAGTTTTACGAACTGTGTAGCGTGGAACAAAAGGCGTTCGTTTTGATGTACTGCACGCCAACAGCCGTAAAACGTAGGAGAGGAAAAGAAGCGGAACCTCGTCGGAGCCTTGCTGTTGTTTACAAGGTACGGATAGAAAATGGCCAAGAGATTCGTGTTTGTCGCGATATGTTTTGCTCAGTGCTTGATATTAGTCACAGCACAGTTACTCGCTATATAAAGCACAAGCATGAAAAAGGTGATTGAAAGCCGACAGTCGTGGAGGTGACCAGAAGATCAAGCGCTACGGTCGAAAGCGATCAGCTGTTGTGGGTTTCATTAAGCGACTTCGGGCAAGAGAGTCGCACTACAACCGGAAGAAGACAAAAAAGTTATACCTTCCAAGTGAGCTGAAGAGCATCCGAAACCTGTGGCAGATTTATAACCAACAAGCACCCGAAGATGTGAGGGTGAAGTATGGCTTCTTTCACCACATTTTTCGAGCGACGTTCAATCTTTCGTTCAGAACACCGAGGACAGACGTTTGCTCTGTGTGCCTGAAAAATGCGTATGAGATGAAAACTTGTGGAGATGTTTCACAGAAGCAGCGTGTCATAACAGAGCAACGTGTACACAAGTTGAAGTATAAGGCTTTTTATTCCCTGCTGCGTGAGAAGAGGGAAGACTTGAAAACATTCTCATTTGATTGCCAACAAAATCAAGTGCTCCCCAAAGTTCCGGACCAGGAAGCCTACTACAGCCGCCAGCTCTATCAGTACCACCTCTGCGTGGTGGAAAACCAGGCAGATGGATCAATGCCCAAAGAGGCCATCCATTCCTACACATGGAGCGAAGATGAAAGCTCCAAAGGAAGCAACCAAGTAGCCAGTGCGGTACATAATACACTTCGAAGCGCTAACTTCGAAGGAATTAGAGAGGTGCGGTTAGTAGCCGATGGCTGTGCTGGACAAAACAAGAACAGTACTGTGCTTTGCATGCTTCTTTGGTGGCTCCAGAATGAGGCTCCAGCAGGTGTCTCAGTAGTTTCCCTTGTGTTTCCTGTCACAGGACACAGTTTTTTACCCCCAGACAGGGTATTTGGCAGAATTGAAAAAGATGTTAGACGACACGAAGAAATCCTGAATCCACAAAGCTACCAAAGGATTTTTTCAAATCACGGCACTGTGTTAGAGCTTGGAAAACATTGGCATGCGTACGACTGGAAGGCCTACTGCACGGCGGTGATGAAGTCGACATCCAGCTTGCCGTTCAAGATAACCGAAACGAAGGTCTTCTACATTCAAAGAAATGCAGCTGGTAGGAGTCCTCAAATTAGAGCAGAGCCTCACTATAAAGTTTCTGTGTCAAATTTTGTGTCAGTGCTAAAAAGGGGAAGGTCCCTTGCACAAGCACCCATAAGATGTGCACTCTACGCACACCACGTCAACGAAATGAAAGTCAGAGATGTGACCAGCCTTCTTGTGAAGCATTTCGGAAATTCCTGGCAAGACAATGAAGAGCTTGCGTACTTCGTTAGTGTCTTCAGGCGCGCCCAAGGAAATGATTCTGCGGAAGAATTAGAAGAGAGCTGCTTATGCTGCCAAGAAGACGCACCTGCTCTTCAAGTATAGTTCTATTGTTCTTGAAGCACAGCAAAGCCCTGCTGCCAATGTTATTATAGCTTTTCTGTCATTATTACATGATGCCATTCTGGAAAGCCAATTTTAATAAAGTTTTCATAACAATACCGCCTAAAATCCAGTGTTTCAATTCAATACGAGCCAAATCCAGAGTTCTCACCCTAATATTGGGCATATCTGCCGCATAATTTTTCATTACTTGTGGTCGTAAACTTGCCCTAGCCGACATGTAAAGCATATCATATAATAGCTTTGCTAGCGTTGCATTTCGGTCCGGTAACAAATTTTTGCTTTTTTCTCAACTTTTGTTTACGTGGATTTGACCCATTTTGAAAAAAAACTCCTCACTTATCAATCCTATTAAAACTCAAGTTCACGAGTGCAAGATTGCTCTAGAACAGGTGTAACTTCTTGCATGCAGCAGAATTGGTTCAAGAGCACAGAGAGAGGACTCGGGTGACATTAAATAAAACATGTTTCATCATCAGTGTTTAAAAATTTTCTCAGGTCACCTTCCCCTGTTCCTGATACTGCTTACAGAAAAGCAGGCAACTGTTTTCACCAGTAGCAACGTCAGCAGCATAAGAAAAATTAAGTTTTGTACAAAGTGCACAGAAGTGACTGCAAATGCTTCTGCACAGCACCTTAGGACAATAGATACCCAGAAGATCCCATGCCTGTCAAACTGCAAACATGTACATGGAGCATCTAACGCTATTCCTAAGGAAACTGTCACAAAGCCGTTCCATCAAGGACTGAAGCTCCTGGACATCCTACTTATAGTATTCATAGTCCCCGTTTCTTTTGTTCCCTCCTTAATGCCAGAGATGACGCATGCCATCTTGTTCCTCTGACATGTGCAGGGCAAATCAAAGTAATGTGGCCAAATGCCACTTACAGCAAAGCCCAGAGTCATACAATAGCAGGGAACTACGGGTGTCCTATAGCAAGTGCAGAGCTCTTGGGTTATAAATAAAAATGTACATTTCTTTAACTTCTGGATTAAGCATGTGGACTCTTTTCGCTGCAACGTAAAACACGACACGATGGTTGACCATGCAATGGTTCCTTTACAAATCTTTGGCTTGATGTTGGCTTCAACTGCTGCCTGCAATACGCATCTTACTCTACTTTATCACTGCCTTTTGGTTTAAATCTACACTTACTTCTTTATAATTGTTTGTTTTGTATAAAAGTTCTTATAATTCAGCCCTATTGTCACTTCTATAATTAAAATGTTGCTCTATAATGACATCCTGAAATAATTTATTTTGATAATTTTTGCTATCCTGCAACATAGCCAAAAGAAATTTTAAAACAAAGCTTGCTTTGTGAACCTTCCTGAACTTTCCTGACCGTGGCTGCGAGCTGGTTGGGTGCTGCTGCTGCTGTCTCGGCAAATAGTTACTACTTAAAAAAAAGAAAACAAAACTGAATTACATGCCCAATGCTGGGATCAAACCTTGGCCTCCTAGACATAGCTGTCTGATGCTCTAACCATTAGGCCACAATGGCACGTAAACTTGTATCGTACCAATGCACTCTACAGTGAACTCTAACTTGAGTGAACTTCAAGGGTTCCAAGGAAAAAGTTCACTTAACTGAAAGTTCACTAAACTGAATGTTCACTAGAACACGGAACAGCATAGGGCACAGCATGCTGATATCGAGTCAAAAGTATGAAATGCAATTTATGGAGTTATGTACATCAATATACATGAAGTCCATGGTAGTTACGTTGCTCCCTATCTCATTTTGAAAAAAAGAAATATAATTTTCAATTACACTGGTGCTCCTCAAGCGCAAGAAGTAACAAAGCTGTCCAGAGACTCTATGTTTTTGTGCTTTACCTCTGGCAAATCTTGTTCCCAAGACACGAAGTCTCGCAACTTTGCAAAGCATCCTACAGCCTCAGGCCATCAGCTAGAATTGCAGGATTTGAATTTACATCTGACACTGCATTCTCCTCGTCGCATTCTTCTTCTTCGGAACAACACTGGAAACAATTTCCAGATCTGACAGCTCAGCACAGGTGACAAGCTCACCGTCACACTGAACATAGCCGCCGCTGGAGGGGCGATTTGGGGGCGGCGGGCATTGGCGATACCAGCATTGCAGGGCGCAAAACTTCACTGAACTGATTTCAAAAATGAGCACGGGTCCACTGATCAAGTTAGTTCAACTGAAATATTCGCTATAGAGAAATTAATTCAACTGAAAGATTTTTGCATAGAATGCACAGGAAAACCGCCGGGGATTTTCTAAAAGTTCGTTATTCTGAAATATTTGTTAAACTGACGTTTTTACAACTGAGCGTTTGCTGTAGTTCTTTAAGGTAATTGCTGCGTGTTGATGATGACAATGACGAGTTCCGTGCTATGGCAAATGTCCACAATGGGGGAATGGCCAAGAAGCAGGTGGTATGTTTATAATACATAAGAAGAAATTAATAAATAGAAGCCAATATAAAAGTCGTTACACTGTGTGGCACTAGTGCTCAAGAGTACCACGTATGCACGCCAGTTTCATTTATGCCAAAGATGTAGGAATGAAATGGGCAAATTTATAGCACTTCATTAACCGCTTCAAGAAAACTTCGCTACATGGCATGGATGCCAAAATGTGCATTGTATCTGCGTTATTTTTTGTGTTGGCAAAATGACAGCATCTATTGACACTATGCAAAAATGACCGCTTTTGCTGTCAGCAGCAAGAGTCGCATAAGAACACTATGAGCAGAAGCAGCTTATAACTAACTAGTGATCGTATAGAATGTGAATATGTAGCAAGTTTTTCGCAAGGGTTTGCTTGGCGCCACTGTGTCCATTTACAGTGGCAGTCCTGTAATTACAGCCAGAAGTTGTTCTATGAGTTCACAGACTGAAGCAATCATCCCATGACATGCGTGCTGATTGCCACAGAAATGTGGTTACCGATGGATGTTTTGCAATGCCGTACTAAACATACGACAGAAATCTATCCCACGAGGTCAGCCCTTTGGTCACATTTGGCATCAACAAGCAGCGGTAATGGTGCTCTGAAGGTTTCTGCTAATTAGCTTACTCTTTTTCAAACGTTCATCCGAGAATTCATATTCACTCCTAGTGTGCTTTCAGCTTGCAATGCTTTTACACAGTTAAAATGACTTTTCCTGGTTTGGCACAATTTGGCATGCACTACATTTGCCCCCATCCCACACACACACAATCACGAGAAGACGACAGCACACACTTGTCCTGTGACAAAGGGTGATAAAATGTTAGCAAAATGTTAAAATGTTAGCCTTGGTGATAAAATGTTAGCACAGCACAAAGTATTTGCTGCCCTGACAAAGACAAGTGTCCTTGTTGAAACGTTGGCTTTAGTGACATTCCTTGTTCTACCACTGTGAATCCCTTTAAGCCTCCATACCCTTGTGAACCTCCCTCCTACCGAAGACTTTAGACATCCTTAGTACATCATCATGGAATAAACACAAACACATCTGCTTTGCTGGAATGCTTCTCCTGCTTAGGCCCAATGTGGCATTTATGTTTTCTACTGTCCACGATATGCCCCAGAAAGACAAGAACTTGCCAACGCTCTCTAAGAACTGGACAATCAGCCACTTTCTGTGCAGGTGCTGCTGGAACATCGCCCCCAACACTGTTGGCCCATAAAGCGGTGAAAGCACTTTTGTGCTTCTCGAGGACAACGGGCTTGTGTGAATGTCTGTGACTACTAATGTAATTTAAATTAGACCACAGGTGTCAGCGAACTCACCTATAATTTCCTTCTTTCCATTCCTCTCTCTCCCTGTCATCTTTGTTTTCCCCTTTCCCATTCCACCGGTGTAGGGTAGCCAACCGGACGTTATTCTGGTTAACCTCCCTGCCTTCTGCTTTTCTCTTTCCTCCCCCCTTATGTTGTCTAGCACAAAACAAATACGCACAAAGACCAAGATAGGACAAGTGCATAGCTGAAACTTGTTTATTTGAGGCATTCGAATTTGTACACACACCATAGGGCAAGGAAAACTTCCTCTGTTTTCCTTTTCTTTCTTGTTTCTTTGTTTGCCCTCTTTATGCTTCTTTGCCTACCACCTCTCCATGCACAAAAAAGCTAAATTCTGGGGTTTTATGAGCCAAAACCATGACCTGATTATAAGGAGCTCCGGATTAATTATGACCACCTAGGGTTCTTTAATGTGCACCCAATGCACGGTACACGGGCGTCTTTTGCATTTAGCCTCCATCAAAATGCGGCCGCCACAGCTCAGGATTCGATCCCAAGACCTCGTGCATATCAGCTCAACACCAAAGCCACTACGCTACCACAGCAGGGTGTTTCAGTAAACGCTTATCCTGCGTCTTTGCCTTCCTCTGTTCTCATTTTGCGCTCAAAAGCGTGATTCTCAACACACAAGTCCCTTCCACAATTTGGCACGAGTGCAAATGCCCAGACCACTGATTCTCACGACAAGGAGAGGGGGGGAATTGGCACAGACCTGTCACGTGATGAGGGAGAGGAGGAGGAAGCGAAGAGGAGAGAAGACTTCTCGCTGGGGGCGCCCTCGGCCGTCTCCAACGTGGTGGCCTTCTGAGTAAACAGTGTCGAAAGGTCTTGTACTCCACGCCGACTCACGTCCACCACCTAAGGCACACATGTGCGAGAGGAAACAAGGAATGCCTTACTGATTGAATAGTTACTTGCGGTTTAACATCCCAAAACAACACTGGGTAAGAGGTGACATAAAGGAGTGCTGCTGTCAAATTTTGTGAATTTCGTGAACCCTTGTATAGCATCAGTACAAATTAAAACGTGTACAGGAACTAAATGATCAGAATGCCCGTTAGGAGTAACTACATGGAAGGGCGACATGTAATCCCTCTATAGTCTGTTTGTAAATGTGAAGCAGTCCCAAGTGTATATGTTTCAGAGTCTGAATTAACCACTGTTACAAAAGCAGCTGAAAGTGGAAACGTAACAATGCATTGGAGCAGTTTTAGAATTGTTTGCGCATGAATTTACGCTGACAGCTGACAAGTGCTTTTACGCTGATACTCCAATGCAATGCAGCCACAGTGGCTGCAAATCAAACATGAGACCTTGTGCTCAAAAGAAAAGAGGACACCTACTCAAATGCTTGCACCAGCCTGCAGACTGCCTCCACCTATGGGCAGATGTAGCCTAACATACGAATTACTCCTGCAATTTATACTGCAGACGTTTTTAGTTTTGGACTTGACAAAGAGTAACCAAAGTGTCAAGATTAACACAGCTGTTGCCATTATTTAAAGTTACAGAACAACTGCTACATTTAAAGGTGAAAATTCACTTCATAATAAAAGTTACCACGATTGCACATTAAGCTCATCACAAACATGCACATTTACACAGAAGGTTGAGCAAGTGTTTTCGAGATGATGTTAGCAGAATGATCTGTGCAAATGTCATAATTTTACTCCAAGTATATTACTGGCCATGAAAAATTCCTGAAACCTGAATAAAAGAAAGAAAATAGAGTTCATGCAGAAACCACATACGTCTGCAGGTTAAACAAGCAGTCCATATTTACATGTGCAACAACTAGAACACACTCATAATATTTGAAATTAAGATAACGTCTTTTAATGCCTTTGTGGTTCAGAAACATTAAAAGGGCCCTGAACCACTGCTCAGGCTTGGTGAAATAACATAGTTCGCAGGTAGCATACGCTGTTGTGAACATCTCAGCCAAGTTCTGCTGTCGTACACGGTCTGTGGAGCTCGCAAGCGGAGCGCGAAGCCACCTTTTTCTCAAACACTCGCGTTTCAAAAGCCCCATGATCCTCACTCTTTTCTGTGTGCTTTATTTCGTCATAAAGCACACTCCAATACGCGGCTGCTATTGATCGCTGCGCTCGGCTACACCGCGGCCGCCGCTAGGTGCCGCCACGAGTCGAGTGGCTAAGCACACTGCGGCTCTCTGAGGACAGCCGCGCTTTGCTTACATTTAGCGCGGCATAGGCACCAAATCAGAAACTTGAACTGCGTGCCACGGTGACGTCTCCGCCGTAGCCTTCGCAGTGCAAGGCATTGGAGGAGGAAGGGGAGCACAGCTGAGGCTAACTCCGCTTCGGCTGAACGCATTGAAGTACTTTTTACGGCAAAGTGGTTCTAAAATAGCCTATCTGCACTTCAAACGTCTTTGTCCACTTCGATAAAAAGTGGTTCCAGGCCCCTTTAAGCAGCAAGTAAATTTTCAGCAGAAACTCAAATGTGACTGAGTCACAGTAGAATAGATATTTGTATATTCACATTCCACTGTTTGTACAGCAGTAGTACAATTTTGGTAATGTATTAGGTGAACCATGTTTACCTAATATACACAACATAATACACAACAATTTGTCACATTGCACACTGTATAACGCAGAAGAGATGATCGCTTACCTTTCCCATTTGGCCTGAGAACTCAAGCTGATTTTACCATCAGCACAAATTGAAATGCGAACGCGAAATATGAATTGGAAAAAAAACTCTTAGTACTTCAGTTACTTTATGTGATTATACGAGTCTAGGGTGCAAAAGCTTTACAGCCAAATTTTTAAATGCATTGCGGTCCCATGCTTCCATGCAGGTGTTCAAAACTTATCAAAGTCAGAGATGCATGCAAACTATAATATGCAAACATGCATCATAGGCCAGTGTAACGAAACAATTCTATACAAATGGCATTCATCTTTGCATACTATTAGTGGTCTGCGTTCTGATGCTGTCACTGACCACAGTCAAACCCAATTATAATGAACTGAGGTACCGTAAATTATGTTCTATATCGACCACAAAAAGCTTATTAAGCAATGTTCACACAGAATAAATCCCTTACACTGAACTGGACATTGTATATATTAAACTCACAATGCCTGCAACCTGCACCATAAAACAGCCTGCAGTGACTTTTCTTTTGCTCTTTCTTTTTTCGTATACTTCCTGAGCATTTTTTTCTTTTCATGATAGGGCAGAGCATGCTTGACAGCATGTTTGGAAGTAACCAGGTAGAGAGCTATACAATGCATAAACCTGATAAAGAGCTGTATACCACAACTGTTTGCTGTGTTGATTGTTTATATGGCTTGTGTGTGTCACAAAAGTCTGCAGTATGGCTAAGTTTCCCAAGAAAAGGTGAAACGTGCAGACAGGACACAAGAGAAGAGAAGTTCTCTTCTCTTGTGTCCTGTCTGCACGCCTCCCCTTTTTCTGCATAATGAATCCTTACCAACTAGCTCAGCTTTCTGTCATTCCCAAGAAAATAGCTTTTTTTTTCAGCGACAAGTATACGCACACCTCTGAAGAAGTATTCCTTCTCTAAGAGCAGAGGGTCAAGCCTGCATGCACTGTTGTTTGTGCATGTATAAGGCCAGTGAGGTTGATCCTCAGAACACCCACGCCACGTTGGGTTGTGTGTCTGTGGCTGTTGCTTACGTGCATGCCTACGCCTATTGTTTGTGCTTGTTTGGCGCTACAATGCGCTGTGTGAGTTGTCCGTGGCTGTTATTTTGTTTATTATTAAACTCGTCCGCCAAATAAGGTGTCCATTTGCAGAGTTTTATTTTATTTTTATTTTTTATTTGGGGGGGGGGGGGGGTACATGCGAAAACCGCCATCTGGTTATGAGGAACACTGTAGTGGGGGACTTCAGATTAATGTTCACCACCTGGGGTTCTTTAGCGTGCCCCCAATGCATGGGAAACATGCATTTTTGCATTTTGCCCCCACCGAAATGCAGCCACTGCATCCGGGATTTGATCCCGTGACCTCGTGCTTAGCAGCGCAACATCGTGGCTGCTAAGCCACCGTGGCAGGCCCGTCTGCAGAGTCTGAAGTGCAGTGGCAACACACTCAAACCAAGCGGAGCTGTGTGCTTAGGTAACGGCTGTGTTGTGTTTGATCGAACTGTTCACCAGTCAAGGTGACTGACCACCAGTAGAGTGTGAAGCACGGTTGCAACCAACGCGCACGTGTGCGCTTCATTTGTGCGTCGAGACGGCTCGAGGTGAATGCCAACACCTTGGAATGCTTATGAAATCCAATCGATCCAGCACTCCTGCAGTCTGCCCTGAGGACAAGAAAGTAATGCCGGGCAACTCCTGAGCAACTCCTATACATCCCGACATGAAACTCTATGAAAGCCCACTGCTGACTTCAATACACCAGCTTCAACGGTCACTACGAGTGGCATCGGTGTGGACACACTGTTGCCGCACCCAGTTTAAATTTACATACGTCACTCCCTTTATATTTAGAGGACTGTGAACTGTAAATATACTTTTTCGTTCACTTTAGCTCTTTCAAAACCAAACTAGCACCAAAATTTGTCGTTCATATTTGATGTCACGATAGCAGGTCTAAATTTCTCTGCATGCACCTGTTCTTGACAATTGTCACATTCACAGATTGTTTCTTTTTGTCTGCACAAATAATAGTTATCACTTAAGAATACAAGTTTTCTTTGCTCCAATACCACATTAAATTGTTGTTCTTTTTATAAATCAGGCCTTTTCCTTGTTCACAATGGCAACTGATGAAAGCCATGCACCAGATGTCCACGCCTTAAGCCACTGCATAGAAGAAGCTAACACTTCAACCATGGGTTGTGACAGTGTGCTATCCCACAAACCAGTTCTTTATAATTTTTTTTGGACTCAGTTCATCACCCTCCCACAACTCCCAGTTCTCTACGTTACATGCATGCAGTGCAAGAAAAGTGCCCAGTGGTAAGTCAAGCATGAAGAAGACATCAAAGTCCTACCATTAATCTCTCACCATGCTCCCAACCTGCACCTAATACAACTGCAAAAGAATGCAGCTTCAGATCATGCCTGCTGCAACCATGTGACTTCAAGTGAAAGGACTGTGTTGCCTAGAATACAGGGAGCTAATTTTTGTAGAAATAATTTTATATGCAGGCCTTTTCAATATGCAAGCTGCAGTAAAAATGTTAGGAGTGACTTTAGGTACTAGTACAGAGACACAATATGACAGAACGCAAGCGAAAACACTCAGCTTCACACAGAGTGTGATTCAGGTGACAGCAACAAGTAGCAAATTACTTGGCCTGCAGCATTACGATGTGCACCGTTTCATGCAGTAGTGTAGGTCACAGAAACCATTCACAGCAGTGCATGAACAAATTGCTCTGGAAAATCACACCATTTGCTTTCTATTCTTTTCTCATTGATTACTGAATCTAGGACTAGGTGATGGTGAAGGGCCACAGAGATAAAGGGGCTCTGACAGAAAATTTGTCACATTATAATTCATTATTGATAGCTGTTGACTCAGTAATTTCGCTATGGAGCCTCAATTCTTCGAGAGCACAACAACGAATTATGTTATGTTTTACTGCAACCAGTTCAAAATGAAGCCAAGTGCAGTGTGGCTTTGAACATGACAAAGGAGACTATTTGTGTTCCCGAAACTTGACGTGGTGGTGTCGTACTACCAACCACCACTGATGCATACATATATACTATGATCACACTGCCAAAAGCCTAGTCCACTCAACGATTAACAGAAGACAGGAGAGTGCATCGCCGTAGGTTTCCAATAAAAGCATAGCTTTCGGCAACATGGTCATTGTATGGCCTTCAACCAGTGCACTACATCGCCCTTGGGTTTCACGATATCACATGACTGCCACCTCTACTTTCAGTGATGCGCATGGTCTCCTTTCTTCACATCCAAAGCAGCACAGAATTTGGCAGGTGTTCTTAAGAGGACACACAAAAGGTGCTGTAAATCATAATTTGAGGCCCTCTCAAGAAATTTAGGCTTCGCACCTTAATTATGGACTCTACAGGAACCTAAAAATGCAAGAAAAGTGGGAAACAATATTTTCCGTGTCAGTACTCCTTTAAAGAAACGCTAGAGAAACACTTGCACATATAACGCACACTAAACATTTAAAGAATGTAACAGCAAAACCGAGGTGCGGATTATATGCGAACTTCACCTTGATGTGTAACTTCATGGCAGCACGGCATAGGTTTCAATGAAGCCACACCTTGAGATAAGGGTATCTGCCATTTAAAGTTTTGTTATTTCCTAGGGAACTTCACCCTCCCCACACCCCTGCTTGTTGAAGCTCCCTTCTCCCCGTCTTCATGGACTCCTATTCTCCTCTTCACGGCTCGTCATTTTGCCTTTAGTAGTTAGCGAATAGCGCACATGGAGCAAATCATAATTTGACTTTGCAGGTTGCAAATCACATGATCACATGTCACCCGTTCCCATAGAACTTCCTCAGTCCGCGTGAATCGCTTCACGATATGACGGATAGCCAAATCACCAATGGGATTTTCAGCTCGGTAGCGTTTGCTCCATCACCATTGCCCATGTGATGTGCGAGGGCTTCTCCATGCGCGCTGCCAACCTCTGTCATCTGAATACCGGCTGCTAAGTGATTCGATCCACACCACGTCACCTGACTGATACATCTGCAATAATGTTCATCGTGGGAGTCCAGCTTCATCAGCATTACCGAAGAGCAGGGAAACAAAGCTGCTGACCGAACATATGACATGGCCATGTCATGCATCCGAGAACGGAGACTGTTTTTGCAAAGATTTGAGCTTAGTTGTATACAGTTATTTCGCAGGTTATATGAGTGTTTCTTTTTCCAGGCTATTGTAATTGGGGGCGCAGGTTATAGTGGTGGCGGGTTATACACAGAAAAATGCGGCAATCAGTTAAAACTGATGGAGTAATTTTTCAGCTTCATTCGTTCATTTGGTGGAGAACAGTTGGTATCTACTAGAGAAAATGGAAGCCAAGATTTGCTTTAATGAATTCATGCCACGTCCTCAATACTGTTATGTCGGAATGATGGCACAAATATGGACGTTTGTTTTTGGATTGGGGTTGTCAGGGCTCAGGAAAAGTTCTCGAAACTTGCTAGATTAAGTTGCAGGTTCCTTTATAACGCAGTGTAGTCCCCCTTCGCCAATAAACAATGAACTAGACTCGAACATAATTCCCCAACATCACAGCAAATGAGCTACAGCCCAACTTTCATTTTTGAACCCTTTCTGGCTGACCAAGCCTCACAGTAGAAATAAATGTTTTGCAATTGCAGAAACATTATTTAAAGGGCCCCTCACCAGGCCCCATATCAAATTTTCGCGATATGCTGGAAGTTGCTACGTGTCCTCTAGGGAGCGTTCTGCTGCAAAAAATTTTCAAATCGGCTCATTAGTAGCCAAGATGTAAATATTTCAGTACCGCGAAACCATGATTTCAGCAGGTGGGCTCCACTGCCAAGTAAAACGCTCTCTCCACTCGCCCCGTCTAGCATACGCAAACTCAATTCCTTCCATGCGTTCGCTCATACTGGACCTTGAGGATCGCGTGACGCATACGTCACAGGCCCCGCCTTTCTTTTTTTTCTTTGGCTCCTCGCCTCGTTTTTTTTTTTTTTTTTTTAACGCTACGCATTTTTGCTGACGGCGTTGCGCACGAGCTGTTGTCTGGTTTGTGCAGCGCACGATTCTGCAAGCTGTGCACAAGGAAACGTGACTAGTGGTACAATTCAGTGCTACACAAATACTGAGGCAGAACAGGTGGATCGCAGAGCATGATCACGCACTGGAACACGATAGAAAATGGCATAGTTCCGGTACCTGCACACATCACCGCACGACCGTGGAAACAAGCAGACGAAGCGGAAGTACATCTCTCTTGCTTTGGTGCGAAATAAAACAAAAAACATGCAGACATTTTGTTTGTGTGTTTTATGATTTCTCTGAACTTCAATTCGTAAATTCAAGCAACAGATCGCACAGATAACAGATGTCTTGAATAATTCTCAAAATCGCATGTCACCATGAGCATCACACTGCGGACACGATTACGTAGGCGCAGGGGCACTACTATGTCACCGTCCGGCTTGGAGGGTGGCGCCCACGAGTGAAGAGGGAAATGACGCTCAGATTGAAATTTCAGATCTTTCTGTGGCGCGTAGTGATGTAATACTTTGCAGACACGATTGTTATCGCGCAATGTATGCTCCGCACATGTCAGCTCAAAATGGCCAGACCTCGTGAGGGGCCCTTTAATGATACAGTTTGACTTTTAAGTGTATTTCAATTCCTAGCTTATATGCCGAGCCAAAAGACTGATGCTCTTTTCCAAGCATTTTCAAAAGTGTTGAGCATCCTTACTGCCAAGTTATCACAAGTCAGGAGCCTCGAGTTTACATGCAAAAGGAAACCTTGGTGAGACCAAGTGTAGGACAACATAAAAACGACAGAGACATGACAAAATGTGCCAGTGATAAAGGACAAAAAGAAATAATGCAACATGTCTGCATGCATGTGCGCACACACACACACACACACACACACACACATGCACACAACAAAGTGCATTCCAACCCACCTTGGTGCCAATGGTGGTGACCTGGCTCTGCAGGTCATTGATGAGCGTGCCGTCTTTCACCTGGCACACGCACATGCGTGCATGTCAACACCCCACATGCACATCCATTTGCAGGGGAGGGTGTGAAGGGCAGGGTCGACCCGAACATAAAAGAAAGTGGGAGGAAAAAGAAAAACAACAGAACAGAGGCAAGGAGGGCAAACTTAAACTCAAAACTACACTACCGGCACAATGTGACACAACACTATTCAAAAGCTCATAACAATGTACCTAGGCAGCCTACAGGGTACTGCAGCATCAAGCTCAGAAATAAGCAATTAAGCAGCATACAACAACTTGAATCGCTCACACCAGCTCGACGTGTCCCAAACCAACAGATCTATAGACTTGATACATACGATGCTGGCAGGCAATTGGCAATCAACAGACAATTGCTCAGAACATGAATCGAGATAAACCCGCTGATGGAAAGATTGCCTATTTTATTAGTTAAAACAAGCCATGTTTTTCTCACTAAACATGGATTTGTATTTTTAATTCTTCACTAAAAGTCGTGAGAAATGATCTTTGGTCATTTCTCATGGACTCTCACGGTCTTTGGACCTTTGGCCCCCGGTAAAAGCCCCAGTCCGCCTGCGTTTACCGAAATACCGTACAAACTAAAACTCTCTATTGTTGCATGCAATGTATTGAAAGGAGTATATCGGTGACTCCACAAAATATCAAAATTGCTCAGAAAATTGATACTTTAGATCGCATTGAATGTTTTATATTTCATGCACATATCACTTGGCAGCACAAAAACGAACGTTTTTTTTCGCAACTGCCTAATTTCGAAGAGAAATGTGCTGACGTTCTTAAGTCTGGAGGCACCATTTTCATGCATTAGGCATTCTCATACATTCCCATGGTATAAAATACAAAATACTATGACTAAAAAGGATTAATTTTCGTGTGCTTGTGTGTGTAAAACATATACGTGATGAAGAGTAAGCTAACATTATTTAAGGCTTCTCGGCAAAAGAAAAATATTTTTGAAAAATTTCTAAATATCTGAGGCCTTTTAAAAGTTGCTACTTTTCCAAATTTTCATCTCCTAAGCCGTTGTGTGTACCGTTTGAAGCTTGGGCTATAAAAAATCTTGTTCGACAATTGTGCTGAGTACTGCTACTTTAGTACAAATACATATATTTACAAACTGCCTTAAATTTACCATTTTGACAAAAGTGAACCCTTGGCAAAGCTCCAAATTCTACCACCTATATTGTCATTACAAACAAAATAATGCAAGCATGTTGTTTAATGTTCTTTTTACAGTGTCTGTAAGCTGTTTACGAGATTTTTAGAAAAGTTAAATGTTCTTTCTTTTTCTTTTTGTACAGAGTTCATTTTCATTAAGACAGGAAATTGGAGGCTATTTGTAAGAATATATATATTTGTGCTACAGTGGACATATTCAGCACAATTGTTGAACAAATTAAGTTCTCAAACCCACTTAGTTTCAAAAAGCGAAATGCATCGGTTGCTCCCTCCAACTTTTGGGTGCATTACCCATCTGTTTCGTCCAGAACAAACAAGTAGGCATGAACTGCAGCAATTTTAAACATGAAGAGTGAAATTTGCGGCAACCGAACAATGGTGCCATCTGGCATTAATATGGCTAAGCTATTGGCTATGCACAAAAACACAGGGAGTGCTTCATTCTGCTGTTACAGTGACAGATAGCTTCACAGTTCCACTCCTGCAAATTCCACATTTCTTTGTTTGCCGTTGCCATTGTAACACACACTTCTGACATGCAGCATGCCGATAGCTGTGGCCTGCAAATGGAAAAAGAAGGTGCAATCTCAGTGCAATATGCCTGCTATGCGCCAGGAAGCTGATCTTGTTCCATTGCTACCGTATTTATTCAAATGTAGGCCGATACTTTTGTTAAAAAAGAAAATTATAATAATAATAATGAATGAAACTGCTGTCGGCAGAGATTCGACGGTGCAGTTTGGCCGCACCCCTTCAACGCACCATAGCCACGTGGTGAAAAAAGATGTAGCCGATTTTATTACCAGGACACAGAACAACTGGGAATGTCTGTAGGAACACAAATCACACAAATGTTTGCAAACATTACGAGATGTCACTCCAAGCAGGTTCAGCCACCTGTCTACGTCGACATGCTTTCGACATGTACAATTGGGTCACGCCATAATGGCATGAAGATGTGATAATGCAAGCATTCTGAAAGTGCAGCATCTTAATGATCTTGTATGCTCTTTTCACAGTCGACCCACCCCTGTTTATTGTTCACCTAAGATAACACATTTAAAGACCTTTCCTTTTTCTTGGTCGGCCTAGAATTGATGTCAGCCTAGAATTCCAATAAGTACGGTAGCATCAAACCTTACCAGCGAAGTTGTCACTTTCGCATGTTCTACTCTATACACGGTAGACCATGCCAGCAAATGCCACTTTTGCCAAATTTGAATGAAAAGAATCAGTGATAACTAAAACAATAAATAGCGATTAGTAAGATATTAACTAACATTTTGCACCCCTACACATAAGATATGGTGCCATGCATCCTGTACTCAACTTATTTCAATGTTCTCTAGCACAAGCTTTAAGCATGATATCACCCTATGCATGCTGTATGGATCATAACAAGCGTGGACCAAATTCAAACAAGGTTCTCATTTTGTAATTGTTTTTCTTTATAGCAAGAAACCAATCAAGTGTACATTATTTTGCTACATGATCTCCCAATTTAAAAATGTGCGTTTCCCAGCAGATCGGTACCTTTCCAATCCCGTCGTAATAAAATAAACTGGGTTGTGTTAGCAGCCAGCTGCGCATATGCACCTCCACTGCATCATCGTCGCTGCATCGTTGGCCTCCCAAGGCTTCGTTGAATGAGCCGAAATGAAAGTTGCAAGGTGACAAGCAGTGGCATAGCAATGGGGGGGGGGGGGGGGGAGTCTTTGGGCCCCGGGTGCCAGGCACCAGCTGGGGAAGGGGTTGTCATATATATGTCTGAAGACCCCTTCTTTCCACCGGCTTGATTGGGCGTAAATGGTAAAGAATGCTCTGGTAACCAGCAGCCCAAGCTCATGTACCCAATAGCCCAAATGTGTAGTGGCACAGAATTGTCACAGTGTCAGAATTGGCACAGAATTAACTGTCTACGTAATAAGTGCTTGAATGTGCGGTGTTACGATCGGCCAGTGGGGGTAGTGACCTTCTAGCCTCTCCTGCCCCACTGCAGCGAATCGCTTCGTGAAGCTAGCAATGCATCCCCCGCAGACCGCCCCGTGATGCCAGCAAGGCGAGACATGTTTGGCGGAACGAGTATTGTTTGTTGGCTCACTTTCGCCTTCATGGACCAATGGGAGCAAGAAAACTCCTGGAAAAGGGTGTTCTAAGGCGTTCCCTCACAGACTCCAGTAACCACCGCGATCGTTTGACAGACACTCCAGTTAACTGTGGGGCTATCCCAAGAATCAAGTCGCGCGACCTTGAGTCAAGGGAATTGAGGACCCAAAGTCATATTAACTCAAGAAAACCTTCTCTAAACAAAATCGTCTTGGATGCTGCAGGCTCTAGCATTTCCTTTAAATGCTAGAGTCTGCAGGAACACATTTCCTTTAAATTTGCACATGTGACAGCTGCAGTGTGGGCTGTAGTCTTGTCATGGAGATGTCACAGAGAATACACACATTATGTATTGGTTAGCCACGCCTCTCGCAGCAATAAGCAAGTTTAACCTCACTCATAAGCTCACAGTAACATGCACCATTGTGGTGCAATGATCGTACAAGAAATCAATGTGCAAAATGCCGCACTGATGCAAAAAACAGTTGCAAGCATCTTGCCAGCAGAGAGCCGAGTCTTTGGTTGGATAAGGGCTGCTATGCCTATTTTACTCTACTGCATGCTTGCTCGTTTCGAGTGAGGGGTGTGGCGGTATATCAGTTTCATCACAGGCGACAATGCAATAAAACATACATCCCTTCCTATTGCAAACAGTGCTCAGTCGCTCGCACACATGCATACATGACGGCTTCCGTTCGGCGGTCAAAAGACATGGGACCCATCGGGCAGACACTTTACTGAGTCGTTAGGTCCTTCACGGTTGCCAAATGAGTGCTGCCCTAACTTATGCCTGTTGTAAAACAAATTTCATAAACAATTCAAACAGAAGATTACGAAGGGCTGGGATGTTTTGCTTCACAATGTTCGTCCGTGGGTGACGACCGTGGCTCTCATTTTCAACCTCTTCACAACTTTTCGTGAATTCCTTACACCAGGCAAACACATGCAACCTTAACAGTGTTTGATGCGCAAACTGTGTCGCACATCTGTGTAGAATTTTGGTCAGTTATACACACTCATGAGCAAGGAACTTCACAATAGTATGTTGTGCAATTGACAGATGTACCTTTTTCTCAGACATCACATGACAAAATACCGAAACAATGTAACAAGACTGGCCTGCTGCATGACTCCCGACTCACTAACCTAACACACCCTCAAGTGGCAACGCACTACAATCGATAGAACATGCTCTACAACAAAGGTCTCGTTTATATTTGATCCACCCTCGTATGTTGTACGAAACAATCCCGCCATAAATGGGCAGTATGTGTAAATAAATAAACTTATAACCACATAAACAACTAGGCAAAGACTCTATAACATGGTGACCGACCATGCAGGATAAATGCTTCCAGGCCAGGTCCATTCCAAAAAAGCAACAATGCAACGTCAATGGCAGGAACAAGGATTGAAAAAAAAAAAGTGTAAAAAGGGACGGGAGAACGACGACTAGCCGTGGCCTCTTTTAGACACTGACCTTTTCGCTGACGGCACCAGAGAGCTCGGCTGCCTTCTGAGCTGCTATGCTACCAATCTTGACAGCCTGCATTTTCAGAGAAGTGTGCGCAGAAATTAGACTTTCACGACTGTGGTCACACGGAAGAAAAAGAGAGACGGTGGACTTCAATGATTCCTCCAGCTTTGAACTCTTATACTGTGACAGCAGCATTCTCCCACAATGAAGACTACCATGTTATTCTTTTTTTTTTGTCTGCATTTTTCCCCCAAATAATTGTATTCGCTCACTATGGGGAACTAGACAAAAACCCAGAGGTGTTAGGGCGGTTTGTTCGGGGGAAGAAGTGCAAAGTGCATTGTATAAAAATGTAATATTTAAAGTGGTGAAAATAAAAATATGAAGATGGGAACAGCTTAGGCACAAACAGTGTCACCAATACAGGACAGGAGACAGGTACTCGACCTTAAAATAATGCCCTTCGCTGTGGGCTTTCGTACCCTTGTACAATAATACTCCTTACAACTGGTAGGGCTGTTGGGTAGAAACACAACACCTCTGCCACGGAACTCGGAACACGCACACTACAAGCAACCATGAAAGTTTCAGCAAGCACTGAAGTACGTGTAAATAACAGCAGGAAAAGAAGAAAAATCAAAAGTTAGAGAAGCCTATCCTAAATTACAATGGTGGCTCACACCTGCAGAATAATTTAGCCACACAACAGAACTATGCAGCCAATTTCTCATTGTCATAATGAAGCCACTATGTCATAGACAGCTCTCTTACAGTCAGGGAGCACTCTGTCACACATTACATCGACAAGTCCTCTCTGCCTACACTTCTCAGGCGTGCACGCAGGTCTACATATTTTACGGCAAATAACCCTCTACGCAAGGACACTCGCATTTTTTTAGCATGGGTATGTGGTTACAGGAACGCCACAGGCCAAGCCAGGAGTCATATTCAGGTCCGTTGCACGGGCGAACAAACAAGCTTTTTACCACAAAGTTAACATCGCAGCTCGCAAAGCATTGCAAACACTGCCAGAGCCGGATGCAAACACTCACTGAAATGCCCAGTCACACGACGCATTGCTTACAGATCTCAGAGGCCTCACACCTGTGTATGCGTGAATTGTGCAGCATTCTTCAAAAGGCAACTCCAATAAAATTTTGGACCATGTTAGATGCCTAGTTCCAGACAGGGAGAATGCAGAGCCACCTCTGTGCAAAAACATTTCATTTGAAATAGGAGTGGATGCATCATGAAAAGCTAGCAAAAATGTATGTTTTTAATACTGAAAGCCTTTTAAAAAGTGCACCACCATCATCGCTTCCTAGAAATGACGTAGAACCCAAAGCATTCACAATTAGCGTGGCTCTACGGCATGTCAGCACAGATCAAGTTACGCACACAGTGCAGTGAAAATCCAAAATCTCAGAGGTGATGTGCTGGAATTTGCAACACATCCGCTAACCAACAGGTGCATGCATCTCGTATAGTGCTATTTAAAGGCTGTTAATAAAAAAAATATTTACAATTACTAGCCCTGCAGCTTCATCAAGATGGCTTCCACAGTACAGTTGAACGCATTTATGAAGGACACATACTTCTGCGAGACACGGTCATTATGTCAGTAGCTGTATGTAGACTCGGCCTTCAAAACATACAAGAATTCACAATAATGAAGCTGGCCGGCAGCAGTTATGTGTAGACACCACTTTGGTCTGAAAACTAGATTTTCAATATCTTCCTTTTTGCTCCCTGTACCTTTCCAAACCTAGTTGTAAAGTCTTGTAACAAAATAACACACACACCCGATTTGTGCATACCATCAACGATAAGAAAGGAATCTCGCATTATAGTTTGGCCGTACTTTCATGCCCTCTTTGAAAGACCTATTTCAATTTATTTATTATTCCCCCTTTCTCCCCCCCACTTCACGTGTGCTGTGTGTACCCTCGTTTCACTGCAACTGGATGTAAAATGTCCGTACAACAGTATGCAGCTTTTAAAAAAAAGTTTGTCACATATAAAGTCAACAAGTCATAAATGCACTGAAATATTGCTAAACTGACAGATTGTTACATCTGAGATCATTATAAGTGTGTTCGACTGCATGTACGTACTCGCTTGTAACCAATTCAGCCAAAGTGAAATTTCGTTGCAGTTTCAAGTCCCACTGACGATACACATTAACTGGTCAAACTTTTTAAAATGCCAAAGCCCCAACTCGCTATCGTCGCAGTGACTTTAGAAATAGCTCTGAGAAATTATGAGACCAGAATCAAGTCAAGAAACACTCGGAGACTACTTCTAAAATTGTTATCCGCATTTCGTCTCTTCAGTCTTCACCTACCTATTACAGCAGAGTATTGACATAACGAACTCGGATGTAATGACTTGCTGAATATAACAAAGTAAGTTTAAAACTTTTCTCGCCAATATCAGCGTGTAATGAATATATGCTTATATCAAATATCTGATATAACAAAGGCTGTTTTGTTTTTTTTGCCGGAGGAGATTTCATTGCAACGAGGTTCAACTGCACTACCATATTTGCACGATTCTCACACGCCCCCATGACTAATGCGCACCCAAATTTCATAGCTTTAAAGTAAGAAAATAAAAGTGCACCTGATTGTAACACACACCCGATTCATAAAACAAAAATGTAGCACGTCCCCACTTTCGCAATCATAGAAGAGAAGCTTTCTTTTTTTCTTTCTTTTTTCTTTTTTTTGGAATGAGCTGTTATAATAAAAGCTGTGTGTCATCGTCACCATTTGCACTTCACTGACCAGATACCAAGCAAAACATGGGCAGTATTCTCGAGCAAACACTTCTGTAGATACAGTCGCCGACCAATAATTAAAACTCGACGAGGACCGCTAAAACGTCAGAATAATCAGGAGACCGAAATATTGGATTTATGCAAAAAATAATTGCCTTTATTCCACAAGTGGCCAAAAAATCTTTGCTGCATTTATGGATTGTCCCTCAGTCACTTTTGGAGATACCTTTAATTTCGCGTGACTATGGCACAAGACGCAACGGCGTCTAGGAGCACTGGTGGTCGTATACACCGATGCATCCAGAGCCAAGTCGCACAAAATCTTGTAAAAGTGATAGTAACTATGAAAGTGTTTGACCGAGAACACAGGTCGTAGTCGAGCGCAAAATCAACTCGCAGCAACCTTCCCAAAAACATGCTGTGCCGGCAATGATGCTACGTCTGACGGCTCTGACAGTAGGCTGTTGGTAACGCTGTAAATGCAGTTTTGATTTTGTATCAGATTGCAACGTGGAGGCCTTACAGTATTAGGGACCCACTTTCCTGGAAGACGGGTGCATGTTAGATTCGTTAAGTACGCTATGTAGGTAGACAGAAAGTGTGATGAGACAGCAGCATGTTTGAAAGGGAGCGTTTGTCTAGGAGTATTCAAGAAAATGACGCTTCAAATTTAAAACAATAAGAACAGAACCAACGCAACTGAACTCACTCGAACAGAACCTAAAAGACTACAAGATTGCCTAGTAGTAGTGGTAGTTGGCTGTTAAAAGAAAGGCAAAAGGAGGTAGAAAATGAATGGCCATGGGTATCATAACTATCTCACTTCACAATGGACACTTTAACTGTGTCCCAGCCACAAGAAATATGCAGGTGAAAAGAAAAGACCAGGGAAAGTTACAATAAAACAGACATAAAGCATGTATTGCCAAAAATTACGCTTACGTTTTCCGATGCCTTCGATGCTACCTTTGTCGCTCCAGCTGCGAATGTGGCAAATCCCTGCACGAAATGTTATCAGGAAACTCACCATGACTGCACAATTTTTGTCACAATGTAACAGAGCTTCACATGCATGCTCGCAATTTGTTTTCTTCTATATTTTTCAATCTGCAACCCCTAGTACTGTTGACCTTTGATGCAATGAAGCTGCACATTTCATAGCAAATGTTGCTGAGCGAGGTACCTGTACTTTAGTCATGCACATAACTTTACACATCTCAAGGACCAGTTGTTTTGGCTACCATTACCATCTTTGAATGAACATCTACAGAAAAAAAACTCAGGCCAATGCGCACAATATCAGAGAAGAGGGCAGCAGAGAGAGAGAAAGTGGTGCGGGTGAGCAAGCGAGTGAGTGACAGCAAGGTAAACTATTGCACTGGATAGTACTGACAGTGGAACAGACAACAGTATGCGAGATGGAGGAATGAAGTAATAGACTAATGTATGGATGAAGGAAGTGAATTAGTTCTGTTAATTTAAGGTTTTCAAGATGCCTCTGGGTGCTTCTTTACATAGACCTATTGCATGAAACCAAACGAGACGAAACTGAGTTCAATGACATGGCAGCTGGCAAGCTTTACAAAGCCCAACGTCGATGTGCCAACAGGCGACAGCCTTCCAGACATCACAACACTGCACAGGTTTCTGCATTGTCTTTCTCCAACACAGGTACACTGCGTGGCATTTTGGGCTCTGCTCTTGAAGCGAAGTGAGATTGAAACTCACTACAGTGAACATATTTATTATTTGTGATAGTCTTACACTGTACACATTTCATGCCATAGCTACTGATTTAAGAGGCACCAATCAATGTGAATACAGTGGAACCTCATTCATATGTTCTGGAAAAAAAAAATTTGAGGAGAAATGTACTAACTGGAAAAATGTACGATCCGAAGAAACTAAAGAATTGGGCAGACTCAACAGTAGTTGACATCTATGTATAATACGAAGCGTTGCACGAATCGTTGCAGCACGAGATGTCGACGCGTGTCAAGCTGGAGGAGCCCAAACGACCGGGAGAAACATGTTGTCATGCTCCTATCGCATAGTGCTTTAAAACAGTGACGGGTAGCAAGAAATTAAATCAAGCTGACGCTAGCATACAATACCACCAGAGCGAAACATGACGTTTATTTGGCGCCGCCTGCAGCAGGGAACAGCGGCGGGTTTGGGATGTCTATTAAAAACACGCAGTATACCTCCTATGGCAGTTCGCCCCATGCACTGGGGAACAGATAGGTGAAGAAGCTTATCGCCACGAGGTTGGCGGTGATGCTGTAAATACAACACTGACTACCCTGGAGGAGATTTGCTGGAAATGGAATTGGAAACTGGGTGTGTGCCGGCATTTTCACGTGAGACAGGCGGGCGAGTACTGCGGGGAAGCTGCTGCTGCAGCAGGCGGCTCCTGTTCTTGATGGTGCGCGCGCCTTGCGCCTTTCCTTGTTTACATGAGATCTAGCGGACAGAAAAGTTGTCATACGATCACAGTTTGACGATATGCTGAACGTTGGTGCCAAAAGATTGTGTTTTCCGGGAGCATATGAACTGGTAAAAAAGAAAGAAGCGCAGGTGTATAGGGTCATTTTTGGTGCTTTTGATTGCAAGCAATGGCACCAGGAAATTGTACATAGCAGGATGCCCCATATCAAGGAGGTTCTACTGTACACAAAGAGAGGAACACTCCCACCCCTCAACCTCCTCAGCCATTTGTGACAAACTCGCAACAATTTGAAACTTTCCCTTGGACAGAACTGCAGAATTTTGACATCATCTAAAGTCATCTAAACTACAAGATAATTGCAAAATCCAACCTCATACTTTGTAATCGAAGATTTACATAAGTGGTTTCCGATAAGACTGAATACCAACTTTTTTATGAGCTGTTACACGATGTAATATAATGATTACAAACAAATTACTTTTTTTTCCCCCAGTAAGCTTGGTAATTTTTCTCATGGTAAGCCCACGAATTTCACCACGAGGCAACAGCAAATGTTTTGAAACAACCAGTTGACTCCTTTGAAAAACAAAAAAAAAACCTTCTGCCTGCCACGGACAATTCCGTCCAGCTGGACCAAAGTGCCATCAAACTGAGCACTCGGACACTCACCGTGCTGAAGGACGACCAGGCACCGTCGAAGAACTCCTGCGACTGGCTGCGTGGTGGCTCTGAAACTGTGTTGCCAAACCCACTGTAGCGTCCACCTTGGCTGGGCGGCAAGTCTCTGCACAGTCACGCAGGTGGCAGTCTCAACTTCAGGTCGAGCATCAGCTAGCCCTGCCACATCAACGCTGTGGTTTCAGAGCGCTTTCGGAATTCCAGTTTTAGGACAAGCACGAAGTGGCCCAGCCGAATCAACGTTATGAATTTAGAATGACTCTGGCCAAAGGAACACATCTTTCTCTCAAGTGAGAAAGTCGCTGACTCACTCTGGCCGTGTGGCATTCTTTGCTTGGACCCGGGAGAAGAAGTCATCCCTGTGCGAGGCTATCTGCTCCGAGTTGAAGTTGTAGCTGCACGAAAAGACAGTGGGGACAGGGGACGTCAGCTGGAGACGCCAGGAGCAGAGCAATTTCTTGTACAAAAGGTATTACATTGACGCAAATGCCACCGCAGGTAATTTCTTGCATTAATTTTTGTGTTAAATGGATGTCAAAGAGAACGCACACATGAAGTACTTACCGTGAAAAGAGACGTGGGAAGCTGAAAAAGTTGCAAGAACGAAAGATGGATGGCATTGCCACCTTGGAGTTCACGCACCAGCTCACAGTAAGGTCATGAATTTTGACAGCTGCTTGGGCCTAGTTAACTTTTTATCAGTGGAGGTGGATTACATTGTTTTATGAAAGAGCCAGGCACTAGACATTGCAAGTTTCAGAAACTTTTCATGAGCCATGACAGCCTGAATACAACAAAATACTTTGAAATCCATGACCTCACACTCGACGCACTGGCACTCTGTGGTTTAAGCACGAAATTTAATAAATGGAATATTGACCTCTATTTCTTCTTCAAATAATCAACCTTTTACCATGGTGTTAATGAAAATGGAATTTAGAATTAATACTTCATAAGTCTAAACCGATTTATTCTTTCCATTTGGTGTCACTTTAAACTGAAAGGATTGAATGGTAATTCAGGCAGGCTGCTTCTTGTTCAGCAGAAAAACAGCAAAATGACAGGAGAAGGCGTAACATAACAGTGTACTAGACCGACTGGCATCTCAGCCAGTGCCCATTATTTCATGTGTCAAGCACATCACACCTTCACACTTTTCCTTCGCAATCATCACTACTCAATATGTCAGCCATGGATACTCGAGCATCATCGTGTGTTAACAGGTCCACAACCACTTGAAAGCTGCCATTGAGGGACTTGGTGCGTGAAAGCAGTCTGCTAGAGAATGTCTAGCTAGACGCTTGCGATGGCCCGCCTTTATACAGCTGCATCCCGCATATTGGTCTGCATCAAGTAAACATGGCTAACACCTAAACACACTCGTATGTTTGACAGTATTCTTTGATCCTAACATTATTTAGCGCTGTTGTGAGTGAACACGCGCCACATATACGCACATAACATAGAATTCCAGCAACGAAACCACATTCTTGAGGTAAACTCCACTGGTCGTTCCAGTGGAGCTACACAATTTCTTACGTGAATTTGCATCTTCCAAAGGAAAACAAACTGCTTCATGCTTGATCACAGAGGTCGTCAGGTGCATGCTTACACCAAATGCACATTTTCTAAACCTTCCAATTCAAGGCAAGCCTCAAAGACAAGGCACTAGAGTGAGTGATCTACTACAGAGGAAATTGACCAAAAAAAAAAGAAAGCATAGCAGTAAGCATGAATCAACTCTGTAACACGTCACAATTAAGTTTGTGAGTGTCAAGCAAGATCTGTTCCAGACACAATGGTGTCTGGAACAGACCTGGAACCTTTCAATGGTGCAGCTTCATTCAGCAGCTGCATTAATTTTAAAACTGTGTTCGGCCGCTACATTAAATGCAAGCCTTTTTAGGAGATGTTACTGTATCTCTTGAAGACCTTTAGTTTAACGTGTGGGAACACAAGCGTGAAGAAAATTTTGTGAGACAGGGCAACACCTGGTGCACTGTGTTAGACCTGTTCAGGCCAAGACAACTCATTAGTGTACCTCCTGCTGCTTTTGTTTTGCCACATTTCGTCATCCCTAAAGACACCAGAATTGCCCAATGGTTTAAGAAATTAGCTGCGCTAGTCACATGTTTTGGGCGAATTTGGAGGAAGAGGAATCCACCATTTATTCTCAATCAACGATAGTGAGGGGGCAACAATCAGGACAATTTGTACTGAAGAGGAAGCCACGTTCGGTAATATTATAGCTCTGTGACAGCTACAAGGTTTATAACCGCACTCTTAGACATCAACAAAATATGTGGCCACGTCTTCAACCCACCTCTGGTAGCCTCCGCTCCAGTCCTCGGGCCGACTGCCCGAGTCATCGAAGCGCGACGACCCCGTGCCGAAGCTCTGCTTAAGGTCGGGACCTGAGCTGCTCTTGGGGAATGTGCGTGTCACGTGGTGCCGACCAGATGACGTCTCGGCTGACCACGTCTTGCCCTGGGCCTCTGTTGCAATCTGCACGCAGACCATGGGTGTTCAGAGCACATCTCCGAGCATGGCGATTGGAAGCAGGACAACCAGAACAGGAGAGGTTGCTACATTTGTTTGCAGAAAACTCGCTAGACAACATTTTTGGCATGAGCACAAGTCAATAACAATGGTGTTTACCATGAAGAGGGTTAGCAATTTAACAAAGCCATAAGGGCGTATTACACACAGAAGTGAGGCTATGCAAGAAGCTATAACAAGAAAAAAAAGGCAGATTGTCAGTGATCATGAAATAAGTATAATGATAAGAAAAACTGTTCCAGTGGGTTATCCTCTAAAACTAAACTTGCCAGTAGCAGCTTTCATCTCCAATGACAAGAAAGAAGGCTTCTTTAAGTGCAACAGAACTAAGGAAGCACAGCCATCTAAGCTTTTAATAACTTCATAGGAGTATTGACTAGCATGACATCAGAACTGTGTCACAAAGGATCTGTGAAAGCAATGAGGGTAAGCGCATGTGTGTAGATCGTCTTCCTATCTGAACATTGTCTGATAGGCTATACCAATCAGTCCACTACTCCTGTTTATCAGCTAATCTATTACTTGTAAGCCTTTACAGTAACCACTATATGCACTCGAGAGCCATGGCAGATGACAAATGCAGCAGATGGGAGCTATGCTGTGCTCCCTTAAAAGCATGTCTATGCGTTCCTGCTTGCTTTGCAAGTGGATAGGCAGCAGGGGCTATACCAAGCTGAATGGAATGGCCTAGCAGACAATTCTCTGGCAAGATAATGAACTCCATGTATGAGCTAACCATTGCTGCATTTATGGGTGTGCGCGGTGATGCGGCTCTGGCCGTCATGTCAGTTGACACTTCCATAACACTTTAATATTAAAACTTGGGGAGCTGTACAGCAATGTCTACGAAAAGTCCTTGTACACTTGGAATGAAGCCACATTTTTGTAAAGAAATGTAGCAGTCAAAATACTGTGAATGTAGACAGTCACCAAGGAAACACTGTTTTTGAGCCACAGGCAACCACACACATTGAAAACAGCCCCAAACACATTCACTTATGCTTGCCTCATGTAGTCACTGGCATTTTCTATCACTGAAAAGTGTGCTCTGTGGAATCCTGGCAACGTTGAGCTCTCTTACTTTAGTTTGAGCTCTTCTTTCATGTCCTTACTCTGTGCAATGACCTTTCTCCACTTCACATGAGCGTTCTTGAATATGGCATTTGGAACTGTTCCCAGACAGTAGCTATGGCAATCAGCAATATCAGGTGATGACCACAACACAAGCTCTGCGTAGTTCTGCACATGCAGTTGGGACTGCAAACTTTACGCTGCCACTCGACAGTGCTTCTAAACATGTTGCACTGCGTGGGACAGCCAATCATGCTGCAAAGAACTCCACTCATTACAGCCAAGCAGCCATACCTTGTCCCTGTAGAGTGCAGCAGCCTTGGAGTCATAGCGCTGGGCCAGGGGCGCGGTGGGGTCCCAGTCCAGCTGGGCCTCGAGGAAGCGACGCGCCTTGTCGTTGCCGCCCACACGCATCTTCTCTAGCTCCAGGTCTTTCCACTTGTCCATCGTGATGGACCGCACGAAACTGCACATAACAGAATGAAATAGGGACGCGCTTCTGTAATTGGTATTTCTAGAAGTGCAGTCCATGGTACACTCAGGTGTCTGCAAAAGTTCCAAGTAGGTTATCAAAGTTGGCTTTGTGTCACAATCTCACAATAATGCCGATGACACCAGCAGGTCTGGTTTTCCAAGACCAACTTTAGTAATATCAAATTAAAATGGTAGTGACTACAGTGACGGGGCCCGGTACTTTAACACCTGCACTACAGTGACGGGGCCCTGCACTTTAACATCAGCACTGTAGTGACGGGGCCCTTCACTTTAACAACACTGTAGCGACGGGGCCGTCACTATAACGATGTCGGTATTCGGGGTATTGGGGGGGAGGACTTACGGAGTCGCCATCTTTCGGAAGTGCCTCACTTGCGTAGCAATGTGCGTAGTCTGAGGGATAACGCTGCGCACTCCGCATAGGTTTGGCCATTGGCGCTAAATAAACATACTACGCGGGAGCTCTCCTGGACATGTTTGCAAGTACTCTTGAAATGACAGAAGCATCTTACCTTTAAAATAATAATCTTGGACAAACAGAAGGCACAGAATGGTTCACAGACGCTATCTTTTCACTTACTACGTACGGTAAGCTGGGACACTGCGAGCGGTCGCCGCGATCGATTCCCCCGAACCGGTTTCTTGCGTTAAAGGTTGCAATCGCTGAGAGGAAACTATGTGAAGTATGTTCTTATAGTGGGCCGTCTGCGTAACGAAATGGAGCATCACAGAATGAAGCTTCAATGCAGCGATCGCACGGGTTCGCGGTGACCGACTGCCCGTCTGCATGCATGTCCGCACACAATGTTTCGCTTTCACTGCGAGAGCGTTTTCGCACCGTGCCGTGAGCTTTATGCCGTAGTATATGAGCATTTGACCGTATGCAAGCAACCATTGTTGCATGTACACTATCAGAGCTGTTCAAAAATAATTTCGTTATAGCTAGGGACTTCGATGTCTATACGGTGACTTGTACTGTGCCGTCGCGATAATTCAGTGTTTTCTTTTTCTTTTCTTCTGCAGTCTTCGAAGCTTCAATATCATTATTTCTCAAGTTGCATCGCACTGGATGCCTATCGGTCTTCTAAGCGAGCTGCTGCTTCTTTTTCCTAATCCAGTACAGTATCCATTGTCTGGTGCTACACATGCAAGCATCAACATATGCCATGCCTTTTTTTAATGCACTTTGTACCGTTCTCTTTCCACTCCAGTAAACTTTGTTTCTTTATTATCATCATCATAGGTGTTACAGTGCATACGCAAAAGTCTGTTGGACCCAATAGCCGCAGGCTAGTGGATGGGTCCGGATGCAAAATATAATACACATTCGGTACAAGCATAGGGGGATCAATGCAGAGGATGAATGCAACACATTAGCACATTAAAAACAGAAAAAAAAAGAATTTTTTACAGCATGCATAAAAATTATCACCAGTTACACAAATGGTCGCCGAGTGGGCCTAGCCAGGTGACGTTGAGTTTGCTTACGTCTATAGTGGACCAAATAAAGTTGTTTCACTCACTCCCTCACCAGTTACATAAATTATCAAATAGCAAAGAGAACGCCAAGCAAGAATACAGGCACCAAATCAGTGGTTTATAGCTCATAAATATGATCGTAGTGCTTTACTGAAATTTTGTGCTTTTATTTTTGAGGGTATGTTCTTCCATGTCTCCAAAGGCTATCAGGGGACACAAGATTGGTGAAAAAGAAATTGAAGTCGCTCCTGAGAAAGTTCCTTCAGCAGTTCTGGACGACAGAGTTGAGATAGGTGAAATCCGGAACAATTCACCGATGATGGGCGGGCCGCACTCACTGCAACAGTCACTCAGAAGCGCAATCATAGTTTGTGGACATGCAGTGCATGCCGGCAAAGGGTTCATGATAACGCCATTGGGTGTGACATGTGCCTGAAGTGGCTGCACTTTAAATATGTGTCTGTCACATCTACGCCAAAAAGTAAGGTGTGGTTTTGGTGGAATTGTGTGAAATTTTCGAAATTATGCAGTTTTTTTCAATATGGGCGTGTTCAGACTACGCTAATCAAAGTCCTATACCATTTTCTTTGTTTTCTGTAGAATTTTATACGTGATGGGCGAATATGTTGACACAAAGGAATAACCCTTAGCTGCATGAAACGCTCTAGTTTTCTTGGGAAAACGTTTTATACGACAAGAAATCGAGCATGCTATTTTTGCGATTTCGCAAAGTTCCAAGTCTTGGGCCCTCCTGCATGCACAAATTCTTTTGTCATGCTTGAGGATTTTCTCAGTAAGCCTAACAACTTGTATTGTTTCAAACACTAAGTAATATTTCTTTTGTTGTCTTCTTATTCTGGGAAAAATTCCTAAACATTTCTCCACGAGTTACGCGCTACGAAGAAGCCACTTTGCAGCCCAACCTTCACGCAAGATGTATCACTGATCGCTGAGAAAATATTCATGCGCAAAAAAAAAGTATTGTGCATGCAGGAAGGCCCCAAACATGGAACTTAGCGAAATCGCAAGAACGCTATTCTCCACCTTTACCGTTCTTATATCAACATGTCCACATATATGTTCGTATTTTTGTCATATGCCAATGTGGATAAGAGCCGGAACCCGTCTCTGTAGTGTAGATGTTAAAGTGCCGGGCCCCGTCACTGTAGTGCAGATGTTAAAGTGCCGGGCCCCGTCACTGTAGTGCAGATGTTAAAGTACCGGGCCCCGTCACTGTAGTGCAGATGTTAAAGTACCGGGCCCCGTCACTGTAGTCACTACCAATTAAAATACCTTGGCAAACATTTCACATTACATGTCCTGGCCAAAGTGTGATCCTTTCACATGCACAAAGTGTGCGGTAGAATTTACTCTGACTCTACTCTAACATGAGAGAGGGCAACAAAGTCTTAATGGCTCACCTGAGATGTACGCCCAGGCCCCGGTGCTTTCCAGAGCATTCCAGGCAGATCCAAATGCCATAGGTGACGCTGACCCACTGGGGGTTGTGTGCTCCACACTCGAAGCATTTCTGCATGCAGACAGCAGCAGAGAGAGCAGGGAAAAGGTGAGATGAGATGAAGGGCACATTGACGAAGCAGGCTCTGTGGTGTGAAGCTGTTACGATTAGGCAGGAACTTGCAAAACATTTGGAGAAGCATTAACAGGAAATGCTGAAACATTTCAGCCAGAGTGCACTTTTGAAACACTTCGTGTTTCACTGCTACGTTTGCTGTGTAGTTACATGCAGAGCTTTTGAAA
Source organism: Dermacentor andersoni (assembly GCF_023375885.2). Classification (NCBI taxonomy): domain Eukaryota; kingdom Metazoa; phylum Arthropoda; class Arachnida; order Ixodida; family Ixodidae; genus Dermacentor; species Dermacentor andersoni. The sequence goes on from NC_092822.1 coordinate 65,485,375, forward strand.
CAACTAGCGTTTCAATAGCCCCATTACGTGCATGTCTGCTTACTTTGTTGATGCCTACTCTGTGCTAGTGTTTATAATATCTGTATTTATTTTGCAGGAAAAAGGTTGTTTACAAAAGAAAATGAAGGTGTGAATATGTGTAATGCCTTTAGAATCTTGAGCACTAAGACATAACCTAAAAGGGTACCTTTCAGAAATGAGAATACATATTTCCTTAATTATCTTATTGTTCAAAAAAGCAGACTGGTGGGCTAGACTAGTTAGCACTCTATAACAGTAGGCATAGCACAAAAGGGTACGCAGAACAACCAAGGCAATGAAAACACAGCGCTACTAACAATTGATTGTTTATTCACTGCGTCTGGGTCTCCTCTGTCGTCCTGCATGCCCGTTTGTGCTATACATACAGTTATCACATTGTCCCAAGTGCCGCTATTACAAGGGCTTCCTTCTCCACTCTCAATAGCCCCACTGAATAGATACCTGAACTGCTTAGGTAATTGGCAAAATGAGCAAAAGGTAGTTCAACTAACTTAGCTTTACTATCATGAATCGATTTCTTAAAGTCTTCCATCGACAATGGCAACTTCGTCAGTTCTGTATTTCTTGATTTTACTAAAGCCTTTGACCCCATTAATCATAATACATTATTTACTAAACTAGAATCATTTGGTATCACTGGCCCACCTTAAACTTTTTTAAAGAATTACTTACTTGATCCAAGTCTGCACAGGTGGAGTTTACTCAAATGTTAGTCATTAATCAAGGGGTACTGCAGGGCCCAATACTTGGGCCTTTATTGTTTTGTATCTACATTAATGATTTACCTGACTGCATTAATCTTCCTAACGTTGTCCTTTATGCTGACGATACCACCATTTCCATGTAACACAAATCGTTAACAATGCTAATCACTAAAATGAACAACGAATTTACCAATGTTATTCAATTGTGTTCTTTAAAAAAAAACTGCTTTTGAACCAGCTTAAAACTCAGTTTATGATTTTTTAAATCATCTCAAAAAAGTTCTCCCTTATCTACCACAAGTATCCATAGGCCATCACTTAATCCCAGCGGCCAATTGTGTAACTTTCCTTGGCATAAAATTGGACCGTAACTTGAAGTTTAATAATCATACTACTTATGTTAGACAAAAAACTGCTTTTGTAATAGGAGCTCTCATTAAATCTCGTCTATTTTTTTCTGTTCACGCCATATTGTCTTTATACTTCACCTTCACACATAGTCACATGGAGAAATACATATAAGTGTCACCTTTCGTCTGTACAGCACATTCAGAACCAGACCATTCGCATTATTACCAACAGTTCTTTTTACTCTAATGCTGCTCCGCTCCTTCAGGCTAACTTCATTCTTCCTACATCTGGCTTGTTTAAATTTAATTTACTTATCACTGTTTTTAAATTACTTAACAAGCAGCTCGTGTTTCAACTGATAGATTCTAGGTTGCTCAGAAATACTAATAGCACTAGGTTTGCCCATAATCACAACTTTCTATTACCTAAATGCAACACGAATAATGCCACAATGATTTCCTCCTTCTCAGCAATTCAACTGTGGAATGACTTACCCCATGCTCTTAAATCATCATCATCATCATCCCAGCATGCATTCAAATATGAACTTAATAATTTCATTTTGCATAACTAGTTGTCCTGATTAACTTACTTTGTATATAAAGTGTCTACTTCATTTATTAAATAGGTTGTAACAATTTAGATTGGTAATGAGCAATTCTTTTTCATGTGTGACTCATTGTATAAGAATCCAATATATTCCTTTTCACTACTTCGTTCACTTTTTATTTACTTATATATTGCATAATTTTACACTGCTGTATTAATTAATCATTTTGTACCAATCTTGTTAACCGAAGGTCCTGCTGCAGTGGTTTGACTTTGGGAACCTCGCCTGTATACTATTAACAACCAGCTATGTATCTTGAAAGAATAATAAATTGAAACTGAAAAAATGGTGCACATCATCTGCAAGCCTGTTTACAAGTCTCTTTTTTTATAAAGAGAAACGACCTTTATGATTTCATTTGTTGTTTAGGCTCCGAGGACATGTATAAACTCAATCCTAATTTATTTCTTTTTCTCTTTTTGTTTATTTTGTTTTTAATAGAAACGTTCAGCCGTCCACTCAAAATGAAATGTCTCCATTAGAGTTACGACAATACTATACCTGCCAACGTGTGAACTTTACAATTCATAAAATCTTCCATAAACAACACCAAGAAAAAATGGGGGAGGGGGATAGGACACCTTTTTTAGCCATGTACACAAACTTTTTCAGGAATACGTAAGCCGCTTATTATTGATAATTTACCCTTAGATGCAGCACACAAGCACAAACAAACTTGGCACAGCAAGTACTGACAAACAACAGACTGTTTTTAGATCCCAATGACCTTCTTAGAGGCTTTGGCATTGCTGATTTCGCCTGCTTCAGGAACTTGCCTGTAGAAACGTGCACAACACTAGTGCCCTTCCTACATTCCCTTACAATCATCATCATCATCATCAGCAGCAGCAGCAGCAGCAGCAGCAGCAGCAGCAGCAGCAGCAGCAGCAGCAGCCTGGTTACGCCCACTGCAGGCCAAAGGCCTCTCCCATACTTCTCCAACTACCCCGGTCATGTACTAATTGTGGCCATGTTGTCCCTGCAAACTTCTTAATCTCATCTGCCCACCTAACCTGCTGCCGCCCCCTGCTACGCTTCCAGTCCCTTGGAATCCAGTCCGTAACCCTTAATGACCATCGTTTATCTTCCCTCCTCATTACATGTCCTGCCCATGCCCATTTCTTTTTCTTGCAATCACAAGCCTTCCAATAGAAACTTTGGGAACAGACAAGCAAAACTTATTCACGAACAGAACTTATTTTTCATAAACCTTGACACAAGATTCGTGAAACAAACTCAAGTTCGTGAACTTAACGAAAAACACAGGAGAGTTGGCAGATGCATGATACTAAAATCCAAGGCACACAATGAGGTGAAAACAAAAGATGTAGTGACTCACATTGTTTGAATCTCGAGGCTTCAGGTCTTGTAAGACTCTTCTCGTTCGTGGACTAGCCATGGTGGTCTACCTCTGTGGGGACTAGCTGCCTGTAAAGACAACGAGCAAAAGCAGTTAAAACAAAGCAACTCGCACAGCTTCAAGAAAGGATAAAAAAAAAAGTAAGAGAGGGAATGTGTGAACAAATGAAAAGCTAACAGAGCAAAAGTATTTGTTAATGAAGTTACAGCAAAGAACAAAAAACAAAAAAAAGGTACATTATCATTGAAAATAATAAAGAACAGCAAACACAGTAGCATTACGGAAAACAAAGCAAATGGTTACTCAAGAAAAGGTAACTAAAATACAGCCACAACCAAAGCGAAAAGCAAACGACTCATTCACATGCCCAGATAATGTACTTGAAAGCAACTTGCACAACCTTCGTGTACTCCATCCACACCCTCAGCGAAGTTTTTCAAACAAGGGTCACTAAAGCCAAAGAATAAAGTGCTTTAGACTGATAAAGTATTCTTTAAAAACTCTATCGTAGTTAATTTCACGATAATAGGTCAATTATTAGAATAGAAAATGAAGCTCAAAGATTTATTTCCTGAATTTCGCGCTTAAATGCCGGTACATCAGTCTTTGGCTTCTTCAGAGGTCAGTGTAGTTGATTTTTACCACTAACGAATTATAACTGGGCCTTATCAGACACTGCCAAAATCCACGGTCTCACAATGAGTTGGTGCAGGAACTTGGCAGTACGACATTTTTTAAATTTTTATTATTATTAGTTCTTTTTTTAAAAGGGTAATTTACTGGTACAGAACTAAATTCTTTTAGTGCCCCTTTAAACTTCCCCACTCACCCTAAAACATACCCCGGCGTGGCCAGCAAGGAGCTATGCACTATGCACACAGCCTGAAAGCAGACACAAATCTTAACCCCCTGCTTAAAACATTTACATATGTTCCATCAGCCATGCAGCACAGCAGACTGCAACAGATGGTTGCACACTGAGTATGCAAATGGAAACCACATAGTATGCAGAACACTTCCAAACATATTGCACATCTGTGCTAGCACTAATTTCCACATTTACCCGCACAAACGCAAGTTAAGCATCTCGTAGATTAGTCTGCGACATTGCTCAAGCTGGCGTGATGTTCAAAGCAGCGGCAATGACATCAATCAGGGTCGTCAACCGCGTCGAAGAGAGCTCAGTGTCATTCACTGCCACAAGTTAAAAAGTCACTAGACTGTGACCCGTAAGCACTACTACTTTTTTTTTTTCTGAGCGTACCAAAAGTGCGTCGCTGTGCACTTAACCAGAGCGACACCAGAATGCAACATAAGGAACAAGCGAGCTGAGTGTTGTGGCATGTGTGACAACATTATAAAAGCAGTATCCATTAAGAAGACCTTCCTGGCAACCTGACAGGTAAAGGCAGATGTTGGGGGACGCATAGGAATATGACAGGGCATGCACAAGGAATTCCAGCAGGTTTAACTGCAAGTTTGCGGGTAGGCAGGCTCCACCTGGCATAATGCTCAAAGGAGGTGCAAAGACACTGTTCAGGAGGTCATAACATTAAAGGCAGGGTCATCGACCGTGGTGAGGTGAGCTCCATGTCAGTCACTGCCACGAGCCAAGAGGCCACCAGACGGTCACCCGGAAGCACTGCAGCGCTTTCGGCTTGGGCGTATCAAAAGTGCTTCTCGCTGCACAGTTTACAATCCCCGCACCAGAGGCACAACAGGATGAACCAACGCGCAGAAACTCTGTAGCACGTGTGACAACATTACAAAAGCCCTCTCCATTAGGCAGCCCTTCACGGCCGACAGGTCAAGGCAGACATTGGGGACGTGTTGGTGGATGACAGAGCACGCACGAGAAATTCCAGCCGGTACAACAACAACAGAGGGCGGCGGCTGCTGCGAGAGGTGGCAGGTTGGGCGTTGCGGCCGCAAGAACGTGCGTTTGGGAAAAGAAAGTAAATAGCCAAAGACCAGCACGAACACAGCCGGAGGCATCGACGTCACCACCATCACGACGACGACGGCGGCGACGAATACGTCACTCGCGGTTCGCCGCATCTGTTTCGGGCGAACGAGGCCCTTTCTTTTTTTTCTTCTTTCTGTCCACAAAGATTACAAGAACAGCTACGAGCCACGGCGTTTTATGACACTTCCGTTTATGTCGCTCGTGATCGCGCACGCCCTTTTCTTTTTTTATTTGTTTTTCAGGTTTCAACTTCGATTAGTTCCGGACTTGTGTTTAACACTGAAACTTCGAGCGTCGTTCGCGTGCTAGCATATTTGCAAGAACATCGACTAAAGGTTGAGAAAAGGAAGGAAGTCAAAGTACAACAATCGCGTGCGCGACATTTACGGCATCACACTATCAGTCGGCAGTTATCAACACTGCCTATTTCTTTCTTTTTTATCGCGAACTCGCAGGTGCTGTATCTTTGCCACAAAGCGCTTTTCATCTCTATCATCACCTCTTCGTCGCAATTCAAGAGCAAGCGACAACAACCAGCCGTTCCTAAAACGAAAATATCGCGCTTTTGTTTGTGGCAACTACACCAGCCGAATAATTTCGTCTGCCAGTTCTCGGAACACGACGCACTGCGCGTTCCGAAACTCAAACCGAAGTGAAACTGCTCGGCTGACGATCGCAGTAATTTCGCTGCTGCAGATTTGACAGCACGTTGCGGACGGCTTGGTGATATTTTCGCTTGGCAGAACAGTAAGTCCTCGTAAAGGCCACGCAAAGCTGATTACGAAAGGCCCCTTACTCGAAAAATGACGTCACGGCGAGACCGGTCGCAGTGAAGATGTGCTCCGATTTCGAGATGGGATGAACGCCTAATCGAAAGTGATAAAAAAACGTCTGGAACTCCACATTCGCCCGACACGGCCTCTGTCTCCATATCGAAACGAGGAACTGCCAAGGATAAATAGAATCCCCGCATCCCGCTGGCTAAAACGTAACGGCCACACGATCGCATCGGGCGCGCTGCCACAGATATCGGTATTCAAAGCGAGAACGAGCGACGCGGGTACCACGACACTTTTGCCTTTTTCTTGTCGCCGCTCTCGTAGGGCGCGCGTGAGAAACAACCGGAAACGGCTTTTCTTTCACCGGTCCGTCTCGATCCAGAGCTCACGGCAGTTTTAATAAGGGAGGGGTGAGGGGAGATGCTGGTCGTTACGTCGCGTTGCTCCCGTTTATTTTTCGAGGAAACGGACGAAACGAGGAGCGCGCTTCTGTACCAATAGCTGCACCTGACCGCGCAGCAGTGACGAATGACTAGCAATTCCAGACACGAACGAGGCAGGTGCCTAACGAAGCCCTCACTGCTCGGATTTGAGTGATTACCGTCCGAGCGTAGCTTGGTGGCCCTTTACACCTGTCAGCTCAGCTGTAACACCTCTCTGCCGCAGCGGACGACACATACTGAAAGACGGACTTCGAGATGCTAACAATGACTGCCGGATAAACCAAGAGTTCGGTGATTTAGAGCGGGAGACGCCGCTTCCGAGACGCAATGACTAGACCAGCCCCAAAACGATTGAATGACCACGACAGCTCGAAGGGAGGCCTGACGTAGCCTCCCTTGGCGAGACAGTTGCCGAGTCCGCTTGACGTCCGCGGCAAATGGGAGCAGTGCAGGGACGAATGGGGGAGCAGTTGACAGGGAACAAAAGATTCGGACCGTCACCACGCGACATCAGTTTTCGAAAAAGACGCTAACTAAATTGTCAAGGATATAAGAGATAAGCAGAATATTCAACTTACAACACGGTCTCTGTGCCAGCACGGACAACTCGGGGAATGGCTGTTGCAGCCGCCGCGACTTGCGGCAACATCACACTAGTTTCGTAGTGCATGCCTTTTTTTTTTAGAATAGAGAATCGTAAACGAGTGTCAAAAACATTTAACCTGCACGTACACTTATATTTATTGAAGTGTGTACTTGCCTTACACAACTATACTGCACTAAAGTAGAATAAGGTTTTGGTTTCGGTTGTAGCGCGCGCGGTCAGCGTTGTAATATGTGCGCTAAATATTCTTCGTGCTTAACATTGCTATAATATGTACTCATCTCGTGATTTATACTCGGTTCTAAACTGCACCGTCAAAACTGCTTAGACATTGTTCCTTTGTGTCAGTATGTGTCATTACAGATGGTCTAATATATGTTTAAATTTTAGTTTTTCAGCATTTATTGAGGCTCTTAATCGCTTACGTATCTTTAAAGATGCTCAGTGCTCTGCAACATCTTGCACTCCTATCCAGCTTCATCGTATCGAATTTACAGTTTCAGACTAAAGAGACGGCCGGTTGAGAGGCTATGGGAAGGGGATCGAATGTGTCAATCATAACGCTCCTGATTAATTCTAACCACAACATTTTGTTATCTGGACTGTACTTTATACGTACAGTAACTTATGCAACAATATGGTATTCTCATAGTGAGCTTGACGCACATATCATGGTTAATGTAAGATTGCATCTGGCCTAGCTTCAATTATGGATACATATTCTGAGTGACAGCGTGCCGCAGTGGTGATAACATAACCTATAAATATATATGTGATCAGTACTGCATTTGATATGGATACTATTTTACCCATGATCCCAGAAAGTCACAGTGAACATGACTTAACTATATTCTCTGTGATATGTTTTGAGTTTGATCTTAACAGTTTCCCGTATATATATATATATATATATATATATATATATATATATATATATATATATATATATATATATATATATATATATAAACTAGAACAAAGGGGGTTAACCGAGGGGCCCGATTTTTATTAGTCATATCATGAAAAGCCAACAAACATTACCAAGGACAACATAGGGGAAATTACTTTTGCTTAATAAATGGAATGAAGAAACGATAAATTAGTGGAAATTAAAGTGGATGAAAAACAACTTGCCGCAGGTGGGAACCGAACCCACAACCTTATATATATATATATATAAATATATATATATATATATATATATATATATATATATATATATATATATATATATTTATATATATATATATATAAGGTTGTGGGTTCGGTTCCCACCTGCGGCAAGTTGTTTTTATTGTTGTATATATATATATATATATATATATATATATATATATATATCATGAGAAGCCAACAAACACTGACACTCATGATATGATTAATAAATCGGGCCCCTCGGTTAACCCCCTTCTTCTCGTTTATATATATATATATATATATATATATATATATATATATATATATATATATATAGGGGGGGGTTCAGCACGCAGGACCGGACGTAACATATGCAGGAAAGAGACGACGAACCTTTTGGAAGCCGTATTTAGTTAACGTTTTCGGCTGGTGGACCAGCCTTTGTTAGAGTACAGTACTCTGACGTACACTGTACACTGTCAGTACACTGTACTCTGACGAAGGCTGGTCCAGCAGCCGAAAACGTTAAGTAAATACGTCTTCCAAAAGGTCCGCCGTCTCTTTCCTGCATATATATATGTATGTATGTTGGGCACAAATTTTTTGCAGCAATGCACTAGATTGTCCATCATTTTATGAGGCAGAGCAGCAGCACCTTCACTGCAAATAAGATATAAATTCTATCACTGCCGACTGTGCAGTGTTTCATGTAGCATTCAGGTGTCATTGTGAACGTAAACAGTATGTCCCATTATCACCACTCCATTAGACCTGCATGCTGCTCTAGGGCAGGAGAAAACAATTTGCCTGTGCTAGATTCCTCTGGAAGTAAAAAATCAATATATATACAGAGCACTGGGTGCATGTTCTGGAGCCCATTACTACAGCACCTGCCTATGCGTATATGCAGCTTTGGAACGTTAGACCGAATCACTCAATCAAACAGTCAATCAATCAAGTCAATAAGAGGTCAGTGCAAACACAGATAATGCAATATATACATGTGAACCACAGCTACCAGTAGTCTTACTTTTGCGAACGAAAGAAGAAATTTATCGATAAAGAGCACATTATTTATTTTTTGAAATCCTAAACGATGAAAAAATTTTGTCTAAAATAATACAGTTGTGCTTTTTATCACCTAGCTCTGTTTGCATTATATGCTAGTCTTTTTGCATTACTTGCACAAGATCGCTAAAAAAAATTGTGGCAGAAACCATTGAAGGTGATTGTCAAGGTCAGCGATAGCTTTCTTGTATGACCTGCACACCTCTATTCCATCCGTGAATCACGAAACCTTACGGGTAGATGAACAGACACACAAAGTGGCAATATCACTGCCAAGCACAATGAAAAATGAGACCACGACATAGTATATTTTGTTGTAATCGGAGTACCTTCCCAGTTGAAACTCTGTAGCAACCCCCACTATCCCTCTAGCTAGTATCCTGGCTGTTACTTCATTGCAATGGTGTAGTATTGACCGATGGCAGCTGTGCACGTCGCAGAAGTATCTCTTGCAGATGAGGCACCATTTATTCAATATTTTTAAGGCTGCACACCCCTTGTGCCACCTTGGCACATCCATTACAGTGGATAGGCGAACGGTGAAATGGGCTAGTTGGTTCTGAGTCATAATGACTACAGCGCAAACGACGAAGATGAGACACAAAATGACCAGACCAGAGCACGGTCCGGTTGTCTTGAGCCTTCCCTTCGTCTTCGTTAGTTGTTTGCACTGTAGTAATTGTGAACACGGGATAGGCCGCGAAATTAATGGGCGCATGTACTAATATCACATATGCAATGCCAAAATTCTTTGTTCAGGCATATGCCCAGTAGCGCACACCCAGCGACTTAAGGCCAGGGAGCAGCCAGTGGCAAATGAATTGTCTTTTTGCGCACATGTCGTCTTATTGGCAAGGCAGCCAGCACGTACCTATAGTGGCCCAAGTAGACTCTCCTCCCATAAGCAGCAAGAAATACAGGCCGCAAAGTGGGGGGGGGAAAGAGCCAAAGAAAGCTACATCGCTTTAAAAAAAATGTATATATTTGCCAATGTCTTACCAGCCACATAGACCACTGTCAAGCATAACTTTATTGTATGTGTCAGAGATACGTTTTTGTCAATATATGACCCATATCACATGAGCATGCAGTACGAGCACTGCAACAAATCCTTGCTGTGTTCTGTACGTGTAGGAAAGCCATTCTCATATGGCGACAGCTATTAAGATTTTATCGCACAATTGTATTGTCGCATGGGTGATCTATCCATCGAGCCTAAACCAGCATGCTCAGTGGGCGTTTCACAGCTGCAGAACTCTTGTAACCTCAAGGCCGCATGAGTGTGACCTTATTAACGATCGCACTACCTACAGTAAGCTACCACTATCAGTCAGCAGTTAGCTGCAGCACCTGTGGTTCATAGATGACATATCGTCCTCTTAAGCAATGTTGTAAATAACTTGCAACGAATGATTAAGGAATTGAACCATGAAGGTCTGAAGGTAAATTTAAGAATGACCTTGCAAAAATGGTCGAAATTAATGTTTAATATCCTGGCAAGGAAAAAGGATTTTATGATTGGTAGTCAGCCACTTGAAGTTGTGCAGAGGTGTCTTTATCTAGAACAAATTTAGTCACAGCTAGGGAACCCCAATTAAAAGAAAAATATTTCCAGATGAATAAAAATGGATTAGAGTTCCAACTACACAAGCATTTGCAAGTCATAAACAATGCCTTACCGTCATCCTTGAAAAGTATATATTCAGAGCAATGTTATCAATACTAATCTAAATGGATTGTGTACCAATCTATTGGAGAGTAACAAATAAGCTTGAGAAAAAAACTGAGAACCACACAATGAGCTGTGGAAAGGAAAATAGTAGGTGTAAAGTTAAGAGACAGGATTAAGATGGAAGTACAGAATAAAGAGGGAATGAGTGTAGCTGACATTCTAGTTGAGATTAAATGGAAGACATGGACTTCGGCATGCCTCAATTGTAAGGTGTAGGATAAATAACTGCTTCAGTATTAGATATCAAGAGAGCGAATTAGAGCTAGTGAATTGACTGGGTGCCAAGGGAAGGGAAATGTAGTCGAGGGCAACAGAGAACTTGGTGGTGTGATGACAATAACAAATTTGCAGGCTAACAATGGAGGCGTCGTATGCATTAAGGACAGGGATAGTTCGAGTATGTTCTGCCCTGGAGATTAAATATAAACTGTTGACAACGATAACTGCAGTGACCAGCAGTAATAATCACTACTGCTTCGATTTCAAAAGTGACACAACTGTCATGGCCCCGGCAACAAATGCCACAGTTGTCTGATATAGAGACATCACTCAAAGAGAGCTCCAATGGTAAAGTTAAGCGACTAGGCTGACAAAAAAAATATTTTTAAACAAGCACCTTGTAACTATTGTTTTCACGCAGCCATATTCAGAATTCTCAAAATGCTCATACAAATGCAGGGGAAAAAAACAGTAACGAAATCAGAATGTTAGTGATCAAACTATTCGTAGCATACAAATACCACAGGAAGTGTACAACATGCAAAAAGTTTAGTATGATATTTTTAGAGTAAGAGCACACCAGATACACACATATGTAACATGCTGTGTACATACATGTTTACTGGAATAATTAATCAGCATGCCCTACATCTGAAGTGAAATGGCTACGGCACACCGCATTAACAGAATTGCCCTCTCACATAATCTTTCTCACACTACCTCAGCTGCTGTTTCACTGAACTTTCCAAAACATGCGTCCAGCTTAATTCTCATTTCAGTGCCTGCTTTTAGTTGTTTTGACTGTGACAGCTAGAATACCAACACTTCCTGATGTACTCCAGGGTCGACTAGTCCCTAAGCTGCTAAGAACACATATGAAGGAACCCTGTAAACAGTGCAAGATAGATTGTGCCACTGCAAACAAACTAAATGCAGAAAAGTGAATGCAAACAAGGTGTGTGGTACATTGAATTTCTAACAAACAGCATCTCACATATTAAAAAAAAATTAAATTATGGGGCTCTATGTGCCAAAACCACTTTGATTATGAGGCACGCCGTAGTGGAGGACTCCGGAAATTTCGACCGCCTGGGGTTCTTTAACGTGCACCTAAATCTAAGTACACGGGTGTTGTCGCATTTCGCCCCCATCGAAATGCGGCCGCCGTGGCCTGAATTCAATCCCGCGACCTCATGCTCAGCAGCCCAACACCATAGCCACTGAGCAACCACGGCGAGTAGCATCTCAGATATATTCCCTACCAACTCCCCTTGCGCAATTCAGTTTTTGTTCATTTTTGTTGTCCACATTTTAGTTTTCATCTTTGACTTTCAGTTGTCTATAAAACAGCACAGTGACTATCTTCTTAGCAAAAAAACGGCTCAATGTCATAAGTCTCCTATCACGTGAACGTTCCTAAAAGCAAAGGGGCCCTGAAACACTTTTCTAACTAATCATAATATGGCCTCGCTGGTACAGGACGTCGCCTGATGAATCTCCTGCCACAGAAATTTTTCGAATCCTTCAAGTATGAGGGGAGTTAGAGGTACTTATCACACTCATATGTGGATTCGTTTCCTCTTTTGTCTCCATTACTATGCTGGAAGTTGCCCAATGGGGATGGCAAGGGAGCAAGGCCCCAACCCAAAATTTTTTGGTTTTCCTTTACGATGCTGTACTTCCAGTTCAGGCGTAGCTGTACTTGCAGTTCAGGGACTCTGCACGCCCACATGGAAGGCATGCATGAACACTTATGCGTTCACGCTAAGTATCTGATCTTGATGTGTGGTGTTCTCCCCCTTGCACCTGCCACATAGTGCCTACTGAGGACATAATGTTCAACATAGCAAGCAATATGCAAAAGCTCTGATATGCCAGGCAGTCTCGCGAGTTGTTTATCAGCAATGCTATTGAAATTAGATGCCCTAGTTATGGTCCGTCAAGAAAAATATGCTAAACTGTTCCAACACAGTAATGTGAATCTACAAAATTTAATCTTGGTAACTCAGTCAAAGAGCATTTCAGCCTCATTAATATCCAAAAACTAACTAATATCCAGCAGAGACGTTTATATAACATACTTACAATGTAAAAAAGAGGACTTTTGACAGTACCATCAACATTATTTTCATGTAGACTAGAGCAATCTCAACCTCTATTGGAGTTCTTGAATCTCCAACTGATACATCTAATGTACCTCCAGGCAATGTTCGTGGTTTATAGCGTACTTTCAGTTCAGGTGTGTGCGGCGCTCGCCTGACATAAGATGAGTGAGCGCTACGGTGCCTGGCAGAGCACCAGTTAGAAAGACCAATCAGCATATGCAGATGTTGAAATGTCTTGCAAGCTCATCGCGGCACCTCATGGCAGTGCGATCTCGGAGGTTCGCGCTCAGCAGATGCAGCTATGCACATACAGTGTATGTAGACCAGGAGTGCAAAGACCAAATACATTTTCTGGTCTTTTTGACAATGCAGACGTGTATCTTTTCATTTATTCAACCCACAATTAACAATTATAGTATTACTGAGAAAGTTCTCGAGATAATGAAATGATCAAATAATTCTTGCCGAACTCGGCTGCTTGTGATGTAGTTGCACGACGACACTGCAAAGGAGAGAGCAAGCAGTTTTACATTGTTTGTGAAATGTGATTGCAAATTCCTTGCCGCACGCACTGCAATAACATTTGACCCGCCTGCTCACAGAAGCTTCATCTACAGATCGGCAATTTTTATCCAGTTCAGAAAGTCTTTCAGTGCCCTTCAAAGCCTATATGCAGTTAAACCTTGATATGACATACTCCAATGTAATGAAATTCTCTATATAACTAAGTATTTAACTTTTCATAACTCCTTGTCCATAGAACACCACGTATTTAGAACCTTAACATAATGAAGCATGTTTCTATGCGATATTTCAATATAACGAAATTTCACTGCGCCGAAAGGAATAAAGAGATAATAAATTGAATCTTTCGCGGACGGAGACGGTAAAATTATTTAACTAAATCGGCTGTTTGCAAATACACCTCTAAAATAACACGCCGCGCGACGAGAGCGACTGTCGAAGTGGATTCACATCATGTTCTGTATAAAATCCAAGTGCAATAAGATCCTATTGCTCCCTGCGCACTGTATGCTTGAGAGTGAGAGTGCGTGAGAGTGAGACAAGAAAGATGGCGGCTTCACGAGTGCAGCCTTCAAGCACAAGCAAAGGGAAAGACGGGGAGGAAAGCGAGCTCGCAGTAATGCGATCAAGCGCACACGAAGCAGGGAGAGGGGTGGCGGAGTGGAGGTTATGCTTGCGCGTGGCTCGATTTCTGGTGCATATTTCGGCTGTGGCTGCGCATAGCTGTAAGCATGGCTGAGTGCATACGCAGCCTTGTACCCTGCTTTAGAGGTAATCTGCCGCGTGTGAATAGAGTGGGCGTGGCACCAGGTAAGCTTTCTTCCCGCGCATTTAGTACTGGAGCCTGTGTATAGTACTGGAGCCTGTGTAACCTCGAGTTTCGGTGACCTGTTCGAGCAACAGGCAGCTGAAGCGTTCACTAATAGAATCGTCCCAGTGCGCGCGACGCTATCAGGCACGGGGTGGAGTGCACACAAACGCGTGGCTGGCTTCGCTTAATTCGTACCGCCGATGTGAGGATATCGTCGAGTTATGTGACATAAAACCGCATCATTCGTCACAGCCTCCCATATTTACGAAAATGAATTGTTCTTACGTTGAGATTTGCTTTCTCCATTACCCGATAATTCGGAAAATCTTGTGGCTCCTTTCCATGCAAGAAAAATCTATCGGCGACTGTCCTTACTTGCATAAAAGGTCTAACTTCAATACAACCAAATTTCGATATAACAAAGCAAATTGCCGATTTTACCAACTTTGCTATATCGAGGTTTAACTACATCTTCTTAGATGCAGCATTATAAACAATCCGAAGTTACCCAAAATTATCTTCAAGGTTTCTATTTCCTGTTGTTCTCTGTAATGATACGAGGGGTATGACGCGTCTTGCCAGAGCAGAGTGATGCTCACAATGCTCTACTCAGTTACATGTCACTGAGTTGGAGCTCCTGCCTTTTTTCTATTTGTTAGTTTCAGATGTGCAACTGAGTGATCTCTTTGTTTGCTTTATCATTCAGCTTAATAAGGGTATACACTACAGCGCATAGACATTGAAAAATATGTCAAGGTAAGGCTTTGCAGAAAAGTCAGCTTATCCGTAGGAATTACTCATTCCCAAAGTTCAGTGTGAAAAGTGAGGAGGAACGGTGAGGATTTGAAGAAGACTGTAAACAAACGGAACAAACAAGCCCAAACAAAGCAGCGTTGATGCATGAAAAATGTTTGACAATTTTTTATTGCACTCTACCAACACGGCTTCTGCATACATTTATCCTTCTGTGCAAATGTGGCAGTTATATAACCTTACAGTTTCTACATATATTCTGTTGCAATGCTAATGCCAATATAATTGTATGTGTCATCCACAAACCTCCACTAGCTTCTATTGTTGGCCCAGCTATTGCTGACAAGAACTGTATATTCTAACTCTGCAAGAAATAAAGATGGGGACGACCTTCCCGCTCGAACCAATCAGCCTATCATGCTTCAATACTCACCATTTTGGAGTAACAAGCCAGCCCCCCAAGCCTTGCTTATGCATGAACAAGCCTTCAAAAGAGGTAGCGTTTGCTGTGCTTCAGGTAGAGGGATGACATATTACAATATGTACATCATTAGCTCGCATGCAGACTGTGCTAATGTTACAAAAAGACAGAAAAAAGTGTAACCAATGCCTTTACTTTGGTGAGATGTTTACACAGACCACATCTGGTAGACACTAACTGCTTCAGTGGAGATTTAAATCTTGACTGAACATATGCGCAGGAGAAGCCTAGGAGTCTGATGGCTGGACGTTAGTTTTATCTCCATGCTTCCGCATGTGTAAAGCCAAGTGGGTCCGGCGCGCAAACTTCTTTGTGCAGATTTTGCAGCTGAACGGACGATCCCCCGTGTGTATATTTTGGTGCTCAGCCAGGTGGCACTTCCGGAGGAAGGCCTTGCTGCACTCCGGGCACTTGTGACGCCGAACTTCCTTGTGCCTCTTCTTATGCTTCATCAGCTCCGCCTCAAAGACGAATGTGGCATCGCACTGGTCACATGCATAGGGCTCGTTCCGATCATGGGTGCGCAGGTGCTTTGACAGCTGCTGCCGCACAGGAAACCTGAGACGAAGATGAGAGTAAGAACTTGCAGCTAAGTAGGCACAACATTGAAAACTTGTGATAATTCGAAATGCCACTCAAGTCAAACAAATATCAAACGTTTGGTTGGGTGCTGAGTCTTCAATGCAAAAGTAAGCTGTTGGGCGAAGTGGGGCATGTCCATATGCAGAGATAGCAAAAAGACACAGGGTAAGATATTCTTGCTATAATTCTTGCGATCTCTTGCATTGCTAACATACTCTGTCATCCTATTCACTCACAGTTAATTTATTCATTCACATGTTGTTTGGAATTGAATAGCTACACCTCTGCATAATGACTCTATGCACATGGCTCTTTTGACAAGCTATCATCCAAATAAGCTTTGTCTGCAAGAAAATAAAATAAATTTGGGCATACAGAACTATTACATTAGAGAGTTTTAGAATAGGGGCCCCAATAGTTTGGGGCCCCAAAGAGCTTTGCGGGTGTTAGCGTTGGGGCACGCAGGAGTGAAGAGATTTAGAATAGGGTTTCACGTTTGCGGATAGCGTCTTGCACTGACAGCGCCACTACGGCGTCAAAGAAAAGCTATTAGAAATAATAATATACCATTTTATGAAAGGAATAGTAATTTTGAATTGCGTGTATTCACGTTTAATTACAATTTAGAGGTTATTCTGTAAGCAGCAAAAAATTAGTTGTGCTTAGTTTTGAGCAAACCATCTTTACGTGCCTTCCCCAGCCAAGCTTAGCCGTGTTAGGCCTACGAGCCATAAAATCCACAATTGAATTCGGAATCAGCGGCGTCTAATGAATCAATCTTCATAACACACGCTAGTTGAGTGAAAGCGGTAACCGCAGTCACTTCTCCAAGCTTGCGAACTTCACGTGTTACCACGAATCGAACCCAGTTTATTGCTAGGTTAGAGCCGTCGCTTCGATGGGTGCCACCATGTTTGTTGACGGAAAGCTTTTGGGGACGCTATTTCGGCTCCCGCTAAATAGGTGAAATGGCGTTCCCAACGCAAAACCCATACGCACTTTGCGTCTTGCGCATGCGCAGTGGCTTCGACGCAATTTCTTTGGGGCCCCAAAACGTTTGGGGCCCCCATTCTAAAACTCTCTATTATGCTAACTTAAACTCAAAATTATCAAATTTCTTTACAATCCATGGTTTGCCACAATTATACATTTATAAATGGGACATCAATGTGACAGCAGTTGGAAGTGTATTTTCAAAGTGGAGACCTTACACTTTTCTAAGTTTGCATACTTTTCTTGTTTAGATGTTTGAACATATTGCAGCAGTAACGTATCACTTAAGCTTGATACTACATTTGCCTATGGCATCCCTTTCTCATCCAGCATAGATATTCTAGAAAAAAAGTTATTAAATTTAGCTACATTGTAGTCATGTTAAGGATAACTTTGCCTTTTGGAACCTTAGCGAATCGGTGACCTTTTTTATTGCAAATTTAGCCAGTAACCTATCCTGGTAAAATTAAAAAAATATAGATTCTGGGGTTTATATACCAAGACCATGATATCATCATGAGGCCAACCGTAGTGCGAGACCACGGTTTAATTTTGAGTACCTGGGGTTCTTTGAGGTGCACTCAATGTAAAGCACATGGCCACTTTTGCATTTCGCCCCAATCGAGATGCGGCCACTATGGCTGGGATTCGATCCTGCACCCTTTGACTAAGCATCTCGAAAAATGTGGTAAAATTACTCAAGGAACTTTGGCCATGTTCAATATGTCACCCTCTTTTGCACCAAAACGGGTTTATGTGCCTCCAGTAATTAGCAGAACTTGTCTGCAAACTTCTCACGGTTTGCTGTTTATTAGGTTACCAGAGAGGTGTGTGGCAGCAATGGCCCAAGTTGGCATCACAGAGGTTCATTAAAGAGTGGTACATACATACTGCCACATACTCAGCGGCCCCTGGGATAGGCTTACATTTTAATATTGCACAATATTCAGGATCGGCAGACGAAGACGGCCAGGTATGTCACCAGAGAGCTGTTACAGAAAACTGGGTTAAACATACCAAGAATGCCCCACATTAAAAGATATGTTATCAACACTGCTTTAATGCTAGAATACAAAAAGACCATATAAAGAAGGAGGAATCTAACACTGCAGTTTTCATATTTAATGACAACACACTATTCTAAACAACATGTGAGCCATCAGCCATCTTAGGCATAAATAAGATGACCAAGGATGACCATTTTGTCTGCCTTGTTGAGTCAAGATTGGGTTAAAGTGAGACCACAAATATGTCGCAGCTGTTGCCTCTTGTGTGAAATGTAGTCAAAGATTCTAAATATATGTTGCCAATCAGCCACCTGTAGGAAAACATGAATCTTTCAGGCAACATAAAAAAATATATATTTCTGTGCAGCCAAAAACAGGCATTTTCCTTTCAAGCTTGGAGAAACAAAAGAAGTCACTACAATGCAGTGAGCAATGGTAGGCAACATTAGACGCCTTACATAAGGTGCAGGCTAAGATGATTTGGAACATAAGCGTAACGTGATGATGTTTCAAGTGAACATAGAAGCAAGGAGCGAGTCAACTGCACATGATGTGCACAACAGTTAACATTTCATCTAATGGAGCAAAAGTGTGCATGTAAAAAAAAGTATCCAGAAGATGCAGAGAACTGGGTTAAGTGATGAATATTTCTGTGCTCATTGGTATGTTGGGGCAATTAGTGCAAGATCTAATAAGATATGTTCACAAGGTTGTTTGTCTTGCAGTAACAAGACTACTGCTAATGATTAAAACCTTCACAGAAACTTAGTTAAACTTTCTTTTAATGAAGCCGGTGGGACCTGAGAATTATTTCCTTTCATTCAAGCACTTTGTTAAGTCGAAAACGATCATGAGAATTGGATCGCATATACCAAAGCGCAAAAAAATGATGTATTTATCTCTGCGTACACAGTTCGCATAGACATCAAGTGTGTTGAGTGCATCTTGTGTTCCTCCATAAGGGTGGCAAACCTTCATGAAGGAGTGCTGGCACATACATTCAATGTTGTTGAAACTCCCCAACCTGCTTCTCGCACATAAAAGAATAACACTTAGCAGGCACGATTTGGGAAACATGTTTAAGATTAGGATGCATTGGTCGGCTAGTTGGTTAGACGTTATCTATTCAAACGCACACCTTTAAGATGCTTTAATTTGATGCTAAAGTAGGTCTGGTAGTGCTGGATTTGGTATCATCGACATTATTTGACACCGGTGCATACATGTAATCTATGTACCTGTATATATGTGCATGTGCAGTTGGCTGTTGTGTAACGGGTATTACTATTGTTTCATAGCTAAAATGTTTGTGCAATTGCTGCAAGACATGGTGGCTGCTTAGATATGTTGATGAGGTTGCCTGTCTACTGCTCTTCATAATCAGAACCTTCCTACAACAAAGATTCTCCTCAACTTGACGAAGTTGATGGGACCTGACAATGATTTCTGATAATCTCAGAACATTTGTTAAACTGGAAACACTTGAAACGCTTACACGGTACATTATATTTGCTCATAAACAAAACAGATGTAATTATCTCTGCATATGTAGTCATCTGTTGTGTGCATTTGGTGTTCCTTCATGAGGGAGGCAAATATATGAAAAAAGTACCGGCACGTATTTTCAAGGGTGTCAAACCAGTGCCAAACACACTTCTTGCACTTAGCAGCAAGACATTTTAATTTGATACTAAAGTAGGTCTGGAAGTGCCGTATCATTTACATTACTATAGCCTCGTTTACATGAATGCGACAGTGGCGCATCGCATTTCCAAGAGCATTTGGGAAAGGCGATGTGACAGTGTTTACATGTAGTGCATTAACTGTCGCTACTCTCCTGAGAACGTAGCACCACATGGTGTCGTATAAGGGAAGTGCAGCCGACTTCCGGTGCAAGTGGTTTCCGTTAGTGGGCCGAGTGCACGTCTGTGGCTGAGTGCCGAGAAACAGTTTCGCATAGAGCACGCTGCGGCGAGCGAAGTTGCCGTGGGGGACGCCATTTTGCTTCTGCTTCGGGCGTTGCTATCTCGCAGCTTCACCATCACGGCAGTCCCGCAACTAATTCCTTCCCATAATTCCTAATGCGAAGATCCTGCGTTTACATGCTCCGCAAGAGTCGACTCGCGCCCGTAAATCTACCCTCGTCTGGTGCATTAATGCGATGCGCTTTCCTACCGCATTACCGCTGCTTACATGAATGCAATGCACTAGAAATGCGATGCGACACTGCTGCATTCATGTAAATGCGGCTTATGACGTCTTAACACACTGAAAATTAGGACATGCCACATTGTTATCAGAATATGCGTGATGATGTTGCTCATAAATATATAACCAGGAGTGCTGCAGGCATTTCTACAGGTTACAGTTTTGTACAGCAGCAGCAATCGCAGCGGTGGAGCGAGCGAACATATAATGATGCCATGAGACACCCATCCTGTGGGTATTGAAACTGATACAGGTTATTCGCATTAAATATAGTAAATTATATACGGGACTCTGATGCTTAGCCAATATTTGTTTTAAAGTAAGCCGAAAATCTTACGTCAGAACTCCTTTAACAGGCCAATGTTGTCCACCACATGAACTGAAACATGGCATGCACTTATTTTATCGATATTCCTGCATTGCTAAATCATGCAATATATAAAGTTTACTTCATTGCTTTCCAGTTTTCAGCACGTTAGGCTCTACGAACGTGAGTAAAGAAATTAAAAGCACATCTTTAAATAGAATATTCAATAAAATCAAGGTTCATTAAACCTAACTTCGATTATAATTGTTAGCGCAGCTGCAATGTGCAAGGTCTCATGGTCAAGGCATTTGATTAAAACAAGCAAAGAAAGAGATCATTCAAACAACGTACACCATGGGACACAGGTGGCAGTAGAATGTTGGCTTCTCAGTGTGACACCAGACATGCTCTCGAAGCAGGACCGCATGGTTGAAGGACTTGTGGCAGATCAAGCAGCGGTGCAGCTGCTTGTCGACGTGGGTGTGCCCGTGCACCAGCAGATCTTCGCTACGTGGAAAGCTGGCTCCACAGTGATTGCACCAGAACTTCCACTCGCGCCCATGCATTACGGAGTGCTGAAGCAGGCGTTGATCGGTGTTGAAGACCTTGTGGCACATTTCGCATTCATAGCGACGGGCACTTTCCCCGACGCATTCAAGGTCTCCGCGACTGCTTGCCGTCTGCGAACTGTCGCTCCGGTTAGCTGCTTCAAACTCATCTTCAACAGCAGCTGGAGCAGCTGGCAGCTCTTCCTCAACGATGTGTATGAACCCTGGGCCTAATGACTCTGCAAGTTTGAAAAATGGATCTTGCTGTTCTTGAATATGCCTTGTGTTAGTGTTAGTTCGAATGTGGTTAATTTGTTAGCACGCTGCAAAAGTTTCGGAGAAGCACAACAGGGACATGAACCAAAAAAGCATTTCTAACTACTGTTTTTTTTTTTAGGAACAACACCGGAAGCGGGTGCATGCACAAAAGAACCAGGCACAAAGAACTATGTGCAGAACATGAAAGACTGGAAGAACAAAAAAGCCACGCAACACATGACAGATTGTAGAAAGTTTGGTCCCCCATGCGACCTTATTGTTCAACATTACATCAGCTTCTTCTTAGCAAGCAGCATGGAGCAAGACACATTTCAACGATACTTTGCACCAGTGGCAATTAGAATGTCAGTGTGATTAAACATTAAAGAAAAGTATAAAAAATATTGGAAATGTTGCAAAGGTTCACTTTGGTATCATTTATTGGAAGTTGCTTAGTTGTCATGACAACTTAGCAACAGGAAACTTACCAACAGCAGTGTTCCTTTTTCTATAAGCTACTGTATCGTGCCAGCGTTTGATTAGTTCTGAAATGTCTTTGTTTGACCAACAAAAGCTTGAGCATCTCGTAAAGATTCATGGCATACAAAGGCAGGCATACAATACATACACACATGAGGAACAAATACCATGTTTTGCGCTGTCATTTTAGTTCCTCTTATGCCAGTGTTCTGTACAGCTTTTCATACAATTCATACATACAATAAATCATACAATAAATCGTTTCTGCTGGTGTCTGCAAAAACCAAACAGCAGATTTCTTGTAATATTACCTCATGGTAAAGATGTATGAATGTCCTAGGCTGTCCATTAAAGAAGCTTGAAAGGCACTATAAATAAATTTCTGTTATACTGCCCAGTAAAGACAATGTGCAAAAGAAATGTTTTTTTCAGCACTTACAACCAAGGCTTCGGCAGGTATAATACCTGTGGTGCTACAAAAGGCTTGCACCCTGTAGTGCACGGGATTAGGAATAATGGTGTTAGCCCTCGACACTCTGCACATCACGGTTGCTGCTAGCCTGCTTAACAACCACAGGCCAGTTCAATCTTTAGGAAAAAATGGACAGCCACGTGCACACATGGCAAGCACTTCAACCTGCACGCTCAACGTGAAACTTCTTGAGTGGTGCAGCCACCTTAGGTCCCAAGGAAGCGTGCAAACCGTGCCACATGTGTACAGCAAACCTTAGACGCAAAAAATGATGTGCTCAGAGACAAGATCATGTTTCAATAACACCCATGATTTTGACAACCGTAGGCTGCTGTACTTTCAGACTACGGAATTCCAGGAGAGTGAAACTGTGTGCATGGGTATGCGGTTCGGCAAACATATGCCGATTAATATTAATCTAGAAAGCATGACTGCAGCCTGCAATATTGGGACAGCTGTGTACATTACTATGCAAGCACCTTCCGGCACCAGAAATGGAAGTCTGAGTGAGAAAGCGTACAATTTCATATTCGTCTTGCCTCTTGAATTCTCCTTGACAATTTCCCTGCTCAAGTTTTCAAACTATCCTCCTTCTGTGCAATAAATATTTGTTCTTACCATCATTATTCTTCTAATTGTTAGTATTATTAAGTTCAGAGCACTAGATGTCAGCAAAATGCAGTTTCACTTTTCATAGCCTTGTGCCTTTTTGTGTATAAAGCAAAATCAGAAGAAAGAAAGAAAGAAAGAAAGAAAGAAAGAAAGAAAGAAAGAAAGAAAGAAAGATCCTTGTCGCCTGCAGTGAAGCACTTGTAAGCTAGGAGCAGTAATGAGTGAAAATAAAGAAAAAGGCAGCACTTCTCAAAATGCTGTAAGTTTAGCCACAGCTAGAACATACAATACGGCATACATGTTTAATTAAAAATTAAGTGTTGAGATACCTGAATTTAATTACCAAAATGAGAAAGAGAGACTGATCGCAATCAACAAGTGTTGGTTGCGATCAGCATTAAAAGACGACTACAAGAAAAAAAGAATATTCAACAAACCAGATCAATCAATGGTGGACAATCTACAGCATCATTCTGAGCTTAACAATAGTAGTAAGCACTTGTAACACTTTCATCACAGCATCTTGACCACATTCTGTACGTCCCACCAAGGTACGTGCAGCTACTATAACTCTCACGCAGGTAAAGAAACAGCCAACAGAGCACCGCAAAAGCCACGAATATCTCGCAAGGCAATGAACAATAAACCTACGTGGCAAACCAATCTATAAACATGCACCAATTTGTGACGAATGCTAAACACATACATTGCCTCTCAAAAAGAACACCAGGAAGTGGGCACGTGAAGTCATCTAACACCACTATTCTCTTTGGTGCTAATACAATTTCTGGTTGTATAGGGCTACAGAGGCCTGCAAAGATAACAATTTGTTTCTTATTCCAACACCAAGACAGGCACCATAGCTTATTTCATAGCCTAATGCAAAATTTAGACAACGAATATACGAATAAATGTTTGCTTTTCTTATTATTTTCTTTCCAAGAAAAATAAACTGTTCCTGTGCAACTCTTTAATTAAGCAGATAAAACTTGAATACAAACACAAAGAAGCGGGAGAACTCTTGTCTCGAGATCCAATACTGCATTCTTTAACAAGGACAAAAGGTGAAAGCCATTTAGTACAACAAAATCTTAACAAGCAAATTCTACTTCTAAGTGGTCTGAGCTCTGACGATTGCTGCCTGCACAAAGAGACAAGAAAGGGGTCTTTACTAAAGAAAACAGAGAGATGACAATGTTTTAAAGGACAGGAGTGGCAGAAAATTTCATCAGTAGGACTCAATTTTCAGATTACAATTAAGAAAAAAACCAATATGTTTGAGGCAGCATGCTTTCAACTATGCAATACTGATCTGTGGCTTTCAACTCTTGCTTTCCCCTGAGGCAAATAGTATGTGGTTTGAGGACGACAGTTCTTGGCTGGAACAAAGTTTTGCAGGGACAACTTATTTACAGAATATTGCGAAACGCCGATTCCAAATTGAAGTTCAAAGCTGCAGGGAGACTGCCTCTTGGCTTTTATGTTCCAAGAATTTTGCAACCACCAACGCATAAGCAACACGGTATCTCAAGCCCTTTTGTTTTGTGAGCATGTCTATAGAACTGATCATCCTGTAGCCCAATATTTAGTAGATGCAGCCTTCTTGCACAAGTGATGTCCGGCCCAGGTTCATCAGTACTGGAGAAACATGAGGGGGGTAGGAAGTAGGTTGCCACTTGCAAGTCTGAACTGTCACATTCTGCAAATTTCGGTATGCCTCTGTAAATGAACCAACAACCCTCATGAGCAGAAGTTTTTTTCAAGGGGTGTAAATGCAAGACATGCAATGTACCATGAAATTCAAAGAAGTCAAAAGGTTCACACGAAGATGAAGAGTTTAAGTGATAAATTGTGGCCAAACAAGGAAAGTTCCTACTTGCAGCCAATGTTTCGACAATAGAACTTGTCTTCGTGGCTCTGAAGAAGACAAGTTCCTGTGTTGGAACATTGATTCTAAGCAGGAACTTTTGTTTCGCCAGCTATTTATCATATCTTATGAAGGTACTATCAGTATAATTTCTGAAACTACTCTAATGTATTGTTCAACTTCCAGGTTCACCTGTATTTAATACAGTGCCTTAATACAGACTCGATAACACACATTTGGGACCACTCCACACTTAGAAATCAGCTACAAAGCGAATACACGTACCACTTCCACAATTATGCATAATAGGCATTCTGGTCAGTTAATTGCAGTTCAACTTTCAATTAGTGTGGGTAGTACATGACAATAATTGAGTACGAGATATTCAGGTATAATGGCATTACTGCCAAGTGCTAATTAACATTCAAAGTGCCACAAGAAATTTGTGACACGATGTCACAACCACAGGATATGAGTAAACCACCAGCAAGAGGCTAAAAAACTGCACAGGTATGCCAGGTCAAACACGCATGTTGTCCGCTCGTGCTTACAAGATGTCCAGGTGCCGACATCTGCAAAACATACCATGAACAGTTTATAAGTGCAGCAATCATGATTTTCTGCAAGCCAATGTGTCAAGGGTTCAAGAGGACCAAGGTTGGCAAGGAAACCATTTACCCCCAACTGCGACTTTCCATTTGCACAGCACCACATGAAACTCTTCCATGTGCTTCTTGCAAAGATTACCCATACAACCACCACAAAACTACTCTAGGGTGAAGAAGAGAGGTGCTATTATGAATGAAAACTAGAGTTGCTTGCTAGGCCAAAGGTCTCGCAAGCTACTTGAGATAAAAAGTGAAAAATGAAACATGCAGCATGGGCACAAGCTCACTTATACACACTGAGCTATTGATAAGGTTGTTAAATCTGAGCAGAATTTCTGCACAAACTTCTTAGAAACGTTGCAATTGAATTACTGTTCTCTCATTCAAAGCCTCTCAATACCCCATCAGAAGGTCTCACCATACGAAGACATTTAGGCACTGATGTGTCCAAAAAGCTACAACTGCATCAGCCCTGCACATTGAGATACAGCAAGTTGAGAAATGTAGTACAAAAAGCATAAAGAGTGGACAGGTCAAAAATGCAGCGGCGAGTGTTCCTCGAAGGGAACACGTATATATACAAGCACCAGCAGATCAAGCACCAGTCTACGGTAGGCCTCTGCTTTATTTGTATCCATATCCCTGCCTTCGCTTTCCTTGGACGCTTCACTGCCAAGAAACCGTGTGCCCTGCAGGGAGATCTTCTTGCATGCCATGTGCAAATCATAAGTCTGTGAAGGAGTCAATTGGTCCATTCAGATCTTTTGGTACATCTCGACAGTGGCGCGCATTCATACATCATAAGTGGGGGATAGGAGAGGAGGAAAATTCTGCACACAAGGTCAGCGAAATCTTAACCCCCTCTACAAACAACCTGTTCATGCAGGTCTTCTTCATTCCCAGCACTTGGATATTTTCTTTATTCTCGGACTTGCTCAAAGTTGCTAAACAGCTGAAATGCCTTCGTGCCGGTGGCATATGTAAGGGCATTATTTCTTGAAAGCACGGAAGCAGATAAATGGCAGGCAAATCTCACGATTTTTAGGGTGGACCTGCAGGAGGATCTCCTGCATTCTTGACTTGTCACTGGCTGCAGCAAAGAGAGACCGGCGGGTATGACTTTATTTTGTCAAAGCAGTCTGTACAGTATAGAGAAAAAACGTTAATGTAGTCACAGAAGCAGAAAGAGAAATGACAAATGTATTAAACTAATAGATAAGCTATACAGTGCAGCGAAGGCTATGGCTTGTGTAAGCCAATCAGTAACAAGTGCCGACTGCGTATCCCAGAGAAAGGTGACGAGCTCGCCCATCTTGCACAACTAATTCTTTCATGAAGCTTTTGTCTGTCACACCATTGTGTGGGGGCCATCAGAGGTGCAAAGAAGGAGCTCTTCCTGTGGTTGGCTGCCTTGACCTATGGCTTTCACTGCACAATTAGTAAAATAAGGTAGAGGGAAGGTCACTGCAAAGTTAGAGATACACTAAGTCAGCAAACCTGTCAAGTGAAGTTGCTATGTTACTCTGGTGAAACAACAAATACATCTCCCTAGAGGAACTTGAGGTACAGCAAGCAAGAAAACAGCATAAATTTAAAGCACTAGCAGCAATGCTATGATCAGACTGGAATAACAGCCCCAATTGTGTCAGTGTCATTCAGTAACTTTTTACCGATGGGTCCCTGCTTGTGGTGTTAATGACTTCATCTAGTGCAGTGGTCAGCATAGATCGGGGCATCAAAGATGGAAAAAGACCAGACGGTGCATCGAGTGACAATATTGAAAGTCAGTCATAAAGAATATAAAGGCTCATGAGAAAAATGCTCTTACCACGCGAAAGGTTGGTGGCAATTTCTAGCAGTCGAGCGAGTGGAGAGTATGGCAAAGAGTAGTGCACAGATCGGGTGGTGACAACCAATAGTGATGAGGGCATTACCAAAAACAACCTCAAACCAAACATTGGCTTGACAAAGTACAGAATCTAGTTTACTATATAGGTCCTGCCAATACGAAGGGCCCATTTCCAAATAGTCAATGCGCAGATGAGCCCCAAAGGAAAGCAGGGGCAGTATTAGAGGAAGTTGACCTTTTGAGGCTAACTGCCTGATGTCATGTTTGCTAGTTTTTTTTTTTTTTTTTTTCGGTTCCCCCATAGATGAGAGGCACATAAGCACCAATGTCATCAGATTAGGAGAAGTTATGATTGAGAGTTTGCAAGAACTACAGCGGTACTGATTGAATCATAGGAGTGAGGGAGAAAACTTTATTTCCAATCAGAACGATTCATGTCCGGCGAGTTAGTGGGCTGGGGCACCTGCCGAGGTTACAGCCAAGAGTTCTCGTCTCCTGGCGGCTTCCTCGACCCCCCTGACTGCACAGAGTTGGGCTTCCAGATTCGAGTTGAGCAGAGCAGCTTGCCATTGCGCGCAGAGGCTGTCGGTGGAGGTCTCCCTCTCATTATCGTGTATTAATCCCTGGCATTCCCACAGCATGTGTTCCAGCACGGCTCATGGGACTTACCATTTTATTTAGTGAATATAGTATCACAGATTACTGTTAATAATAATTGTCTCAGTAAAAGTGAGTCTGCATTTTGTACCTAGGTGATGTGCATAGTGCTGTAACTATTATTTAACATGTAGTAGTATACAGAAATGTCAGTTTGAGTAATAGGCTCATGCTGAAGACTCTCCTGCTCTGCAGATGGTATACACTAAATTGACAACCAAACTATTAGAAATGGTAGCAACTTGCTGAAATCATCCGTAAATAAGAACTCGTTCCAAGCATATGCGACCACAGTCAAGGAGCTCTCGCAAATGATAATTAACGTGAAAAAATATATATAGGAAAGGTAGTCACACCCCTTAGTGGGCAAAAATGGTAAAACCGTGAGGGTAAAAAATGCGAGTTTGGAAAATTTACATAAGGTGCGGAAATAAAAGCCTCGACACAGCACATACATGTATGAAAGACCAACAGCATAAGGTTGTGCCAAATAAAGCACTCCACAAAGGAACAGCCACTCTACATGTCTATACTTTGCAAAGTTTGTCTCAAGCTTGCATGCGCGTGATACGCTTTTCTCTCTCTCACTCTCTGGTGAGGAGGGCGCGCGGCAGCGTACACTAAGAACGGTTAAGCGATCTTAGTTTCAGCTGGTTGATCGTTTCCGTCGAAGCTATAGAAAACGAGCGATATAGCAGACGGAAACCAAGAACAGTCAGTTTGTGTTCTCGTCACCGTCATATTTGTTTGACTAGATTCCAATAAAACGAGGTTTCTTTAGTACTATGCTCGCACCGCTGCTCCTCACCAGCGGCGCAGACTACCTTGATGAGCATGAGCAAGCGAGCAAGCGCACAAAGCGCGCACACTCGTGAGGAGTGGTGGAGCGGCACATGAGCAAACCGCAACCCCAGAGGCGTGATCGAAGTGCGCGAAAGCGCCAACGGAGATGACAGCACTAACGTACGTGGTGCGCTGAACTTCGTACCGTTTAAAACACGCAGTTAACACGACATCCGCCGTAGTGAAGTACTTACTGCTACCTCACGATTCGAATCACTGTCACTCGCACGAAGGTTGACGACGAGTTGACAAGGAGCAGCGAGAAATCCATGCTGTCTCGGTGAAGGGCTGAGTGCAGCGGAACGTACGCAGTGAAGCGACACTTGACATCCAGAGGAACGTGCTGCACCCGGTAACATGTCGCCCAGTTCTAAGAATTTCTTTCTCTATGGTTCTAATCACGTAAATGTGCGAATTAACGCAGAAAACGGGGCAATGACCGGGCCAACCTTAGGCCAACCGACTGAAATACGGCACCCTGCGTCGGAAGCCGTGCAGTTGCCGTCCTGCCGTACGAGCGCCAGCCGTTTGTGCGCAGGCGCGAGTGAGAGCGGCCGCGAGAAAGAAAATCTGGGGGCTTTTGATGCTTGAATATGACTCTGCCTAGGCACTACAGAGGAGGTTAGCGCACGTTGTATTCGTTTCTCCCCAGACATGCCGGCCACAGAACACCTATGCATTGATGATTGCGGTTGGCCTTTGGCTGCCCGCGCGGTGAGGCTGTGGGTACGGACGCCCCATTTGGTGATCACTGTGTCTGAAGAGGCAAGGTTCTGACTGGTAGGTTTTGTATAAGTTGCGGGTCGCTTTTTTTCGTCGCGACGATAGATTGGATTTTTCACAAGCACTGCTCCAGGAGGTCACCAGTTCACATGTAACCGGCAAACGGATGCCTCCCAAGGGGTAGCGGGGGGATCAAAGCTGGAAGCAGGGCGGCCCGTGGGTTGCGGCCCGTGGTCCGACTGACACGTCTGCGCGTCTGTCCGACTGACAGTCGGACAGACGCGCAGGCCTCGGCGAGCCCCAACCCACGGGCCAGTCCGGGTTCTAGCTTTGGTGTCCCCGTTGCCGCTTTGGTGTCCTGGAGGCTCCGCCAATAATGCGAAATAATGATCGACACGTTGTTACAATTAGTAAAAAACACGATTGAATACATATAATTAACTCCAGCCGCCAACTTGTGACGATAAGTTCAGCACTACCGCGCCCCGCGACTTTTTTCAATAAATGCGGCCCGGGCTCTACTACGGTCGCTACTGCTCCCACAGAAACATCTGTGATGTTATTTACAAGGTAGGCACGACTCCACTACACAACAATAGTTATTTCACCGATCGAGGGGCGCGCGACCTCTCATCCTTCGATCGAACACTCTGCCGAGTTGCCGAGGTACCAGACACTTCTATAGGCTTCATGCAGAATAGTGGCTAGCCGGGCTTGCTGGTACGAACACATTATTTAGCAAACAGCGCGAATAACAGGACACAGAAAAGAGGCACACGACACATGCGCTGCCTGTGTCGACATATGCGCAGTTGGTCTGCGCGCGTACACATCGTGCAGACGCCATTGTTTGACGGAAGCGAAGAACCTCAAATCGTGACGTAGCAGTAATTTTATTGTATTCTTTTTTTGCACATATTTACAAAAACTCACAAAAATACTCGGAGGACGCTTAAGTTTCGCCTTCAAGAGTGGAACGCGATAGCGTTATCGCACCCCGTTCGCACCGCCCACTCATTCGCTCGGCATGCTCTTGAGTCACACAAAGACGAAACGTGCGCCTGAGCAAGCGGAACGAGCCAAAGAACTCGCTGTTGCGGAGGGAGAAACGATCTACGCGAGCCAAACGTCGTGATCGGCACGGACAGGCGGGCCGTCACGCGCCATGAAGGCGAACGCGATCATGGGGCTGACGCCTCGATGGGATCGTCCACTATCTCGCTTGGGAGCACCACGCAGACGCATGACTCCTCGCCAGCAGCATGGCACACATCGCAGTGGACGCTTTCCCACCAGACGCGCTACGGCGCAGCGATCACGTCAGAGGCGTCCCGCATCGGACGCTGCACCTAGGAATCGCGCTGTGAGCGGAAAAAGTGACGCACGCTGGAAGTTGGAAGGGGAGAGAGCGAGAAAACTTATTAAACGCAAGGGTATTGGGGCATTCTCGCACCGGTCCCCGCACGGCCCCAATGCGCTCAAACGAGACGAAGGGGAGAAGCGGGCGAGTGGCGCGCCACTTGTCGGGGTAGCGCCGTACATTGCGAGGAGGGAGTGTTCTGTGTTTGCCGCAAGATGGCTCTGCGTGTGCACCAAGCGCCGAAGAAATGTAGAGGAAACGTACTTCGCTACTCGTTTAACTGCGACTTCTGTAATTTACGTGCTCATAATTACCGATATACACCGCAGTACAACTGCCTACGGCACGTTCCTAAGGCAACACCGCATTCACTAGAGGCGCTTTTGTCCCACTTTGAACCATCGAACTCATGGCCGAGTGCCAGTCTGGGTTTTCACTCGCACTACTTCATTGTCCCAATATTCTTTGCTAACACGATAATGTTCAAGGGGCACACCTAGGTAGGTGCCTGGTGTTACCGCCCATTGCATGTTACAAAAAGTATCAGGCTTGTATTGCCAATTCCCATGCCAAAAACCAAGACACTTGTTCCAGTTAATAGCACTTGCAGTACAAAATTCTACAGCCTCTTGTACAACTGCTTTAACACTGTCATGGTCCATTCAAAACACCGCTACATCATCAGCATATGCTAAAACTTGAACTTCAGTTTTATGAAAAGTGTAACCCTGGATGTTTGGGCTCTTCAGCAGCCGCAAACAAAAGGGCTAGAGGTATAGACCAAAAAGCAGGGGAGATAACGGGCAGCCTTGTCTCACAGATGACTGCACAGGAATACCATCACTTAAATGCGTATTGTTGTGTCGGCAGCGGCAGGCAAGTGGGGGGCCCCCGGCCAGCGAACGCGCGGCGACCGCCGACGCAGAGAGGGAGACACGGAGCTAACTGCTCCCGATGAAAACTGGAACGAAGACTCAGCCGACCCGCGGCCGTTTATTATTATTAAAAAGGACTCGCACGCCAGATGACACCTCCCTATTGGTCCAAGCTCGTCACACGACAGAAGGGGGGTGCGCCATCTAGCTAAACTACAAAACATACATGTACGATGACACAGATCTGACAGGGGGCGACACTATACTACACCTATTAATTATCAGCTTCGCTATACAACCATTGTACATCATTTTAACACCTTCTGTAATAACGGTTCCAACATTGATATGGTCTAGGATCGAGAACAAAATGAGGAGGGCATAAATTTTCAATGTTTGCAAGAGCAACCATGTGTAATTTGTTTTTAGTCGCTAAAATATTTTACGTGATGCAGGCGTTATGTCTGATGAGGATGTCTGTGCAAAAGTCGCATAGAGTATTTGCGACGTTTATTTGGGCTTCAACATGGGAATGTACAAGTCGTAGTAATCTGTTCCATAGACTGTTGAATGGTGGACTGGGGTTGTCAGATTTATTCCTCAAAGAGATTGTAAGCAGGTTTCTTTTTTTGCATGATCAAAAGGATGCTTTTCTGAGAACAATGATTCCAGCTCTACTGCGCGATTCATTGCCTGATTATGTAGTGTCATCCATGTATGAGGGCCAATGCCTTTAAGTGCTTTTTTGCGTGAAGTGGTGGCATCTTTCCAAATACTTTTATAAAAGCAAGATTTTCTAGTGAATATATGGCCGCTGTTACTAGTAAGAAGTTGTATAAAGATCTTGTTGATGTATTCTTGTCTGTACCATTGTATCGTACAGTATTTGTTTTAGGTTCAGAACGAGATGTTCTTAAGAGAGTTAAACGAATGCCAGTAAGAGCTTCTGTTAAATCTTTCTTTTTTCAACTACATACAGGCACTCTCCCAGTGAAACCGTGGTTACAAAGCAAAGGCATTTTTGTACCTTGGTCTGTGAATTGCTTTATATGCAAAAAACCGGAGACGACCAAGCATATCTTTCTGGTCTGCCATGACGCAGTGTTTTTGTGGGATATTCTAAAACGCAGCTTTCAAAAGGAATTGCTGTTAAGTGCTTTCGGGATACGCTTCCTGCCATGCACGGAACCAGAGGGAGTGCCCGTCGATCTGTTAATGCTTCTGTGCATGCATAGCGTGTGGCGAACGCGTACGGATATTAGACATAAGCGCATTGTTCAGGCCCCAGCACATGAATAATTCTTTGAAAGTGTGCCATATATATGCGAATTTTTCTGTGCATAGAGTGATCCTCCTGATTGGTAAGTGCTTTGGACAAAGTGACAAGCCTACATCGTTCTTACCAACACACACTGGTCCGGCATTGACTAGTTGTTTTTTAAGGCCATGTAATATTCACATTGTACTTTCTTTTGCCAAGCCGGTAATAACAAAAAAAAAAAACTCATGGCTGAGTGGTAGCGTCTTCGTCTCACACTCCGGAGACCCTGGTTTGATTCTCACCCAGCCCATCTTGCAACTTGTTTTTATTTATGAAGTGCCTTCCGCCATCTTTCGCTCACGGTCAACGCCGACGACACCGGCTTTTCTGCGACACGAGCTCCTTAACGCTATCGCGTAAAAAACGCAAGCACGACGGTGTGTCGAGCACACGACTGCTCGGCGCCACCGGTGCGCGCGGTTCCGCCGAGACACCGGATTGGCTGGAAGTTCAGAAGAAGGCGATGGCAGCGCCGCCGCAAATTTCAGCGTTTTTTGTTTTGCTCTCGCCGCTTGCGGCGGCCTCCATTGTACCCACTTCCCCATTCTAGTACACCCTACTGCTATTCCATCGGCGCTGGGCCGGCCTCCACCTTTCTCCGAGACATGCAGCCGATTCTCGCTCCTGTTGGAGAGCGCTATCCCGGCGCACTGCACGGAGCTCGTGAGAAGGAAGGAAGGTGATAGCAAGAGAAGCTGGCGAGGGTCGCGTTTGTTCCCGGAAAGAAAAGCAACGTCGTATACATGCATGTAAAGGCACAAAAGAATACGCTGTTTCGTTTCGCAGTTGTTCGCGAAGCGGTGTGGTGTTCCTAGCGTGACCTGAGAATTGCCTGTATATGCATGCTTTATAATGAACATTGGGACTAGATTTACACTGAAAGAATGCCGAAAGTTTCGGAGAGTGGAAGGAGAGGGAGGTAGTATACAAGAAGCCAAGTTGCGCTCACTCTCTGCCGTGTGCTCTTGTGAAAACGGTGAATTCGACATGCAGAGTCGAGGTTACGTCTATCTGACTCGCGAGGAATTATCTCGTCACCGCGCGCCCCTTCATGTCAAGCGGAAGCTGCCATCATAATTAAAATACTTCAACTGCAAATGGATATGTGGTTCGCACAGCGTTCGTACAACGTTTCGTGTCGTTTTAGAGCGTAGCTCAGGCGCCAGTTCCTGCGGTGAGCGTCGGCGTCATCCATCGCCGTCCTCGCAACCGAACGAACGCAGAGCGGGGATGAAAGACGGCGATAGCGGAGAGAGCGCGAGGAGGAGGGTATAGTGAAAGCGGGAAAAGAAAACCGTAGTGCCGCACAAAAGGGGCCTTGCAGCGACGATGGCTACGAGATGGTGCCAGAGTAGCGCGCATCAACTGTTCACCGACATGGAGGAAAGAAATCGGAGAGGACCTGACATAACATTTTTGAAGCTGGCAGTACGGCCATGTTGGTGTGCCTAAAACGCCTTAAACTTCGTAAAGTAGCGGCATGCACGCTTTGAAAAATGCCGCCTCCTCCTCGCGCGCTCTGGCCGAGGCCGACGCCGCGTCGCTATTGGCCTGATAGCATCACGTGGGCCCTCGCGCGTGCGTCAGCGCCATTCTTGCTCGAGAAACATCTACGGAGTGCCGAGAAGCGCATGTTCGCGCCGTTGCTACGTTCGAGCAGTGTACGCGGCGTCACGGTCGAGGAGGGAGCGTGAAGGAGAAACGAGGAGGAGTGAAGGCGGAGGAGGAGAGTGTCGCTACTTTACGAAGTTTAAGGGGCCTTAGGTGTGCCACCTCCCTGTGCACCTGCAATCAGCTCGCCGGAGCAGATAGGCGCCAGCTTTGAACTTGCATTGCTAGGAGCCGCTGGAAGTGTGTGCTGCTCACGCACCTCAGAACAAAGCCTACGAAACTTCTGCAACAGTTTTAGTGAAGCTGATGTGCTGCTGTGTTTTTCTATGGCACGTTGAAGAAGACGATGAAGACCAGCACTGTGATTACTTGAGTGTGTATGTTGCTAGCTGTCAATCTCAATAGCGAGCCAAATCACAACTTTCAAGATTACACACTACACTCCAAAGTCAACTAATCTCGCGCACAAAATGCGCTGTGAGAAAGACACAGGCCAAAAAATCTTCTCTCACTTTTCAGAGGCCAAGAGCAGCAGCGAGAGCTTCAGGAGTGCGGGTTGCTATGGCAAAATTATGTTTGGCACCCCAGTCGCAGTGCTGCTTTGCGAAAAACCCCACATGACCTCTGCCACATTATCTTCAACTGATCTGGGCTAGCCGAGACCTCTCCTATGCTTTCTTTCCTCCATGGTTCACCGATGATTCCACCGATGTGGAAACCAAGCGCTGCATGAGCGGAGGTCTGTCTGGGGCAGCTGCTGTGAATCATGCCCATGCGGCACCCATGCCCTGCCTCTTGCGATCTCAGAGTCGCCGTGCGCTGTGTTCTTGTGGCTTATGTCACGCTGATCAAGTTGAAGGACAATTTGCTCGCTGCTGCTGCCATGCTTTCTCGCTTGAGCGTCTCGACTGCAACTTTCCGCAGTAATCGAGTGGCCTGTGTTCATGTTAGCTTGTGCACTCATGACACCACGCTTGTTAATTTAGTTAGCATGCCTATGTTTACAAGTTTATATGGCTAATAAAACTACTATCCTTACTTCGTATAGCTGTCCACTAATTTGCTATCGCAATCGATGCTTCTGCTTTCTGGAGAAATTGACACTTTCTTCCCCCTTTTCTTTTTTGATTATCATGCTTGGGTGCACTTGCCTGTTTCCACTTGTTAAAAATGCAATTCATGACTTCTGCGCTATTTTGTTAATTTGTCACAGCACTCTGCTGCAAGACTTTGAAAACTTACTCATGTGCTGTTCCACTGTAATTTTTGAGCATTTCATTATGAAGAACACAGTATACTTCTCTTGGCAGCAAGTATTTCTCTAGGAAAGCTCTGTGCATACATTTTTTAAACGGATAATTCCTTGCAGCCCGCTAGTTCATTACTGTACAATCAATTCCATCTGATTGGCATGTTAAAACTTGCCAAGGTACATACTCTAGCACAAATGTCTAAATACAACACACCATGCATTTCTTTTGTGGTGTTTCTTTGAAACCTTGAAATGGCTTTGGCAAGCAATTAATAAAATATTTATAAAGCTATAATCATTTTGCACACTGAAGCAAGGTAACCTAAAAAATAACTTTGACCACACATCACCCTTAGCACTTCCAAATTCCAAGGAACCTTGAAAATGCTTTTTCACGTAGGTATATGAAAAGTCTCAAATATGCTGCACTTTCAGTATGTTGGTTTTCATTGCAGCCGGAACAGTGCTTGGCTGTAAAATGCATGGTGCTATGCTACTCTCAACTAAAAAATTTGAGAACAAGCCAGCAGTTCATTAACTAAAGAGCAATTGACATCTGATACTACCAATTAACTATGCAATATATTGTGCACAGCGACCTCTGCTTTTTTTTCTAGCAAATTCAAAAGAATATTTTGCACTTGTTACTTCTTTTCACAAAAATTTTATAGCAATGCCTCGTTTTTTTGGTTTGCATTGTTCTATAAAGCACTTTGTGCCATGTGCCTCATCAGCAGGAAAGCAACTTTTTGTCCATTGGTCTCTATGCAAGGGTTATAGCTTAATTCTGGTTACAGCAGCTGCACTCCAGTGGAAATCGAACGAAATAATGCTCACTTACCAAGTAATGGGGCACGTCAAACAAACGTAGCTCATCAGAACTAATCCAGCAGAGCCATCTACTGTGAAGAAGGGTGTAGGATGGGGCTTGTTGGTAAAACATGATTTAAAGTTTGAATAATAGCGTAAGGACAGTAGAGAGGACAGAGTGCTATTTCTTCTGTCCCCTCTGCTGTCCTTGCGCTGTTATTGAAACTTGAAAGCATCTGCTATGGCATCTCTCATAGATACCATCTTGCATTGGGATGTTTAAATGTAATAAAATCTGTGGTCCTGGAACTTTGAATTATTGCAGGTTGTTTACCTATCACATGTATGAAATATCTGCAGCAAATGCTATGAAACTGCCACTTACCTGTTTGTTTTAAAAAGAGAATGGTAATATAATATAAAGACAATAAAAATAATAATAACTGATGATTTTACAGTAATGTACTGTCAGTAAGGAAAACCTTAAACAAACTATTCCTTGTTCTCATGTTTCCAGCTTACAGGGATATGGTGTTTTTTTCCCTGAATTGATTTTAGCTGGAACGACGTCTACACTACATGCGGTAGGAGTCACTACGTGAAAGTATATAATATTTGCTTGCTGCTGAACACAAAGAAAAGGTTTGTTTTTTTCACAGCTAGCAATGTACCAATGGTGCCAGTGCAGTGAGGATGTGTTGCATTTGCAGTGCTTAAACTCGTCTGGCACATGTGCTACATAGGAAGCACGCATTGAAAATCTCCACGACATGCTATGGTGCTGGCAGATGTGTGGACAGAAGACAGTGCATACACGAGTCAGTTTCAGTAACCTGTGAACAAACACGTCAAGCGGTTTGCAACAGAAAGCTCTACTCAACACTGTCCAAGAATATAGAGAAACATGCAGAAAGGATCAAAAGAGGAGACAACTGCTGGTGTAACCTAGAGTCACATAGGCACAGTGTTCAAAGCAGACCATATACTACTTTGCTTTTCTCAGGCCAACGCACTCATGTGGCGAATGTGTAGTTCACGAACTTCTCTCTCCCTGTTGCAGTGGTGCTTGCCATCAAGGCCTACACTCAGTGGAAGCTGCCTGGAGCCGAGCAGAAAACAAGAGCTTGTGGCACTTTTTGCACTGTCGCCACAAAATGTACGAAGGTTGTAGTGTTAGTTTGGATGATGAGCATGCAGCCGTAGTTTAACGTTCACCATTAAACACCATTTACTGTTTTCTTGGTCAGAGTTTTCTTCTTGGCCAATTCAAAGACTCATTCGGGACTCAATGCTGCCACAATCTGGAAGCTTTGTCTTAATACCTGTGAAGCACGAGTCGAATTTGGTAAACAAAGATATCATTTATCCTGCTTTACTTACAAGTAGCACCACGGAAAAACAAAATCTTATTACGGAGGAACCCTGCATAGTTATCAGTTCGATTGAAAGAGTTCAGTCGTATGAACAACATGAAGAAAGTTGGACATCAGATAAAACTGAGAGCTTTAATGTGGCGGCACAGAAGGCAAACTTCCAGTAGCATGCTTGATTGTCACTGCAAACGCAGAGAGGCTAGTAACACCCCAGTGTCCCCTTTTTTGCAAGAAAATAACTCCACCGCAGGATGCCAAATTGCCCATTTCATGATGGCTCAAGAGGTTGGAGGGGTTTGATCCATGAAGTCTGCTTTGGTCCATGGAGATGTTCAATTAAAGGTAAATTGAGCACAATCAACAAAGTCAACAATTGTTTATTCACATACAAGAACGTGCTTAGGCAATACTGATTGGAATACGGATAACAGTTGGTCACTGCACGTTTACTCAGTTTTCGTATTTCAGTATTCTCAAATCATGTAGAGAGAGGTTTGCTAGCAGCCCACAGAGACATGCTAACAGAGATATGCACTAGCAGCTCACTAACATTCCATCCATGTTTAATGAGAACACATGACCACATCTTGGTACACCAATTCAGCCTATAGATTTTTATGCATGTCTGTGAACGTGGAAGGATCAAGAAGGACATTTCTTAGCATTGATGCTTCACAATTGAGGTAAGTAAAATAAGTGTTAACCACTATTTGATTAATCTGTCCCACTTTCCCTTGCAACCATCACGCTGCAACTCTTGAAAAGCTGTGGAAAGTCGTACGGAAGAAAATCGTGAAGATTTACTTTTCTAGGGCAGCAATCTTTTCAGCAGGCATCTGTGAGCATGTGTAAGGAGCAGAAAAGACAAAACGCATATTTCTACTAAGTGCTACGAAAAGATACCTCAAGCAAAGTTAAGCTCACAAAATGTGTACTTAAGCTTTCACTGGGGAGTCATAATTGCACACGACGTTATAAGGACGCAAGACAAACACATTAAATTCATTTAGGCTGTTGAAGTATCCCTTTAAAACCTTATTTCCATAAATTTTGCATTAGGAAGTTGATTACTAGAACAGAGAATGAAGGTCAAAGTTTAATTTTTTAAAGTTTGTGTTGAGACCACTGCACTGTTACACCAGTGTGATGTTACGGATGTCACCGTGTTTTTCTCCAATTTAAGCCGTTCTGGTACAGTAAAGGTTCTGCAAATTTGCTAAGTTTAGTTTCTGGCTCTTTTAGAATGCAATGTCATCAATTCTTGTCAATAAAGATAAAACTAGGGCTCAGCAGACCGCAACAAAATCCGTGACAAGCATTTCTTCAAAGAAAGAGTGGCTTTCTTGATATTGTAAACAGTAATTTATTTATACAGCCTAACTTATTGTCCTCCTAAGTGTCCATTTCTGATGGGCACAAAGTTCACTTTGATGTGACAAAATTCAATAAAGTGATGCCAGCCTTTCTGAGAATGTCCTTACTTTAGCCATTAAGTACGTAAGTGTTAATTTCATTCGCATGCCTCAACATAAATGCGATTCAGAAAGCAGTTAAATACTTCCGAGATGTATTCTCTCTCTCTCTCTCACGAAAACACAAGCGCACACATTAATGAAGCAGCTGTAAATCTGAGCAAAGTGACTAAATCAACTTTTGGGAAACAAATAAAAAGGTATCAAGAAAATGTTTCAATTTCAAAGTGATTATGTAGTAAGGCGACTGTTCTGTTTCAAGGTCCGAATTATTTGGAAGCTTTAATATTGGAAATGCCATCATGGGCAAGTTGTAGACTTCACCACAGCATGTAGCATCCATGCCTCACATGAACAAATAAACCCAGCAAAGTGTGTGAATAAAACCAGACACGCCACTAATAAAACACAAAAGGTTGAAAACAGCATGTCCTCTGTAACACAGAATTATTTCAAAATGCAATGTGACAACTTGGCATAAGCAGTCACTAAACATACAATAACCAAAAAAACTCTGTATGCGTAAACAACTCCATGCCATTATAAAACAAATGGGGTTAAGTGGATATGAATATATGCGTAGTGCAGGAAATGTGCAATGGCATATGTTTCACACCAGAATTGTGGCACAGCAATGAGAACTGTGCATAGCTGTAAGCGTGGCGGAGCACATACGCAGCTGCATACCCTACTTTAGAGCTAATCTGCCGCATGTGCACAGAGTGGGCTTGGCACAATGTAAGCTGTCTTCCCACATGTTTAAAAAAAAAATTAAATTGTGGGGTTTTACGTGCCAAAACCACTTTCCGATTATGAGGCACGCCGTAGTGGAGGACTCCGGAAATTTCGACCACCTGGGGTTCTTTAACGTGCACCTAAATCTAAGCACACGGGTGTTTTCGCATTTCGCCCCCATCGAAATGCGGCCGCCGTGGCCGGGATTCGATCCCGCGACCTCGTGCTCAGCAGCCCAACACCATAGCCACTGAGCAACCACGGCGGGTTCCCACATGTTTAGTATTGGAGGTTCCGTAACCTTGAGTTTCGGTGACCTGTTAGAGTAAGAGGCAGAGGAAGCGTTCACTCCCCGTTGCCGGCGCTTTTCCGAATACAGTTGTCCCAGTGCGGGCGATGCTCAGCCGCAGGGCAGAGCACACGTGAAAGCGTGACTCGCTTCACTTAGTTCGTACTGTCATTGTGAATATCGTCATGTTACGTGGCATGAAACCGCATCATTCGTCACCGACTGCCAAATTTATCGAAATGGTTTTCTCCTTCAGATTTACTTTTTCCATTGCCCGACAATTCTGAAAATTCTTCAGCCCCTTTCCGTGCAAGAAACATCGATCGGTGACTGTACTTGTTTGCATAAAAGGTAGAATTTCAATAACACTTAATTTCGATATAACGAAGCTAATCACCGATTTCACGGACTCTGTTATATCAAAGTTTGTGTATTTTGTTACATGCAGCATTATAAACAATCGGAAGTTACCCAGAATCACCTTCAAGCTTTCTCTTTCTTATTATTCTCGATAATGATATGGGGGTACTATGTGTTTTGCCAGAGCAGAGTGGTGCTCACAAGGCACTACTCGGTTGCATGTCGCTGCGTTGGAGCTCCTGCCCATTTTCTATTTTTGCAGATGTGCAGCTGAGTGATCTCTTTGCTTGCGTTATCATTCAGATTCATAAGGGCACACTAAAGCGCATGGACATCAAAAAAAGATGTTAAAGGATTTGCAGAAAAGTCACTTTATTCGGTAGCAACTACTCATTCCAAAAGTCATAAGGGAAGGTGAGGATTTCAACAAAATTGTAAACAAACAAGCCCTAACAAAACAGCATTGATGCATAAAGAATGTCTGACAATCTTTTATTGCACTCTACCAACATGGCTTCTGCATACTTTCATCCTTCTGTGCAAATGTGGTAGTTAAATAATCTTACAGTGTGTACATATATTCCGTTGCAATGCTGATGCTAATATAATTGTATCTATCATCCGCAAACCTCCACTAGCTTCTGTTGGCTCAGCTATTGCTGCACAAGAACTGTATATTTGAATTGTGCAAGAAATAAAGATGGCGACGACCTTCCCGGTCAAACCAATCAGCCTATTGTGCTTAAAAAATTATTATGGGGTTGTACATGCCAAAACCACTTTCTGATTGTGAGGCGCGCCGTAGTGGAGGACTCCGGAAATTTCGACCACCTGGGGTTCTTTAATGTGCACCTGAATCTAAGTACACGGGTGTTTTTGCATTTCGCCCCCATCGAAATGCGGCCACCGTGGCCGGGATTCGATCACGTGACCTCGTGCTCAGCAGCCCAACACCATAGTCACTGAGCAACCACTGCGGGTCCTATCGTGCTTGTATACTCCTCATTTTGGAATACTCACAAGCCAGCCCCCAAGGCTTGTTTATGCATGAACAAGCCTTCAAAAGAGGGAGCATTTGCTTTGCTTCAGGTAGAGGGGCGACATATTACAACTTGCACATCATTAGCTCGCTTGCAGACTGTGCTAATGCTGCAAAAAGACAGAAAAACGTGTAACCAATGCCTTTACTTCCGCGAGATGTTTACACAGACCACATCTGGTAGGCACTAACCTCTCCAGTGGACATTTACATCTTGACCAAAGATAGGCACAGCAGAAGCCTAGGAGTCTGATGGCTGGACATTAGTTTGATCTCCATGCTTCCGCATGTGTACAGCCAAGCGGGTCTGGCACACAAACTTTTTCGTGCAGATGTTGCAACTGAACGGCCGTTCTCCCGTATGTATCGTTCGGTGCTTAGCCAGGTGGGACTTCTGGAGGAAGGCCTTGTTGCACTCAGGGCACTTGTGACACCGAACTTCCTTGTGCCTCTTCTTATGCTTCGTCAGATCCCCTTCAAAGACGAAAGTGGCATCGCACTGGTCGCACGCAAAGGGGGCACGCCAATCGTGGTTGCGCAGGTGCCTTGACAGCTGCTGCCGATCGGGAAACCTGAAATGAAGATGAGAGTGTAAACTTGCAGCTATGTAGACACAACATGCAAGGCTTATGATAGTTCAAAATGCCACTTAAGTCAAATATAAGAAGCTTGGTGGACGTTGTGTATTCAATGCAAAAGTGAGCTGTTTGGCGAAGTGGTTGATGTTTATATGCAGAGACAGCAAAAAGACGCCGGGTAAAATGTTCTTGCTATTATTCTTGTCATCTCTCGTATTGCTAACACACTTG
The DNA here is from genome assembly GCF_023375885.2 of Dermacentor andersoni. Lineage (NCBI taxonomy): Eukaryota > Metazoa > Arthropoda > Arachnida > Ixodida > Ixodidae > Dermacentor > Dermacentor andersoni. The sequence continues at coordinate 65,528,385 of NC_092822.1, forward strand.
GTCATCCTGTTCATCCACCGTTAATTTATTCATTTATGTGTTGTTTGGAATTGAATAGCTACACCTCTATATATTGAATATGCACATGGCTCTTTTGACAAGCTATCATCCAAATAGGTTCCTTCTGCAAGACAATAAAATAAGATTGGCAAATACCGAACTATCACACTATGCTAATTGAAACTAAAAATTATCAAATTTCTTTATTATCCAAGGTTTGCTACAATTAACCAATTATAAATGGGGCATCAATGTGGCAGCAGTTGGAAGTGTATTTTCAAAGTGGAGACTTCACACCTTTCTAAGTTTGCATACTTTTCTTGCTTAGATGTTTGAACATATTGCGCCAGTAACGTATCAATTAAGCCTGATACTACATTTGCCTATGGCATCCTTTCTTCAACCAGCGCATATATTTTAGGAAAAAAGTGATTAAATTTAGTTGCATTGTAGTCATTTTAAGGACAACATTGCCTTTTTGGAACCTTAGCGAATCGGTGACCTTTTTTATTACAAATTTAGCCAGTAACCAATCCTGGTAAAATTAAAAAAATATAGATTCTGAGTTTTTATATGTCAAGACCATGGTATGATTATGAGGCCGAATTTAGTGGAAGACCACGGATTAATTTTGAGTACCCAAGGTTCTTTGGGGTGCACTCAATGCAAAGCACATGGCCACTATTGCATTTCATCCCCATCGAAATGCTCCCACCACGTCTGGGATTTGATCCTGCGCCCCTGGGCTTAGCAGCACAACCGTGGTAAAATTGCTCAAGAAACTTTGGCCATGTTCAGTGTCTCACCCTCTTTTGTTCCAAAAGGGACTTATGTGCCACCATTAGCAGAGCTTGTCAGCCAACTTCTCAGTGTTTGCTGTTTATTAGGTTGCCAGAGAGGTGTATGGCAGCAATCCCAACTTGGCATCACAGAGGTTCATTAAAGAGCGGTACATACATACTGCCACATACTCAGTGGCCCCTGGGATAGGCCCACATTCTTAAACTGCGCTCTTCTTCGGGATTGGCAGACGAAGACGGTCAGATCTGTCCTCAGAAAGTTGTTACAGAAAACTGGTAAGCATGCCAAGAACATCTCGCATTAAAAGATATGTTATCAACACCGCTGTAATGCTAGCGTATAAAAGACATTATAGAGTGAGAGGAATATAACACTGAAGTTTTTATATTTAATGACAACACACTATTTTAAACAAAATGTGAGCCATCAGCTATCTTAGGCATAAATGGGATGACCAATGAAGCTAAGCCTTCTTGAGTCAAGATTGGGTTAAAGTGAGACCACAAATATGTGGCAGCTGCTGCCTCTTGTGTGAAATGTAGTCAAAGATTCTAAACATATGTCGCCAATCAACAACCTGTAGGAAAGCATGAATCTTTCAGGCAATATCAAAAGTATATATATATATATATATATATATTTCTGTGCAACCAAGAACAGGCATTTTCCTTTCAAGCTTGGAGAATCAAAAGAAGTCACTACAATGCAGTGAGCAATGGTAGGCAACATTAGATGCTTAACATAAGGTGCAGGCTAAGATGATTTGAAAAACCCAAGCGTAAAGCGATGATTTTCAAGTGAACTTAGAAGCAAGGAGCGAGTCAACTGCACATGATGTGCACACCAGTTAACACTTCATCTAGTGGAGCAAAAGTGTGCATGTAAAGAAAAGTATCCAGAAAACGCAGAGAACTGGGTAAAATGATGAATATTTCTGTGCTCATTGGTATGTTTGGGCAATTAGTGCAAGATCTAATAAGATATGTTCACAAGGTTGGTTGTCTTGCAGTAACAAGACTACTGCTAATGATTAAAACCTTCACAGAAACTTAGTTAAACTTTCTTTTTATGAAGCCGGCGGGACCTGAGAATTATTTCCCTTCATTCAAGCACTTTGTTATGTCGAAAACACTCATGAGAATTGGATCGTATATACCAAAGCACAAAAAAAAATGATGTATTTATCCCTGCGTACGCAGTTATCGTAGACATCAAGTCTGTTGTGTGCATCTTGTGTTCCTCCATAAGGGTGGCAAACCTTCATGAAGGACTGCTGGCACATACATTCAAAGCGGTTGAAACTCTACAACCTGCTTCTCGCACATAAAAGAATAACACTTAGCAGGCAAGATTTGGGAACCGTATTTAGGATCAGGAGGCATTGGTCGGCTAGTTGGTTGGACATTATCTATTCAAAGGCACACCTTTAAGATGCTTTAATTTGATGCTAAAGTAGGTCTGGTAGTGCTGGATCTGGAGTCATTGGCATTATTTCACACCGACGCATACATATACATATCTACATGTGCAGTTGGCTGTTGTTTGACGGGTATAACTGTTGTTTCATAGCTAAAATGTTTGTGCAATTGGCGCAAGACAGGGTGGATGCTTAGATATGTTGAAGAGGTTGCCTGTCTACCGCACTTCATAATCAGAACCTTTCTACAACGTTTATCCTCAACTGGACAAAGTTGATGGGACCTGACAATGATTTCTGATAATCTGAGAACTTTGTTCAATTGGAAACACTCGAAACGCTTACACGATACATTACATTTGCTCATAAACAAAAGGGATGTAATTATCTCTGCATATGTAGTCAACTGTTGTGAGCATTTGGTGTTCCTTCATGAGAGAGGCAAATATATTAAAAATGTACCAGCACATATTTTCAAGGGTGTCAAAACAGTGCCGCACACACTTCTTGCACTTAGCAGCAAGCAAGCATAGAGGTCATAAAACACTTCAAAGACATTTTAATTTGATACTAAATTAGGTCTGGAAGTGCCGTATCATTTACGTCATGACACACTGCAAAATGAGGAGATGCCGCATAGCAATGAGAATATGCATGATGATGCTCATAAATATAGCCAGGAGTGCTCCAGCAGCAATCACAGTGGAGGAGCGAGCGAACATATCATGATGCCATGACACACCCTTCTTGTGGGTACTGAAACTGATACAGGTTATTCGTATTAACTATAGTAAATTATATACGGGACTCTGATGCTTAGGCAATATTTTCTTTTAAGTAAGAAGAAAATCTTACGTAAGGACTCCTTTAACAGGCCAATGTTGTCCACCACATAAACTGAAACATGGCATACACTTAATTTATCTATATTCCTGCATCGCTAAATGATGCAAGATGTCAAGTTTACTTCATTGCTTTGAGGTCTTCAGCACGTTAGGCTCTACGAACGTGAGTAAGGGAATTAAACGCACATCCTTAAATAGAATATTCAATAAAATCAAGGTTCATTAAACCAAAGTTTGATTATAATTGCTTAGCGCAGTTGCAATGTGCAAGGTCCCATGGTCAAGGCATTTGATTAAAACAAGCAAAGAAAGAGATCACTCGAACAACATACACCATGGGACACAGGTGGCAGTAGAATGTCGGAGGCTCGATGTGAAACCAGACATGCTTTCGAAGCAGGGCTGCATGGTTGAAGGAGCTGTGGCAGATCAAGCAGCGGTGCTGCTGCTTGTCGATGTGGGTGCTCCCATGCTCTAACAGATCTTCGCTTCGTGGAAAGCTGGCCCCACAGTGACTGCACCAGAACTTCCACTCGCGTATATGTGCTAGGGAGTGCTGGAGCAGGCGTTGATTGGTGTTGAAAACCTCGTGGCACATCTCGCATTCATAGCGAGGGGCACTTTCCCCGACGCATTCAAGGTCTCGGCGGCTGCTTGCCCTGTGCGAACTGTTGCCCCCGGTAGCCGCTTCAAGCTTATCATGAACAGCAGTGTGACGCCAGACATGCTTTCGAAGGATGCCCGCATGACAGAATGACTTGTAGCAGATCAAGCAGCGGTGCTGCTGCTTGTCGACGTGGCTGATCCCGTGTTCCAACAGATCTTCGCTTCGTGGAAAGCTGGCTCCGCAGATACTGCACCAGAAATTCCACTCGCGCCCATGCGCTACGGAATGCTGGAGCAGGCGTTGATCGGTGTTGAAGACCTTGTGGCACATCTCGCATTCATAGCTAGGGGTACTTTCCCCGACGCATTCAAGGTCTCGGCGACTGCTTGCCATCTGCGAACTGTCGCTCCCGGTAGCCGCTTCAAATTCATCTTCAACAGCAGCTGGAGCAGCTGGAACAGTAGGCGGCTCTTCCTTAACGATGTGTATGAACCCTGGGCCTAAATTCTCTGCAAGTTTGAAAAGTGGATCGTGCTGTTCTTGAATATGCCTTGTGTTAGTGTTAGTTCGAATGTCGTTAATTTATTAGCACGCTGCAAAAGTTTAGGAGAAGCACAACAGGGACATGAACCAAAAAAGCATTTCTAACTACTTTTTTTTTTAGGAACAACACAGGAAGCGGGTGCATGTACAAAAACAACCAGGCACAAAGAACTATGTGCAGAACATGAAAAACTGGAAGAACAAAAAAAAGCCATGCAACAAATGACAGATTGTAGAAAGTTTGATCCCCCACGAGACCTTATTGTTTAACATTACATCAGCTACTTCTTAGCAAGCAGCACAGAGCAAGACATTTCAACGATACTTTGCACCAGTGGCAATTAGAATGTCAGTGTGATTAAATATTACAGAAAAATATAAAAAATATTGGAAAAGTTGCAAAGCTTCCCTTTGGTATCATTGATTGGAAGGTGCTTAGTTGCCATGGCAAATTAGCAACAGGAAACTTATCAACAGCAGTGTTCCTTTTTTTTTTAAGCTGCTGTATGATGCCAGCGTTCGCTTAGCTCTGAAATGTTTTTGTCTGACCGACAAAAGCCTGAGCATCTCGTAAAGATTCATGGCATACAAAGGCGACAATATATGCAATATATGCACACGAGGAACAAATAGCATGTTTTGTGCTGCCATTTTTGTTCCTGTTATGCCAGTGCTCTGTACAGCTGTTCACACAATCCATACAACAAATACATACAAAAATAATACAACAAATCGTTTCATACAATAAATCGTTTCTGCTGGTGTCTGGAAACAAAAAACAGCAGATTTCTTGTAACACTGCCTCATGGTAAAGATGCATGAATGTCCTAGGCTGTCCATTAAAGGAGCTTGAAAGAGCGGCACTATAAATAAATTTGTGTTATACTGCCTAGTAAAGACAATGTGTGAACAGAATGTTTTTTTCAGCACTTGCAACCAAGCCTTGGGCAGGTATAATACCTGTGGTGCAACAAAAGGCTTGTACCCTGTAGTGTATGGGGTTGCAAGTAATGGTATTAGGCTTTGGCACTCCGCACATCACGGTTGTTGCTCGCCTGCTTAACAACCACGGGCTAGTTCAATCCCGGGGAAACACCTTAGGTCCCAAACCACCTTAGATCCCAAGGAAGAGTGCAAACCATGCCACATGTGTACACTGAACCTAAGACGAAAAAAATGGTGTGCTTAGGGATAAGATCATGTTTAGATAACACCCGTAATTTTGACAACTGTAGGCTGCTGTAGTTTTATAGACTACAGAATTCCAGGAGAGTGAAACTCTGTGCATGGGTATGCTGTTCAGCAAACATATGCCAATTAATATTAATCTAGAAAGCATGACTGCAGCTTGCAATATTGGGACAGCTGTGTACATTATTATGCAAGCTTCAGAAGTTGGCACAGAGGCCTAGTGGGAGCATCTTCCAATGCCAAAAATGGAAGTCCGAGTGAGAAGGCGTACAATTTCATTTTCATCTTGCCTCTTGAATTCTGCTTGACAATTTTCCTGCTCAAGTTCTCAAACTGATCTTGTAGCTTCCTTTTGTGCAGTAAAAATTTGTTGTCATCATCATTATTCTTCCAATTGTTATTATTATTAACTTCGTAGCACTATTTGTCCGTACAATGCAGATTCACTTATCATGGCCTTGTGCTTTGTTGTGTATAAAGCAAAATCAGAAGAAAAAAAAATCTTTGTTGCCTGAAGTGAAGCTCTTGTAAGGTATTAGCAGTAATAAATAAAAGAAAAAAGGAACACTTCTCAAAATGCTGTAAGTTTAGCCACAGCTAGAACATACAATACGGCATACATATTTAATTAAAAGGTAAGTGTCGAGATACCTGAATTTATTACCACAATGAGAAAAATACTGATTGCAACCAACACTTGCACATCATTAAAAGACGACTACAGGGGAAAAAGAATTTCAACAAACCAGATCATTCAATGGTAGACAATCTACAGCATCATGCCGAGCTTAACAATAGTAGTAAGCACTTGTAACACTTTTATCACAGCGTCTTCACCGCATTCTGTACGTCCCACCAAGGTATGTGCAGCTGCTATAACTCTCATGGAGGTAAAGAAACAGCCAACGGAGCTCCGCAAAAGCCACGGATATCTCGCAAGGCAATGAACAATAAACCTACGTGGCAAACCAATCTATGAACATGCACCAATTTGTGACGAATTCTAAACACATACATTGCCTTTCAAAAAGAACTCCAGGAAGTGGGCACATGAAGGAAGGAAGTGGGCACAATTCTCATTGTTGCTAATACAATTTCTGGTTGTATAGAGCTATAGAGGCCTGCAAAGACAATTTGTTTCTTATTCCAACACCAAGAAAAGCTCCAAAGCTGGTTTCAAAGCCTAATGCAAAATTTATACAACTAATATATGAATAACCGTTTGCTTTCCTTTTTTCAACAAAAGACTATTCCTCTCCAACTCTTTAATTAAGTAGATAGAACTTCAATACAAGAATAATGAAGCTGAACTTCATGGCATATTCGATTGGCCATTTCTGACCACTCCTGCAAAACTTCAAAGGGTGAAGTGCCTAAGCTTCATGATGACAATAATCACACTTATATAGCATTAAAAAAGATGGCATAATTAAAGCTAAGACATTTTGTCTTTTTAATACAGCATCATTGTCGTATTACACAATCATCAGAGCACTGTTACAGCAACCTCAAATGACCAGCCAAATGTGCTGTTAGCAATTATCTAGCACAGAGGCTGGATACAAATGATGCACCATGCCTTGTGAATCCGATACACATAAGTATGCTCTTTGGTAGTTAGACGTGCTTCTTTTAAATGAAACTGTGCAACCTAGAGCACAAATAAACAAAGCTACTGATGTCAGATGAGCCTTTCACAATCTTTCATACAAAGAGGCATGCTTGCTAATGCTACATGATGACCTTAGGAAACCATCATGCTATGTTAGCTGTCGACTGTTTTTGAGTGCTACCAAAAGTACAGTACAACATACACATACTAAGAAAGAAGGCATTAAGGAAACAATCAGTTCAGGTTCTGAACGACACTTGTTTCTTTTCTTGTTCAAATGTCAGTGAAAGGAAAATAATTTAGTCACTGAAAGTTTGCACCGCATACTCTACCTGATGTAGCAGTCAGAAAAACAAATATGACAGAGAGAGAGACATCACATGACTAGGCAATAAACTATGAAGGAGAGCTAGAAGGAGAAATACCAATATGGTTTTATGTTGGACGAACAACAAAGACAATCGGCACATATGGTTATGGAACATAAACACCATGAAAGAGGTCCAAACCTTGCTGACGTACGTGAATTGAGCAGTGCACTATGTATTTGTGATCGTGACCTGCGGAGTACACTTGTCAATACGCAACTTACAGAAATCTTAAAAGTTGAGAGAAAGCTTTCTTCCAATCAAAAACCCTTGTCTCCAAATCCAATATTGCATTCTTTAACAAGAACAAAAGGTGAAAGCCATTTAGCTCAACAAAGTCTCAACAAGCGAATTCTACTTCTCAGTGGTCTGAGCTCTGACGCTTGCTGCCTGATCAAAGAGACAAGAGAGGGCACTTTACTAAAGAAAACAGAGAGATGACAATGTTTTAAAGGACAGGAGTAATGTCATCAGCAGGACTCAATTTTCAGATTACAATTCAGAAAAAGAAAAACCAATATGTTTGAGGAAGCATGCTTCCAAGTATGCAATACTGATCCATGGCTTTCAACTCGTGCTTTGCCTTGAGGCAAAAATATGGTTTGAGGACGACAGTTCTTGGTTGGAACAAAGCTTTGCAGAGACAACTTATTTACAGAATATTGCAAAACACTGATTCCAAAGTGAAGTTCAAAGCTGCAGGGAGACTGTGCCTCTTGGCTTTTATGTTCCAAGAATTTTGCAACCATCAATGCATAAGCAAGAACGTATCTCAAGCCCTTTTGTTTTGTGAGAATGTCTATAGAACTGATCATCATGTAGCCCAATATTTAGTAGATGCAGCCATCTTGCACAAGTGATGTCCGGCCCAGGTTTGTCAGTACTGGAGAAACATGAGGGGGACAGGAAGTCGGTTGCCACTTGCAAGTCTGCAACTGTAACATTCCGTAAATTTTGGTATGCCTCTGTAAATGAACCAACAACCCTCGTGAGCAGAAGTTTTTTTCAAGGTGTGTAAACGCGAGACATGCAATGTACCATGAAATTCAATGAAGTCAAAAGGTTCGCACGAAAATGAGTTGAAGTGATAAACTGTGGAAAACATGGAAAGTCCCAGCTTACAGCCAATGTTTCGACAAAACAACTGGTCTTCGTGGCTCTGAAAAATACAAGTTCCTTTGTCAGAACGTTGAGTCTAAGCTGGAACTTTTGTTGGCCAGCTATTTATCATATCTTATGAGGGTACTATCAGTATAAATTCAAACACAAAAAATTCCGAGAATACACGAATGCAGTGTTCAACCTCCAGGTCACCTGCATTTGACATAGTGCCTTAATACAGACTCGATAACACACATTTGGGACCACTCCACACTTGGAAATCAGCTACAAAGCGAATACACGTACCACTTCCACAATTATGCATAATAGGCATTCCGATCAGTTATTTGCAGTTCAACTTTCAATTAGTGTGGGTAGTACATGACAATAATTGAGTACGAGATATTCAGGTATAATGGCATTACTGCCAAGTGCTAATTAACATTCAAAGTGCCACAAGAAATTTGTGACACGATGTCACAACCACAGGACATTAGTATACCACGAGCAAGAGACTAAAGAACTGCACAGGTATGCCAGGTCAAACACGCATGTTGTCGGCTCGTGCTTACAAGATGTCCAGGTGCTGACATCTGCAAAACATACCATGAACAGTTTATAAGTGCAGCAATCATGATTTTCTGCAAGCCAATTTGTCAAGAGTTGAAGAGGACCAAGATTGGCAAGGAAACCATTTACCCCCAACTGTGACTTTCCGTTTGCACAGCACCACATGAAACTCTTTCATGTGCTTCTTGCACAGATTACCCATACAACCACCACAAGACTACTCTAGGTAGAAGAGAGGTGCTATCATGAACGAAAACTGGAGTTGCCTGCAAGGTCAAAGGTCTCACAAGCTACTCGAGATAAAGGGTGAAAGATGAAACATGCAGCATGGGCACAAGTTCACTTATACACACTGACCTATTGATAAGGTTGTTAAATCTGAGCAGGATTTCTGCACAAGCTTCTTAGAGATGTTGCAATTGAATTACTGTTCTCTCATTAAAAGCCTTTCAATACCCTATCAGAAAGTCTCACCATACGAAGACATTTAGGCACTGATGTGTCCAAAAAGCTGCAACTGCATCAGCCCTGCGCACTGACACACAGCAAGTTGAGAAATGTAGTACAAAAAGCATAAGGAGTGGGCAGGTGCAAAATGCAGCGGCGAGTGTTCCTTGAAGGGAACATGCATACATACATGCACCAGCAGATCACCTTGTCTACGGTAGGCCTCTGCTTTTCCTCCTTCATTCCCGTCAGGTGAAGATTTTGTTTATTCTTGGATTTGCTCAAATTTGCTAAACAGCTGAATTGCCTTCGTGCCGGTGGCATAGGTAAGGGCACCATTCCTTGAAAGCACGGAAGCAGATAAATGGCAGGCATATCTCCCGATTTTTAGGGTGGACCTGCAGGAGGATCTCCTGCATTCTTGACTTGTCACTGGCTGCAGCAAAGAGAGACCGGCGGGTACAACTTTATTTTGTCAAAGCAGTCTGTACAGTGTAGGGAAAAAAAATTAATGTAGTCACAGAAGCAGAAAGAGAAATGACAAATGTATTAAACTACCAGATAACCTACACAGTGCAGCGAAGGCTATGGCTTGTGTAAGCCAATCAGTAACAAGTGCCGACTGCATATTCTAGAGAAAGGTGACGAGCTTGCCCATCTTGCACTACTAATTCTTTCATGAAGTTTTTGTCTGTCACACCGTTGTGTGGGGGCCATAAGAGGTGCAAAGAAGGAGCTCTTCCTGTGGTTGGCTGCCTTGACCTATGGCTTTCACGGCATAATTAGTAAAATAAGGTAGAGAGACGGTCACTGCAAAGTTAGAGATACACTACATCAGTAAACCTGTCAGGTAAAGTTGCTATGTTACTCTGGTGAAACAACAAATACATCTCCCTAGAGGAACTTGAGGTACAGCAAGCAAGAAAACAGCATAAATTTAAAGCACTGGCAGCAATGCTTTGATCAGATTGAAACAACAGCCCCCAACTGCGTCAGTGTCATTCAGTAACTATTTACCGATAGGTCCCTGCTTGTGGTGTTAATGACTTCATCTAGTGCATTGGTCAGCATAGATCGGGGCATCAAATAAGGAAAAAGACCAGAAGGTGCATCAAGTGACAGTTTTGAAAGTCAGTCATGAAGAATATAAAGGGAAGGCTCATGAGAAAAATGCTCTTACTACGCGAAAGGTTGGTGGTAATTTCTAGCAGTCGAGCGAGTGGAGAGTATGGAGAATAGTGCGCAGATCGGGTGGTGACAACCAATATTAATGAGGGCATCACCAAAAACAACCTCAAACCAAACATTGGCTTGAAAAGTACAAAATCTAGTTTACTATATAGCTTCTGCCACCATAGAAGGCCTATTTCTAAAGAGTCAATGCGCAGATGAGCCCCAAAGGAAAGCAGGGGCAGTATTAGAGGAAGTTGACCTTTTGAGGCTAACTGCCTGATGTCATGTTCTCTGCTAGCTTTTTTTTCGATTCCCCCATAGATGAGAGGCACATAAGCACCAAGCACCAGTGTCGTCAGATTAGGAGAAGTTATGATTGAGAGTTTGTGCAAGAATTATAGCGGTACTGATTGACTCTGAGGAGTGAGTGAGAAAACTATTTCTAATTAGAATGTTTCGCGTCCGGCGAATGAGTGGGCTGGGGCACCTGCCGAGGTTACGGCCACGAGTTCTCGTCTCCTGGCGGCTTCTTTGGCCCACTGGACTGCACAGAGTTGGTCTTCCAGATTCGAGCTGAGCAGCACAGCCTGCCATCGTGCACGGAGGCTGTTGGTGGAGGTCTCCCTCTCATTATCGTGTATTAGTCCCTGGCATTCCCACAGCATGTGTGGTAACACGGCTCATGGGACCTAGCATTTTATTTAGTGAATACAGTATCACAGATTACTGTTAATAATTGTCTCAGTAAAAGTGAGTCTACATTTTGTACCTAGGTGAGGTGCATAGTGCAGCATCTATTATTTAACATGTAGTATACAAAAATGTCAGTTTGAGTAATAGGCTTATGTTGAAGACACTCCTGCTCTGCAGAGGGTACGCACTACATTGACAACCAAACAATGAGAAATGGTAGCAACTTACTGAAATGATCTGTAGATAAGAATTCGTTCCAAGTATATGCAACCACAGTCAAGGAGCTCTTGCAAATGATAATTAACGTGAAACACATGTATAGGAAAGGTAGTCACACCCCTTAGTGGACAAAAATGGTAAAACCGTGAGGTTACCAAATGCGAGTTTGGAAAATTTACATACGGTGCAGAAATAAAAGCCTCGACACAGCACATACATGTATGGAAAACCAAAAGCATAAGGTGGTGTCAAATAAAGCACTCCACAAAAGCACAGCCACTCTGTCTATACTTTGCAAAGTTTGTCTCAAGCTTGCATGCGCGATACGCTTTTTTCTCTCTCTAACTCCCTGGTGAGGAGGAAGCGATCTTGGTTTGAGCTGGTTGATCGTTTCCGTCGAAGCTATAGAAAACGAGCGATATAGCAGACGGAAACCAAGAACAGTCAGTTTGTGTTCTCGTCACCGTCGTATTCGTTTGACTAGATTCCAATAAAACAAGGTTCTTTTTAGTACTATGCTCGCACCGCTGCTCCTCACCAGCGCCGCGCACTACCTTGACGAGCATGAGCAAGCGAGCAAGCGCACAAAACGCGCACATTCGTGAGGTAGTGGTGGAGCGGCACAAGAGAAAACCGCAGACCCAGACGCGTGATCGAAGCGGAGCGCTAACGCAGCGCGTCATTCTTTCGTACGTGGTGCGCTGAACTTCGTAACGTTTAAAACACGCAGTTAACACGACATCCGCCGTAGTGAATTACTTGCTGCCACCTCACGATTTGAACCACTGTGACTCGCACGAAGGTTTACGACGAGTACGGCGACCAAGGAGCAGCGAGAAATCCACGACGTCTCGGTGAGGGGCTGAGTGCAGCGGCACATACGCTGTGAAGCGGAACACTTGACATCTAGAGAAACGTGCTGCACCCGGTAACATGTCGCTCAGTTCTAAGAATTTCTTTCTCTATGGTTCTAAGCATGTAAATTTGCAAATGAAGCAGAGAAAACCGAGCAATGACCGCGCCAAGTTCCGCCAACTTTAGGCTCGATGGATGGATGATTGAGGCTCAATTCTTTGAATCGGATGGATGGATGGATGTTATGAGCGTCCCCTTTGGAACGGGGCGGTGGCTTGCGCCACCAAGCTCTTGCTACTATGCTGCCTAATATCCTACCTAGGTTAACCAATGAAAAAAAAAAAAAAAACCCACTATGAACTACCACGTCCAAATTTTCTGATACCCTATTGCGAACTGTGCTTTTGTACGTCTCCGTCTTTTGTCGTTTCCCTACTTTTCTTCCACCAATCCTCCAATCGCCTCTTACTGATGTCTATTGCGGACCTGTTTGCTTTACCACTGCTCCCGCTGAACCCAAGGGCTTCAAGGAGGCCAGTGGTGCCTAAATCGACCGCTGGGTAGACGTGTTCACATTCTAATAAAATATGCTCCGTCGTTTCCCTAGCTTTACCGCAGCAAGCACATGCTGCTTCTTCCTTCTTATATCTCGCTTTATAGGTGCGTGTTCTAAGGCATCCCGATCTCGCTTCGAAAAGTAATGAGCTTCCCTTTGAGTTATCATAAATGGTTTCTTTCCTAATTTCGTTTTTTGCCCTTAAGTAGTTACTCATGGCAGGTTTCTTTTCCATTGCCGCCACCCATGAGATTAATTCAGCCTCTCTGACTTTCCGCTTGACCTTCTTTGTTGCTGTGTTGCCCACCCCACAGGCCGCATACTTGCTGGTAAGCTTCCTAGTTCTTTTCCTCCACTGTGAATCAATGTTTTGCCTGTACAGATACCTGAACACTCTCCCAGCCCATTTACTTTCCTCCATATTCCTCAGCCGTTCTTCATACTCAATTTTACTGCGAGCTTCCCTCACTTCAAAACTAGTCCAGCCCATATCCCCCTTGCACAGCTTCATTTGTAGTCTTCCCGTGAGCGCCCAATGCGAGGCGACCCACTGACCTTTGGTTCCCGTCGAGTCCTGATTGTACCCCTGATTTAAAGCAAACAACCGCATTTCCAAAAGTAAGTCCTGGAACCATTACCCCTTTCCACATACCTCAGAGGACATCGTACCTATTGTATCCCCATAGCGCTCTGTGCTTCATTATGGCTGCATTTCTCTTCCCCTTGACTGTTATGGTTTTTTCCTGTGTTTCCATATATCCATTGCCTTCGTTTATCCATATACCAAGGTATATACTAAGCGTTGTTAATTACATGTTCAACGCTTGTATTCCAAGAGAGGTTGTGAGTTATATGCACGCCAAATAGCGGTAACTAGTAACGCGGGGGGAAAGTGGAGTTATTAAGGGTATAAGCAAAGTGATAATTAACGTTACTGGGATGCATTACTCCCATGGCCTTACATTTTGAAGTATTTAGCTTCATAAGCCACATGTCACATCAGTTAGATATAGCGTCAATGTCGTATTGCAAAATAGAAATGTCCTGTTGGTTAATAATTACACGATAAAGCGCACAGTCATCAGCAAAGAGTTTAATGTTAGAGTTAATACTGACAGGTAGGTCGCTAATATAAATAAGAAATAGTAATGGGCCCAAAACCGATCCTTGTGGTCCGCCTGAAGTAACGAGGAGAGTCATAATCATTAGCGTGAATGTACTGCAAGCGCTTAGTCGTAAAGCATTGAATCCAGCAGTCTAGGATGTTAGGATCTATAATAAGCTTGCTATTGAGCTTGCTCAGTTGTGTGCCAAATGGCAAAAAAAAAAATAATAAAGAAGGAACGAAGACATTGCAAGGAAGGCTATCCGCGGTCGTGTGTATGCTGCACTTTCTTTCGGTCGACTACGCTCCAGAGTGCCACGTCAAGAAACTTTTGCCTTGCGCTGTCCCCATGGTTTTTGAAGGCTATCCGATCCACCTGGCGCCTCCCGCGGAAAAAAAAAAAAAACCTTGCAAATTACTTGCTGCTCGGGCTGTCCCTGCTCCAAAACAAACCAAGCGGAAAGCTGAGCCGCTTGAGTCGCTGCCTGTGGAATGCAACCTGTTGGACTGCCTCTGTGAACACTAAAAGCATCAGTGCACAAACTACAAACAATGATGGCCAGAGAGCAAGCCGATACGTCTCTGATCTCCAAGCTTCACCCTTAAGTTTCATATCGCGGTTCCAAGAGCCCGAAGCTACTGGAAAAGCTCGCAACGGAAGATCAATGCACCGTATTCTACCGCAAAAGCAAACATAATGGTTCGGTCGGGAGAATCGTGGCGGACTCACAGAATGGAGACAAGAAGGTCGTATTCCTGTTCCACCAAATAGAGCGATACGGAAAGCAACATCTGACGTAACCTGAAGAGGTTAATTCGAGAATGTATCATATGCCAATTTTTCTCACCGAAGAGTTATGATCACGCTCGAACGTCAACGCTCCTGAATTTGCCAGCAAAATGCACCCTCCAGAATACATGGGCCCAAGTCCGACCACGTCAGGAATGAGTGCTGCGATGCGAGCAAGACTGGTTCACGAGGCTTCACTCCTGAGCAGCAGGCAGCATATGTCATCGTTAATTATCGATGAAGCCAGCATAAAGCCGAAATACATCTATGACCAGAAAGATGCCGTGTTGGGTCTTAAGGACAGACCGGACAGAAGCACGTCGAACACGCAGGGAATTTTCGCGAACAGGGTTTTGTCCTTCGTTCTGTGCGGCACTAAGAAACAATATAAAGTACCCTGCTCTTATAATTTCACTAAGCAGCTAAATGGAAAAGATTTTTTCCGATAGATGAAGAAAGTGATTGCCGCAATCGAGTCGTGTGGATACGTCATCGTTCGAATTATGACCGACAACTACTCGAAGAACATGGCGATGTTCAAGCACATGGGTAATCGTTCCTTGCATACGGTGGATGGATGGATGGATGTTATGAGCGTCCCCTTTGGAACGGGGCGGTGGGTTGCGCCACCAAGCTCTTGCTACTATGCTGCCTAATATCCTACCTAGGTTAACCAATGAAAAAAAAAAGACACTATGAACTACCACGTCCAAACTTTCTGATCCCCTATTGCGAATTGTGCTTTTGTACGTCTCCGTCTTTTGTCGTTTCCCTACTTTTCTTCCACCAATCCTCCAATCGCCTCTTACTAATGACTATTGTGGACCTGTTTGCTTTACCACTGCTCCCGCTGAACCCAAGGGCTTCAAGGAGGCCAGTGGTGCCTAAATCGACCGCTGGGTAGACGTGTTCACATTCTAATAAAATATGCTCCGTCGTTTCCCTAGCTTTACCGCAGCAAGCACATGCTGCTTCTTCCTTCTTATATCTCGCTTTATAGGTGCGTGTTCTAAGGCATCCCGATCTCGCTTCGAAAAGTAATGAGTTTCCCTTTGAGTTATCATAAATGATTTCTTTCCTGATTTCGTTTTTTCCTCTTAAGTAGTTACTCATGGCAGGTTTCTTTTCCATTGTCGCCACCCATGAGATTAATTCAGCCTCTCTGACTTTCCGCTTGATCTTCTAGCTTTGTTGCCCACCCCACAGGCCGCATACTTGCTGGTAAGCTTCCTAGTTCTTTTCCTCCACTGTGAATCAATGTTTTGCTTGTACACTCTCCCAGCCCATTTATTTTCTTCCGCATTCCTCAGCCGTTCTTCATACTCAATTTTACTGTGAGCTTCCCTCACTTCAAAACTAGTCCAGCCCATATCCCCCTGCACAGCTTCATTTGTAGTCTTCCCGTGAGCGCCCAATGCGAGGCGACCCACTGACCTTTGGTTCCCGTCGAGTCCTGATTGTACCCCTGATTTAAAGCAAACAACCGCATTTCCAAAAGTAAGTCCTGGAACCATTACCCCTTTCCACATACCTCGGAGGACCTCGTACCTATTGTATCCCCATAGCGCTCTGTGCTTCATTATGGCTGCATTTCTCTTCCCCTTGACTGTTATGGTTTTTTCCTGTGTTTCCATATATCCGTTGCCTTCGTTTATCCATATACCAAGGTATTTATATTCTGTTACCCGAGGTATTTCTTGGCCCTGTATATCCACTGTCTGTTCATTGTTTTCATTGAATACAATAACACCTGATTTTCTAACACTAAATTTCAAACCTAAATTGTTGCCTTCCTGTCCACAGATATTAGCCAGACGTTGCAAATCACTTTGCTTGTTTGCGAGCAACACAATGTCGTCCGCATAAAATAAACCTGGGAGTTGCTGCTCTATTACTGTACCTGCCTGTTTGTATGAGAGATTAAACCTGATATTACTTCCTTCTAGCGCCCTCTCCATCCTCACCATGTACATCATAAACAGCAGCGGGGATAAAGGGCACCCCTGCCTCAGTCCCTTGTTGATATGAACTTTCTCCGTGCTCCTCATCCCTTCCCATTCAACGCAAACAGTATTTTCTAGGTAAATCTCTCTCAAAAGCTGTATACAATCGTTACCTAAGCCTTCCCCTTCCAGAATATCCCACAAAATGCTGCGGTCTACGTTGTCGTATGCTCCTGTAATGTCCGAAAAGGCCACATACAACGGTCTGCTTTCTGCTTTTGATATTTCAATACACTGAGTAAGAACAAACAAGTTATCATCCAAACGCCTACCTATTCTAAAGCCATTCTGAAGCTCTCCCAAAATGCCATTATTTTCTGCCCATGCTTGAAGCTTTAATTTGATTGCCTGCATTGCTAGCCTGTATATTACCGATGTAATGGTCAAAGGTCTATACGAGTGAATTCTGTCTTTCTCCCCCTTACCTTTATAAATTAAATTCATTATACTTTGTCGCCAACTGTCTGATATTCGTCCATCTTTTAAAGTTTTTTCAACTGCTTTCACGAGAGCTTCCTTACTTTTTGGTCCCAGTTCATTTATCAGCCTAACGGGAACCTCGTCTAGCCCTGTGGCTGTGCGCTTAGGAATTTTCTCTTCCGCTTTCTTCCAGTTTAAATTTGTAAGCACTAGCTCCTTTCCCCCTTGGGTCTCTTTCATGCTCTTTTTTTCTTCAAATACAACCTCGTCATTGCCTTGGAAAGATTCGGCTGTTACTTTTTGGATGTAATTTATTGCTGCTTCTCCTTCCAGTCCATTTTCATCTTCGTCTAGGATATGTTGTTGTATTGGTGTTGCCTTCCTGTCTAATAATTTTATGTGATTCCAAAATATTCTAGGTGCGGCCTTCTTTTTCTCACGTATTTCTGACAACCAACGTTCACTTTCACCTTTTAATTTTGCTTGCACCAGTATTTGCACCATAGACTTTTTCTCCCGGTATATTTCCCATTTACTGGTTACTTCATCCTGTGGCAACTGCGCCTTCTTTGCCTGCCTGTGCTCTCGAGATGCTTTCTGTCGTTCGGCGATGGCTTCTCGTATCTCCTTGTTCCACCAGCTTTTCGGTTTCTTTTTTCCTTTCCAATGAACATGTTTCTCTTTCCGTATTTCTGTCGTTACTACACTTAGAAGCTCACCATATTCCCACCCCTTACTTGGCGACTTGCCAATTTCTTCCTCCACTCTAGTGACTATATTTGCTATTTGTTCAGAGTTCAAATTTGGACTGGCCATTTTGCTTTCGTTGCTCTCTTTCCCAACTACATATCCCATTTTCAAAATGATGCGTTTATGGTCACTCCCTATGCTGCTAAACCCTTCCTCATCGATGACCATTTCTCTCAACTTATCATGAATTCCTTCTGTCATCAGACAGTAATCAATGGTCGATTGCCGGTTTCCCACTTCCCACGTGATCTGTCCTTCACACTTAGGCCCTGTATTCACGATCACGAGGTTATGTTGCTCGCAAAGGTCTAGCATTGACTTCCCGTTATTGTCGGTATAGCCATCTAAATCTTGTATGTGGGCATTCATGTCACCTAATAGGACTATCTCAGCACCATTCCCGAAACCCCTAATATCAGCGCTTACGCATTCCACTAACTCTTTATTCTTCTCTGTGCAATTTATTCCGATCCACAAATACGTAACTCAAAGCCAAGTTTCTTTCCCACTCATTGTACCTGATAACCAAAGATGCTCTTGACATTGTGAATTTACTCTTTTCCATTTGGCTCCCTGATGGATGAGCATTCAGACTCCCCCTCCCTTTCTTTCCGACTTAGTTCTGTTGCACCCTTCCCATACATAATTCTCAATAACTGGCGGCTCTTCTGAGTCTCGAAGGTGCGTTTCTGTAACCGCATACACCCCTATTTGTTCTCTATGTAACTGCTCCTCAATCTCTGCCCACTTTTCCTTTCTTCTGCCGCCCTGCATGTTTATGTAGCCTATTGCATGGCGAGCTCTTGTTCTTGCTTTCCTCCTTTTTCTGTTATCGACAGCGATGCTCTTCTGATGTTCCCCTAGGGGACCTTCTTTATTAGTACCTACTCTGACCTCCTGAGCGCCCGTGGGCCCCCTAAAAAAGCAACAGCGCGACCCCCAAGTCGCCAGCCCACTTCTCGTGCTAGCCTGTAATTGAAGTGGATCCGATCTCGTTTAAAACCACCACAACTTCTCACTTCCCTGTTTACTTCGACAACCTCGAAGCCTTTCTCTCGGCTCATTTTCCATATTGCCTCATTGGCAGCCATTACGGCTCTTTGTACGTGACTGTCACGCACAGGCACCTCCAGCACCGTGCAAACCACGATCTGCACCTGAGGGGATAGCTCGCGCAAGTCGTCCACCCCCTTTGCCAAGCGCTGGGCTAGTCCTGGCCCTTTCCTGTTCAGGACGTCATTTAGCCCACCTGCTACTACGACAAGGCTGCGCACGTGGGCATTTTCCGTGAGCTTTTCTTTTGCTCGCTCCATGACAGAACCCAGTGTCTGCCCTGGAAATGTCCCTACCGCCACTCTTTTGTCGCCTTTCACCCTCTCCACAATTGCTTTTGAGCACCCAGCCATGTTTGAGTCGCCAGCGATAATCACCCTTTCACTCTCTCCTACCTCTCCCTGCTTCCCGGCTTCCTGTGGCTGCAGCGTCGCCTCACTCGGGGCGTTGCGCTGCTTCGCTATAGCTACGCCGATTCACCGGCGGCGAGCTGGCGACCGCTTGCTTTGGCTCCCTGCCTCCCACTTCGCCCTCGCTTTGGTGTCCTGACCCGACATTATCCGCTGCCCGAGTCTCAAGAGCGTCGAGCCGCCTTTGCAGTTCGGCGCTCCTTTCTTTCGCCTCCCCAAGCTCGGCCACAGTCCTCACCAACTGCGCGGCCTGGGCCGCCTCCACCTTGACGAAATTTTCAACCTTCGCCTGCAGTGCTACCCGCTTCTCCTGCTCCTCCCTTAGGTTTGCCTTAAGCTCTTCAAACTTAGCCGCCCAATTCCCTTCCAGTTTTTGGACGGCTTCCCTGACGCCCTCGCACGACCTGCACGTGAAGCTAGACCCCACCGCGTCTGCTAAATTCTGGAATTTAGTCTCGTCGAGGAAGCACCAGCGCAGGCACTCGTCGCACTGCACTTGCTCCCCGTCCCCCGCGGCCTTCACGTTTTTCGATTTCATCGCTAGGCCTACGTCCCTAGGCCCAACCAGCAAGTTCGCCAAATCACTCACGCAAACCCGACCTCGACCGCTATCCTAAACAAAAACAAAGAATTATCACTCCCTACTCCATGTAAGAATCCGAAGAGCTAGCTGAAAGAAATACCCCCTAGGCCTAACGGGGGAGCCGCCAGACCTAGACAAAGCCGGTACGTTTCCTACTCCTACCAAAAATTCAAAATTTGCGCCCCTACTCCATGCAAAAGAAAACACTTCAAAACACTAGCTAATAAAGATAAAAGAGTACTTAGCTACGAACGAAGTCGCTGAAGCCTCGTCCACAGGAGCGTCCGTGAGCCACGACCAACCACCACGGCGACCAACGACCCGGGCGGCGACGAATCGGGCGGCGGCGGCGCGCGCCACCTAGCCTTGAATGGTACTATGGGGAACCAGCGCTGGATAGGCGGCGCGTCGAAAAGAGTGCGTTGCACGCCGCCCTGGCGACGAAACGCGGCATATCCCAGCCGCTCGCCAAGACGACACACGTGCGCGACCGTATTATAGTTCGTATGTTTCCGTTTTCGCGCCGCTTCAAGTGGACAGTTTTCGTAAACAAGCTTGCGCCGTCAAGTGAAGAAATGACGAAAGAAGCTTTTTATGCTTTATAAATTTTTCACAGTGTGTCGCGGCGAGCACGTGTGTTCTTTAACGGTTGTGCCGTGTGCCGTTTCCATGCTTGTGTGGCAGCCTGCCTCGCAAATCTAGCAGCTATGGCTCCGGTCGTGCTGCGCTATGGTTTCGGAAGTATTAGTTGATCCTGAAGACTTTCCATATTTCTCTGGCTAGACATTAAAAATTCTGATGTTATTTAGCCACAGCAGTCAATGGAGAAGAAAGCTTTATCGCATCGGCTGGCTCGCGCAAGCAAGGGTTTGAGTGCTCCGCTGCTGGATCCGTAACAACGCTGGCTACATTTAGCACTAATTACATAAATTTACCGGATGCATCTCAGCGCCGAGTCCTCATCCGCATGCGCATGTTAAAAAAAAAACACATAGGCGGCTTAGTCGCGCGTGCGCCGGCAGTATGCGCACACAACTCGTATTACAAGGCAGCTTCCCTCCCACATAATTCTTGGCAATGAATGGATAATATTTACTTTTCGTATCGTTCGCTTCGTGCGGAGGCATTGGAAGGGGCTTGGCGGTTGTATTGCGAAGGAAAAATGGTTGGTACATATGCCGGATGGTGCATGCTATTGCTAATTTTGTTTCCGATGAAATGCCGACTCCACATTCTGCTGTTGGTACTGGCTGCCACGGCTGACCGTCTTCGCTATCGAATAAACCAAGCGCACACGCGAAATTCGATTTAGAAACCAGCCCGACACCGCTTGACAGGGCGACAAGACAGGAACCTACTCCGCTCGCCTGACTGCTTGGATCCAACGCCGCCTCCGTTCTTGTTCGTAGGGTTTAGATGGAAAGACGCAGATGGCTACATCCTCCCTCATCCCGACGTAGTTGCGGCACTTGTATACGCAACAGTACCGTCGGCGTCCTTTTGTTTTCCTTCGACTTTCAGCGCACGCAACGCCACTACCAGTAGCAATTTTCGTCCGCGGGAGCGGCTGAGTTGTGAACGTTCGGACCGCCAAGGCGGCGCTGTAGGTGTCGTGAAAACCCCAGCGCTGGTTCCCCATATGCATGCATACCTATGTATTTACTCCTTTACTTTTGCGTTGACATTATCCACCAATCAGATGGCCTATGTTTAGTTATTTCTACTTGTTCAAAGTCTATTTTACTTTCACTGTCTTTAAAACCCGAAGCTTTGAATAGTTCCCAGTTACATTCAACTGCAGGGTGAAGTTGTTTACAAGCCAGTATCAGGTGTTCAGCCATTTCCTCCCGAGATCTCCACACGCCCCGCACAACAAATCTATCTTTTGGTATCTGGCTCGGTACGTTTTAGTCTGCAGTACACCTGTCCTGACATCAAACAACAATGAGCTTCCCTTAGAGTTATCGTAAATATTTTCTTTGGCTATTTCTTGCTTAAACGTCCTGTATGTCTCTAATGCTGATTTGGTTTGCATCTCTGTTTACCACATACCCCTCTCTGTCTCCTTAACCTTTTTCTTGGCGGATGATTCCTTACCTGTGCCCCAACGGCTGCCCAAGTATTTGCTTGTCAATTTTCTAGTTCGCTTCCTCCACCTTGTGTCGACATTCCTCGTGTATAAGTAACTGAAAACATTCCTATAGCCCACCGCATTTCCCCCATTTTTCTCAATCGCTCCTCACATGCTGCCTTGCTACTAGCCTCTCTGCCCTCGAAAGAAGACCTTCCCAGATCCCCCTGCACCCCTAGATTTGGTGTCTTGCCATGTGCTCCCAGAGCGAGCCTACCCACACCACGCTGCCTAGTTTCCAACTGTTGCCGGGTCTATGCTCCCATACATAGAACTGCATTGGCAAAAGTCAGGCCTGGAACCATTACCCCCTTCCATATCCCTCGTACTACCTCGTACCTATTGTAATTCCACAGTGCCCTAGTCTTCATAATCGCTGCACTTCTGTCGCCTTTGGTCGTTAGATATTTTTTGTACTCTGTCAGATACTCAATGCCATTATTTATCCACACCCCAAGGTACTTGTAGTTATCGACTATCTCCAGCGTGGCCTCCTGTATCTTATGCTCGCCGCAAATGTTATCATTAAAAATCATGACTGCTGATTTTTCTTTGCTAAACTTCAAACCTAATCTGTCTCCTTCTGTACCACATATGTCCATCAATCCCTGCAGATCTTCTGCATTGTCAGCCATTAATACAATATCATCCGCATACATCAGTCCTGGCAATGACTGTTCAATCAATTTTCCTTGTTTGAAAAATGGTAGGTCCGCTTTGCTGTATTTTGGCTTCTAAACCTTGTAGGTACAGCATAAACATCAGAGGTGACAATGGGCACCCCTGCCTAAGCCCCCGCCAAATCATTACAGGCTCCGAAACCTGCTTTTCCCATTGTATAATCACCCGGTTACATTTATAGATATATTTTAAGAAATTGGTTACTCCATCTTTCACTCCTAAAGTTTCCAGAATGCCCCACAAGCCCTCTTGAAGTACACTGTCATAGGCTCCCTTGATATCCATAAAAGCCAGCCATAGGGGTCTGTGTTCCTTTTCAGCTATTTCAATGCATTGTGTTAGTGAGAACAGATTGTCTTCTAGCTTCCTATGCTTCCGGAACCCATTCTGTAGCTCTCCAAGTACCCCCTAGTTCTCTACCCATGACTGCAGTCTGTCCTTTATAATCTGCATAACCACCCTGTAAACCACTGACGTCACTGTTATAGGCCGGTAATTATTTATGTCAGCTTTGTCCCCCTTTCCCTTATACATCATTCTCATCCTACTTAGCCTCCATTCGTCAGGTACATTACCATCCATTAGCATTTTGCCCACCACCTCCCTTAATGCTTTCTTAGATTTCGGGCCCAATTTCTTTATTAACATAATTGGACATAACATAACTGCCGATGTGCTACTTGGTACCCTCATCTTGGCCCTTTCCCACTCTCTTTGTCCAAGCGAAAGCAGTGGATTGACTGGGCTATCCCTCTCCGACATACTGCATGTACCATTTCTCTGTTCTGTAAATTTTTCCCTCATCATGGTTCCTATATGCTCCATTGCCTCCTCTCCTTCTAACCGAGTACCTTGAGCTGTTACTATATACCTCTGCTCTAGGCTTGTCCTAATACCCAAGGAGTTCAGCTGTTGCCAGAATTTCCTAGCTGCCTGTTTACCTTTTTTATTGCTTATTTCTGACAGCCACTGGGACCCTTTTGTCTTGATTTTGTCGTTGATCGAATAGGATGCTTCCCTTCCGCATTTTATGTAATTTACCCACTTCCTCTCTACTTCTGCTTCAGGTTCTCCCTTACCTTTGGAATACCTGTGTTCCCTGGAGGCTTCCTGACGTTTCTTTATGGCCTTCTTAACCTCTTCATGCCACCAGCTCTTGAGTTTTCGTATCCCTTGCCTTACTTGCGCCTTACTTAGCTCACGCTCAAATAGTCTCATTAACCTTGGGCAATTCCAATCAGTTTCCGTACCCTCTGATATTTCCTCTTCAATTTGTTTGGCCGCTATTTCCACTTGGTCTTCCGAGTAAAAAATCGCATCTGGCATTTCCTCACGCGTCGTTCATGCTTTAGTTTCCCTCTTAAAACTCAACTTGATACGTTTGTACTCGCTACCTATACTTCTGGAGCCCTGTTCATCTATAATCATGGCTCCTAATCTATCGTACATCCTATGTGACATTAATGCATAATCTATTGTCGAGTGTCGATCCCCTACCTCCCATGTTATGATCCTGTCACACTTTTCAGTAGAGTTACAGACAATTAAGTTAAGCCTCTCACACATATCCAGCAGCATATTACCTGTGGAGTCTGTGTACCCATCCATATCTTCCACATGCGCATTGATGTCTCCTAATACAATTATCTCACATCCATTTCCTAGCTCATTGCTGCTATACAGTCCAACATTCTTTTGTTTTCCTCTTTAGCATTTGATCCTGTCCAAAGGTATACAAAGCCTAGAAGTGTTTTCGCCCCTGCTACTTTTCCTTTTAGCCATAAATGCTCCTTGCAATTCCTGTTTGACCCTTTGCCAATTTGTATTTTTATGAATGAGTGCTCCAATTCCCCCGCCCTTTCTGCTACCCTGCACTCTATTGCAGTAACCCCATCCGTAATCAGGGTTACAGGGTGGTTGTTCCATGTCTCTAAGATGTGTCTCTACAAACCCATAAACCATTAAGTTCTCCTGCCTTACTTGTTCTTCGATTTCCTCCCATTTTAGCCTATTTCTGCCACCTTGCATGTTAATGAACCCTATGTCTGACTTAATTTGGCTCTGGTGCTTATTCCTGTCGCCTCGCCTACAGTACCGATGTTTGCTTGTTTGTGGCTCCTGCCTCGAATCGTCCACGCCTACACTGCTTCTTTCAGGGCTCTGGGTCGCCCTAAAAAAGCTGTTGCCTGGCGACCCATCCTGCCCCCTATCCTTTTTCCAGTGGCACGACTGTAGTGAATGCCATCCTGCACAAAAGGCCGGAAGCCGGTTCCGTACACGTCCCTGTTGACCTCCATCACGCTGTACCCGAGTCGTCCGCTCAGACTCCTAATGACCCGATTGGCCTCAACCACTCTCCTTTCTACCTGGTAAGTATGGCCCTGGACCTCTGGGATAGTGCATATGGTCACATGCAACCCCCCCCCCCCCCCAGGAGGCCTCTCTAAGCTTACTCAGCCCAGTCTCAATGTGCCTCTCAAGGTCCTGGATTCTCCCCTTAAGCACGTCATTGAGCCCAGCATGCATAATGACCAAGCTGTCGCTCTCCGTGCTGTCCCCTACCACTTCCCGCGCCTTGGTCATTGCTTCCGCCATGCCCTTGCCCGCTTGCGGCTCTACCTGCATTCGCCCGTCTGCCTTCACTCTCGCCATCACGCTTTGTTCGCTATCACTCTTGCCATCACGCCTTGTTCGCTATCACTCTTGCCATCACGCCTTGTTCACACCCTCCCCACGTTGGAGTCCCCTATCACCAGGACCCTTCTGCGTGCGAACCGTTCGCCTCCAGCCTGTGTCCGCTGCCCCTCCCTTCGCGCCCGCTGGCGCCCCTGTGGCTGCAGCGTCGCCTTACTCGGGGCGTGTTGCGCTGCTTCACTATAACTAGGCCGATTCACCGGCGGCGAGCTGACGACCGCTTGCTCTGGCTCCCTGCCTCTCACTTCGCCTGTAGGGTCTACCCTTTCTGAGTTTTTGCCACCGCTTTCATGTCCTGACCCGACATTCTCCGCTGCCCACGTCTCAAGCGCGTCGAGCCGTCTTTCCAGTTCGGCGCTCCTTTCTTTTTCTTCCTCAAGCTTGGCCACGGTCCTTACTATCTGCGCGGCCTGGGCCGCCTCCACCTTGACGAAATTGTCAACTTTCGCCTGCAGTGCTACCCACTTCTGCTCCTCCCTCAGGTCTACCTTAAGCTCTTCAAACTTAGCAGGCCAATTCCCTTCCAGTTTTGGACGGCTTCCCTGACGCCCTCGCACGACCTGCACGTGAAGCTAGACCCCACCGCGTCTGCTAAATTCTGGAATTTAGTCTCGTCGAGGAAGCACCATCGCAGGCACTCGTCGCACTGCAATTGCTCCCCGTCCCGCACGGCCTTCACGTTCTTCGATTTCATCGCTAGGCCTACGTCCCAAGGCCACGAGCAAGTTCGCCAAATCAGTCAAGTAAAGCCGACCTCGACAGCTATCCCAAACAAAAATAAAGAATTATCACTCCCTACCCCATGTAAGAATCCGAAGAACTAGCTGAAAGGATTAAATAAGCCTATCAACTAGGTCCCTCCTAAGACCTAGGCCTAACGGCGGAGCCGCCAGACCTACACTCTAAGAACAGATTACACCCTTTGGCGTGCCCCTTCTGCCACACAACGATAATCGCCATCTGCCTTGATTCGTTTCCTTTCTTTATCGCTGCGAGCCCAGAACGTTCCGGTAACGAACGGCACGCGCGTTATCAGAAGGGGCACTCCAAAGGGTGTAAACTGTTCTATGCTGATAACGCGCGTGCCGTTCTTTACTGGAAAGTTCCGGGCTCGCAGCGATAAAGAAAGGAAACGCATCAAGGCAGATGACGATTATCGTTGTGTGGCAGAAGGGGCACGCCAAAGGGTGTAAACTGTTCTTAGAGTGTAGACAAAGCCGGTGCGTTTACTACTCTTACTCAAATTCAAAATTTGCGCCCCTACTCCATGCAAAAGAAAACACTTCAAAACAGTAGCTAATAAAGATAAAAGGGCACTTAGCTACGAACGAAGTCGCTGAAGTCTCGACCACAGGAGCATCCGTGAGCCGCCTCTCTCCGTCCTTGCCGCTTGCTCTCAACGACAATCGGGCGGCGCGCGCCACCTAGCCTTGAGTGGTACTATATGCATGAATACCTATGTATTTACTCCTTTACTTTTAGTTGATATTATCCACCAATCAGATAGCTGACAACCGACTGAAATACGCCACCCTGCGCCTGAAGCCGTGCCATGGCCGTGCAATTGCCGTCCTGCCGTCACGAGTACAGCTAAGCTACGGATCGCGTCAGCCAATAAGGAACGAGAATCGGACGCGCGTTTTAGTGCTCTGAAAAAGGAGGAGAGCGCTCCTACCGATGGATGGATGGATGGAAGGTAGGAGCGTCCCCTTTGAAACGGGGCGATGGCAGTTGCCACCATGCTCAGATTTTTATTTTGCCTTTAATTTTTATTTTTATCTGTGTTGTGTGTTATTGAATTTCTCGATTTTCTTTAAATACGTCTTCCTACCCTTTTAACCTTATGTCACCTCTCTGCTTTTGAGCCACCAATCCTCCAATCGCCTTTTGCTAATTTCCACCGCACCTTTATTTACATGACTATCATTATCTCTGAACCCTAGGGCCTCAGGAAGGGTGACTGTGGCCGCATCGACATCGGGGTTGATACCATCCACGGAGGAAGGAAACTAAGGAGAGGCCCTACCCCCTCCGCGCGCTAGGAGAAAAGTGTGGCGGAAATGACGTAGTAGGTTCTCATTTTTTTGCTGCTTTTTTTATTTTTTTTGTTGTATGGCCACGCCTTTTGGGCCACAATGGCGGCGTTGTTATGGTTTTGAGCGCTCACACGTGTTGCTCTGGTAGGTTTCGGGCCGTAGCAAAGGCGCTGAGTGGGCGGGTTTGCGTTAGTCAGCGTGTCTTGTTGCGCTGTGTTACCTGCACCCTGCTCTGCCAGATGTTGCGCGAGCGCGCGACACCACGCGCAGCGCGGCGTGGTTTCGCGAAAAATGTAAACAAGAGAGGAGGGTGGCCCAAAAGGCGGAGCATCGCCATGAGCAACGCCAAATTCCGGCTTCACTTTTGCTTCACAAAGAGTGACGTTAGGGCCTCTCCTTAGTTTCCTTCCTCCGTGATACCATCACATTTTAGTATGAGGTGTTCCATTGTTTCTACATATTTACCACACACAGTACATGTGTCTTCTTCGTTAAATTTCTTTTTATAGCTCCGCGTTCTAAGACATCCTGATCTAGCTTCAAAGAGTAGGGCACTGCCTCTTGAGTTATCATAAAACGCTTCCTTCCTGATCTGCTGTTTCCAGTATCGATATAGTTCTACACTATGCTTCTTTCCCATTGAATTTATCCAATTTTTACCTTCCGCATTTTTAACCTGTCGTTTAATGCTCTGTCCTTTTTCGTCCTCGTGTCTGGCATACTTACTGGTTAGCTTTCTAGTTCTTTTCCGCCATTGTGAGTCAACGCTCTTTCTGTATAGGTATTTAAACACCTTAGCTGCCCACGTGTTATCATCCAATTTCCTCAGACGTTTTTCGTATAGGATTTTACTCTGAGCTTCCCGTGCTTCGAATGACGCCCAGCCCATATCTCCCTGTACTGCTTCGTTTGTGGTTTTCCCGTGGGCACCTAGTGCTAACCTTCCCACAGCTCTCTGATTTACCTCTAGTCTCGACTGAACCTCTGCCCTTAAACACAGGACCGCATTCCCGAAAGTAAGCCCCGGCATCATTACTCCCTTCCAAATGCCTCTCAGTACCTCATACCTGTTGTAACCCCACAATGCCTTATGTTTCATTATCCCGGCATCTCTTCGCCCTTTTGCTATTAGAGACTGTTCGTGCTTTTCCGTGTACATCTGCCCTTTGTTGATCCATACCCCGAGATACTTGTATACGGCCACTCGGGGTATTTCGTGGCCTTGTATTGTAAGCTCCTGATCAGTTGTATCGTTGAAAAACATCCCACCGGACTTAGCTGCACTAAAACTGAAACCTAAACTGTCTCCTTCGTCCCCACAGTAATTAACCAGAGTTTGCAAATCTTCCTGGCTATCTGCGAACAGTAAAATATCGTCCGCATACATTAAACCCGGTAGTCGTTGCTCAACAACCTTTTCGCCTAATCTGTACGACAGATTATACCCTAGATTGCTTCGTTGTAACCTTCTTTCCATGCTTATCATATAAAGCATGAACAGCAGCGGTGATAGAGGACAACCTTGCCTTAATCCTTTGTGAACCTCGACAGTTGTCGTACTCTTGATTCCTTCCCATGTTATTTCAACATTATTTTCTCGATATAGTTCCTGTAGAAAATCAATTACCTCATTACCGATACCTTCAGCTTTTAATATGTTCCACAGGAGTTCCCTGTTCACATTGTCGTATGCACCACTTATGTCCAGGAAGGCTAAATACAGAGGTCTATTTTCCGCCTTAGCTATTTCTATGCACTGGGTAAGCACGAACAGGCTATCATATAAGCGCCTACCACTTCTGAACCCGTTCTGAAGTTCTCCAAGTATTCTATTACTTTCTACCCATGACTGCATTTTTAATTTCACCGCCTGCATCGCCAGCCTATATATAACTGATGTTATCGTAATTGGTCGGAAATATTTTATGTTCTTCTTATCACCTTTTCCTTTATAAATCAAATTCATTTTACTCTGTTTCCAGCTGTGCGGAATTTGCTTATTTGTTATGACTGCCTCCAATGCTTTTATCAGCGTTTCCTTGCTTCTTGGGCCAAGTTCATTAATTAACTTGATTGGAATTTCGTCTATCCCCGCGGACGTGCATTTTGGAACATTTGCCTCCGCCTTTTTCCAGTTAAGATTGGTCAATTCTAAGCTGTTTTCTATTATGCTATTCTGTGTTGCTCCCTCACTTGGGGCGATTACCCTATCGTCTTTCCTAAATGACTCTGCTATAACTGAACCAATGTAGTTCACAGCGTCATCTCCCTCTAAACAATTTCCTTCGGCATCGTGAATCTGTTCCTCTTTTCTGTGATTAGCTTTACCCAGCCAGCTTATATGGTTCCAGAATTTTCTTGACCCCCCTTTAGTTGCATCGCGAGCGTCAGCCAGCCAGCGATCAGAGGACTGCTTTATTTTAGCCTGGACGAGGACCTGCACTTGTTGTTTCTTTTGTCGATAATATTCCCATTTTTGGCCTATTTCCTCTTCAGATAACTGCGCCCTCTTTGCTTCTCTGTGTTCCCGAGATGCCCACCGTCGTTGTTCGATGGCCTCTCTAATTTCCTTATTCCACCAACTTCGTGGCTTCCCCTTTCCTCTCCAGCGGTTTACTCCTTTTGCCTCTTTTATTTTTGTACTAATGAGTAGTTCTAACTGATTATAATCCCACCTTTCCATGGGATGTTTCATTATTGCTTCCTCTATGCCCGCCGCTATTTTCGCTATTTGCGTGTCATTTAATTTTGCGTACTCTTTTTGGCTTCCCTGTATTTCTCTTTTGAGTAGGGCTCCCAACTGTAGACTAATACGCTTATGATCACTTCCGAGGCTGTACTTCCCCTCTTCGTCTATTTCCATTATTGCTAGCTTGCTATACAATCCCTGTGACATTAAGCAGTAGTCAATGGTCGTTTGTCTGTTACGGGACTCCCACGTGATTTGTCCCTCACACTTAGTTTCTCTATTTACTATAACTAGGTTGTGTCGTTCACAGAAGTCTAGCATCAACTTCCCATTACAATCTGTGTATCCATCCAGATCCTCGATGTGGCCATTCATGTCACCCAGCAGACAAATATCGGCACCTTCTCCAAACTGCTTTATATCGTCATCGAGACACTTCACTAGATCTTTGTTCTCTTGCCTGTATTTGTCCTCTGTCCCTAAATAAACTACTCCTAGCCATGCCTTTTTACCGGCAATTGTACCTGATACCCAGACATGTTCTTTGCAAGTTAACTTTATTCTTTGTCAATTTGTTCCTTGGTGTATGAGCATACCTACTCCTCCTCCCTTCCTCTCCGTTGTTGTCCTATTGCTCCCTTCCCAGACGTAGCCTTCAATAAGCGGTGGGTCTTCTAGATCCCTGAGGTGTGTTTCGCATAGCGCGTATACACCTACTTCTTCGTCCTTTAACTGCTGTTCTATTTCTAACCACCTCGCTCTCTTTCTACCGCCTTGCATGTTTATGTACCTGATCCTGGTGATAAATTTATTTGTAGTTTTCTTCCTGGACCTCCTAGTGGCCATTTTATTGGCGTCAGCCTCTATTGCACTTTCTACACTATTTCTACCTACCCCTACGCCCTGAGGCGCAGCGGACCCCCTAAAAAAGCTACTGCCCGACCTGCCAGGCGCCAGCCGATCTCGGCTCCTAGCCTTCCATTAAAGTGGATGCCATCTCGTGTAAAGCCTCCGCCAAAGCCTGCTCTATGCACTTCTCTGTTTATGTCTGCCACTTCAAATCCTTTCTCCTGGCTTAGCTTTCTTATTTCACAATTTACAGCCACAACGTCCTTGGCAATTGCTCCGTTCCTTCCTTGCACCTCCGGCACTGTGCATACCACGATCTGGACTTGCTGTGCTATCGCCCTTAAATCGTCCACTCCCTCCGCTAATCTTTCCACTACTTTTGCAGCTTCACCATTTAACACATCATTTAGCCCCGCCGCTACCACTACCAAATTGCGCTCTGCAAAATTCTCAGAAAGCTCGCTTTTTGTTTCTTTCAGTACTGCGTCCATTGTCCTGCCTGGGAACGTCCCGACTGCTACCCGCCTATCGCCCTTTGCACGCTCCATTATAGCTCTTTTGCACCTCCTCATGTTTGAATCACCACCGATAAGTACTAGGGCATTCTTTCCTTCCCTCCTAACTTCCAGGTTGTGCTTATCATTGGCTATGAGCTCATTCCTTGGGGTTAGCTTGTTCCCCTCCTCTCCTCGCGCTCGCTGGCGCCCCTGTGGCTGCAGCGTCGCCTCCCGCGGGGTGTGTTGCGCTGCTTCGCTATAACTACGCCGACTCACCGGCGGCGAGCTGACTACCGCTTGCTCTGCCACCCTGTCCCCGACTTCGCATGCAGGGTCTACCCTACTTTCTGTGTTTTTGTCCCTGGCTTGGTGTCCCGACCCATCATTCTCCGCTGCGCGCGTCTCAAGCGCATCGAGCCGCCTATGCAGTTCTGCTCTCCTTTCCTTCTAAAGCCCTCCGCCGCTAATTCCACGACCGCCGCTAGATCATGGCGCTGTCACCCAACCAATAATTTCAAAGTACCGAAAGGCTTTGATCCAGCCGACGACGCCAGCAATAGGCTGATCGGTGACATGTGACCTTGCTCCGCCCCTTTGCCGCCATGAAAGTTCCTGTGCTAGGTCGCCTAACGCCCTCCATCCTTTAATGATTGGTCGTCACGCATACACGAGGTACTATATGGCGTAAACTAGACTCGAACTTTTCTATCTCCTGCCTTACGTCACAAAATTCACCCAGGAATATACCCTACTTCAGCCTGCAAGTTTTGTCCTGCTAGCAGGGCGGACCTTAACCATATTATGTGGCAATGCAAGAACCACTCCCCTCCCCCTAACCTTTGTAGAGTTTTAAGTAGTAGGGAGCTGTGGGAGGCTGGCATGCGCAGCTACAACCCCGAACTTCAGGAAGCTATCCTGGGGTGGGCTGAGGTGGTATAGGAGGCCTACCGCGAGTAGGATAACCTCCCTCGTCTTCTTCCCGCAGCCCCTTTCCCTTTAAGATGGGATAAATAAAGTTGTCTCTCTCTCTCTCTCTCTCCTGCGCGCCGGGCGAAGTGCGCGCGTTTCGCCTGTTGTGCTATGCACATTGCTGCGATAATTTCGTTCCGGGAGGGCCGAAATGCCTTGTTGCTGTGCTATTGGGTGCCAAAACCGGACGAAGGATGGCAAGAAGTTATTTTGCATCCCGCGCGGCAAGCAGAACCTAACCAGAAGAAAAAATATGATTGCACAGAATTGGACGGAAGGACTTTGAACCGTCTGTAGCTGCGCGACTATACGAGGCTTGCAAGTCACATACAACGATACAAAGGTGCGATAAAGTACACACGTGCGTGTGTCTAGCTGTGATAGTATTTCACTCGCGCGCATAGATGTTGATGGCCGAAGTTTGTAGATATTATTTATTTTAGTTCGTTATGAGCCCGCTGAATTGCTCAGTATGACATAGGATGCGAAGGACCGAAATGCCTTGTTGCTGTGCGGGTGGGTGCCGACATCAGACGGAGGGCGGCAAGAAGTTATTTTGCATCCCGCGCGGCCAACAAAACGTCGGTAACTGCACGACTATACGAGGAAAGTAACGTAGAGCGATACGAAGGTGCGAGAGAAAGTATACATGTGTGTGTGCAGAGCTGCGGCTGCGATAGTATTTCATTCGCGCGCATCAATGTTGACGGCCGGAGTTTGTGGATATTATTGATTTCAGTGCATTATGAGCCCATGCTAGGTCATACTGCATTAAGTGCAGTATGACCTAGCATGCAAGTAAATAGTGGCCAGGGCAGAAGCGCATTAACTCGCTGACAAATATCCGCATTGCGTTACGTGCGATAAAAAATAACAAATTTCAGCAGCGAACTCTACTTTTACACTTTCCTGTGTTTGTGCGCGCGTTGTTAACTGCGCTTTACAATATCTCCAAAGAGTCATTTCCAACTCTGCAAATCCTAATCGTATTTTGTGCATTGCATATGTGAATAAATATATCCCTAAGTATCTGCATTACTCTGCTGTTAAAAACAGATACTGCATAGCCACTGCCACTGGCCATCAAATAATAAAGTATAATACAATATATCAAAGTACATTACATACAGCTGCGAGCTCATTCCTTCCAAGTTTCCCTTACACTCGTGATGTTTCAGTAATCGCGGCGATGCCATTTTACTGATGAAAAATACACAACTGCAAATTACATAAGAAAAGCGCCAGAAGCAATACACGGATTGCCAGCAAAACACAGTGCAGTAATATATAGTTATAGATATAGGCCAATCGCGTGCATTTCTTATAAGGGCCCTCTAATTCTTACGGGGCTTTAGCGGTGCACGGGGGCGAAAAGGCATAAACACAACAATGCACGTCATGATTCAATTTTACGTGGCCACGTCGCACGGTTCACGAGAACAGTCAACCGTAATCACACACGCGCACGCACTACGCTCGATGTTGGTGTGTCGAGAGATTAGATCGCGCTGGCAGCCCGAACGCGATCGAGGAGACTGGTTGACACGATCCATACCGCCGCTTCAGAACGTCACGACAGTTGCAATGGCTCGTAGCACTGAACCACAAAACACAACAGTCGTCGTGTAATCGCTACACGACAGACACACTCAGCGGCAAGAAGGGTACGTGTTGGCGTACTCGTTTCCACGCGCACACAGGATATTGTTTAATTACCGTGAGGGTCGCACGTTTCAGCGACGTTATGTCCAAAGTTTTTCGGTCCAAGCGACTGTCAGCATTATTTTTTACACGAATTCTTCGTTCAAAGTAACCGCTATGTGTGCACAGCACACTTACAAGCAAAATAATCCACAGAGCAAACGGGATTAAGCGCAAGCAATCACCAAGGCGCGCGCGGTGATTGAGCGCATATCAACGAAATGTGAACATGCGGAATCAAGGCGATCAAGCCCTCATTCCGCTCTCTTGAGCGTTTTTCTTTCAGCGCTCACTTGAAATTAAAGGACTACATTTAGCAGTTCGGGCCCTTCTTTTGTTTTTCACCACAGTCAGGCACCAGTAGGTTTTATTTCCGCGCGTGTGCAGATATTTTCTCACCTCACGAATGCCGCGGCTTAGCGCGGGCGCCGTCTGCTACGGGAACTACCTAGGTGGCGCGCGGCAGATGTCGCTACCTTGAAAATTATAGAGGGATTTTAACCCTGGCTAAAACTTCGTAAAGTAGCAACGCTCTCCTCCTCCGTCTTCACTCCTCCTCATCACTCCACTTTTTCACGCTCCCTCCCCTACCGTGGCGCCGCCTAGACCGCTCGAGCATAGCAGACGACCTTTCGCAGAGTGAATGCACGCATAAGATGACCTGCTCGGGGTCACGCGGATGCATCACCACCGTATGCAAGGAGCCATTGCCCATGTGCTTGAACATCGTCGTGTTCGCCGAGTAGTTGTCGGTCATAATTCGAACGATGACGTATCCACACGACTCGATTGCTGCAATCACTTCCTTGGTCCATCGTAAAAAGTCTTTTCCACTTAGCTGCTTAGGGAAATAATAAGAGCAGGGTATTTTATATTGGATCTTAGTGCTGCACAGAACGAAGCACAAAACCCTGTTTGACGTGCTGCTGTCGGGTCTGTCCTTAAGACCGAACATGGCATCTCCTTTCCGGTCATAGATGCATTTCGGCTTTGTGCTGGCTTCATCAATAATTAACGATGACAAATGCTGCCTGATGCTCAGGAGTGAAGCCTCGTGAACCAGTCTTGCTCGCATCGCAACACTCATTCCGGACGTGGTCGGACTTGGGCCCACGCATTTCTGGAGGGTGCATTTTGCTGGCAAATTCAGGAGCCTTGACGTTCGAGCGTGATCATAACTCTTCGGTGAGAGAAATCGCCATGTGATGCATTCTCGAATAACCTCTTCAGAATACGTCAGACGTTGCTTTAGGCATCGCTCTATTTGGTGGAACAGGAATATTATGAGGAAGCTTTAGCTCCGGTGCTCGTATCTAAATACATGTAAAAGGAGAATTCGTTTTTCTCGACAACCACTTCACCAAATTTGACGAGATTTGTTGCATTTAAAAGAAAAACTTAAAATCTAGAGACTTCTAAGTTTCGAATTTTTTATTTAGGCCGTCAATTTTTATTAAAGGTTGCCAAAAATCGAAAATTTTCAAGGAACGAGACTATCAAGTTTACAACACCATTACTAAGTAACGGAACATGATTATACAATCCTGCTAATTGTATTTAATAGTACATCTAAAGCGGACAAAATTGATATATTACACATGAATCTCAAAAAGTTTAGTAACATGGAAATACAGCTTTTGCAGAACCCTTGTAAATAACGCAACAAATTCACGTAAGATGTAAATTATGACATATCGAATTCGTCCGCTTTCAATTATCTAATGGATGCCGTTCACAGAACCGCGATATCTTTTCTTGATGCAGAGCTATGAATTTGTAAACTTCGTGCTTCTATTTTTTTCTCTTTAGAATTTTTAAAAGTCTTTGAAAAATACTCAGGCCCTAAATCGAAATTTCGCTTCCAACAGTCACTAGAATTTACCTTCCTCTCTCAAATGCAACAAATTTCATTAAAATCGGTTTCTGGGTTATTTCAGAAAAACGTTTTTGCGTTTTAAATGTATTTGAATAGGCCGCGTCGGAGTTGGGCCCGAGCTAAAGCTTCCTCTTAAGAGTAAGCTTTGAGAACACAGAGAGGTATCGGCTTGCTCTCTGGCCATCATTGTTTGCAGTTTGTGTACTGATGCTTTTAGTGTGTTCACAGAGGCAGTCCAACAGGTTGCATTCCACAGGCAGTGATCCAAGCGGCTAAGCTTTCCGCTTGGTTTGTTTTGGAGCAAGAACAGCCCGAGCGGCAGAGTCTTTGCAAGGTTTTTTTTGTGGGAGGCGCCAGGTAGATCAAATAGCCTTCGAAAATCGTGGGGACAGCGCAAGGCAAAAGTTTCTTGATGCGGCACTCTGGAGCGTAGTCGGTCGAAAGAAAGTGCAGCATACACACGACCGTAGATGGCGACTTATCCAATTGGCGAGCCCACTAAAGTGTGTCATTTTCGGCCTTAGTTGAACATGTAATTAACAACGCTAATCGCATGCTAGGATTTCTACGGAGTAATTTTCCCTCCGTTCCCTCCAATATAAAGATTAAATCATACACAACTCTGGTTATACACCTGAGCGGGCTCGACGATTGGCCAGAAATGACGTGACCCCGAGACACCGAAGGGGTTAAAAGCCAGAGACAGGGAGCAGAGAGAAGCGTTCCTTCATTCATTCATCTCTTTCGAGCTTCTTGCTACAGGCCGCAGCGTCCGATTTGCTGCCGGCCATCAATGAATTTTTGACTGTTAATTACTTCATGTTTTTACTGTAAATAAACCTCCACTTTTCATTTCAATGTAGGCGCCCGTGCAATTGCAGTCACATTCGGCTCAGGAGGTCGCTCCAAGTGCTCCACTGTTCGAGGGATGACTTGCCACCGGTATTGCCTCCAGGTCTGCAACTGCCGTCGCAATCGGCAGATGGCATGGCTCCGAGGGCTTCACTAGTTACTGTAAATGCTACCATACCTGCGATAGCATATATACGGTGACTTACAGCCGGCGTTGCCTTGGTGTTGCATCCCCGTCTGAAAGCGCTCAGCTGGACTAGACGGGTTGTATTCGAACAAGCTTTCAGAGCTACAAAGCAGCTTTGCTCGGGACCAGGATCAACTACCTGGAACGGTGCCAGACTCCCGTTGCACTTTCGAGAAGAGTCAATCAGTGGGACAATAGCTCCATGTGCGGCGCACAAGGTAGGGGTCGCCAACTTGTCTGGACATGCGACGCCTCGGGCTGGGGTTCGCCAACTTGTCTGGCAGGTCTGGGTACGTGTTAGACGCGCTTCTGTACACCTTAATTGGGTGCAATGGCGATTCGATATGGTCTGGTGAACTCGAAGGATGCCAGGAAAAGGGTGCATATCCAACACAACGCAATCAGCAATCGATTGGGGAAACCATACGGATGAAGTCCCAAAACCACTTTACTTACTTGGTTGAACGTGGCAGCAGCGAATGTGTGCACTGATGTCCGGTGAATGTTCGCGGCGCCTCCAAAAGACGTGCGGTGAACCTTGTATGTCCGTTCTTACCGGCTGGAGGGGAGGCAATTGGCGAGGCGCCTACTGAGAAGAGGTAGGCAGGCGGGGTTAGGTAGGGTTGAGTCGACGCGCCCCCACTCGACCCACTCGGCGAGCGCGGCAAACAGGCGTCAAAAATCCACCCCATTGTTCCCTCGTCGGGCGTGCAGGCCGTAGGTGCGCGCCCGACCGTGCTAATCCGCGTTAGTGGCGTGTCTAACTGCTTTGAATCATGGCATCCCATGGCAATGCGATCTTGGAGATCACGCTCAGCAGATGCAGATATGCACAAATAGTGTGTGTAGACGGAGTGCAAAGATCAAATTCTTTTTTTAGTCTTTTTGAGAACGCAGACATGTGCATTTTTCATTTATTCAACACAAAAGGAGCAATTATATTACTCAGAATGTTCTCATGATAATTAAATCGGCCAATCATTGTTGGCACGCTTGGCTGCTTGTGATGCGGCCGCGTGATGACACTGCAAAGGAGACAGCAAGCAGTTTTGCGTTCTTGTTTGTGAAACGTGATTATAATTTCCCCGCTGCACGCACTGCAATAATATTTGGCTCGCATGTTCACAGGAGCCTCTTCTACAGATGGGCAATGTTTTATCAAGTTCAAAAAGTGTTTCAGCGCCGTTTGAAGCCTATACTGCAGTAAAACCACGATATCACGAACTTCAATATAAGAAAAATTCTCAATATAACGAAGTATTTACCTCTTCATAACCGCTTGTCCATAGAACACTATGTATGTAGAAGTTCAATATAACGAAATGTATTTCTATGCAATTTCAGTATATCGAAATTTGACTGCCACCACAAAGGAATGCAGAGATAATAAATAGAAACTCCCGCGGACGCAGACGGTCAAATGATTGAACTAAAGCGGCTCTTTGCAAATGCACCTCTAAAATCGCACGCCGCGCGATAAGAGCGACTGTCGAAGAGGATTTTCATCACGTTCCATATAAAATCCAAGTGCGATAAGATCCTATCATGCCCCGCGCAGTGTTTGCTTGAGAGATAAAGTACGTGAGGGTGAGACAAGATGGTGGCTTCACGAGTGCAGCCTTCACACACAAGCAAAGCAAACGAGAGGGAGGGAAGTGAGCTTGGCGATCAAGTGCGCGCGAGGGGGCGAGGCAGGGAAGAGGGAGGCGGAGTGGGGGTTAAGTTCGCGCGTGGCTCGATTTCTGGCGTGCGTTTTGGCCATGGCTGCGCATAGCTGTAACAATTGGCTGTAAGCGTGGCGGAGCGCATACGCAGCCGCGTACCCTGCTTTAGAGGTAATCTGCCACGTGTGCACATGGTGGACGTGGCACCATGTAAGCTGTCTTCCCGCGCGTTTAGTATTGCAGGTTGCGTAAACTCGAGTTTCGGTGACCTGTTAGAGCAAGAGGCAGAGGAAGCGTTCACTCCGCGTTGCCGGCGCTTTTCCTAATAGAGTCGTCCCAGTGCGGGCAATGCTCAGCCACGGGGCGGAGCACATGTGAAAGCGTGACTCGCTTCACTTAGTTCGTACTGCCATTGTGAATATCGTCATGTTACGTGGCATGAAACCGCATCATTCGTCACCGACTCCCAAATTTATCGAAGTGGTTTTCTTCTTCAGATTTACTTTTTGCATTGCCCGATAATTCTGAAAATTCTCCGGCCCCTTTCCGTGCAAGAAAAATAGATTGCCGACTGTACTTGTTTGTGTAAAAAGTCGAATTTCAATACAACTTAATTTCAATATAACGAAGCTAATTACCTATTTTACATACTCTGTTCTATCGAGGCTTATGTGTATTTTGTTACATGCAGTATTATAAACAATCGGAAGTTACCCAGAATCATCTTCAAGGTTTCTATTTCTTGTTGTTCTCTATAATGATATGAGGGGTACTATGTATCTTGCCATAGCAGTGATGCCCACAAGGCTCTACTTGGTTGCATGTCGCTGCGTTGGAGCTCCTGCCTTTTTTCTATTTGTTAGTTTCAGATGTGCAGTTCAGTGATCTCTTTGTTTGCTTTATCATTCAGCTTAATAAGGGTACACTACAGTGCATAGACACTGAAAAATATGTCAAGGTAAAGCCTTGCAGAAAAGTCAGCTTATCC
This sequence comes from Dermacentor andersoni, assembly GCF_023375885.2. Taxonomy (NCBI): domain Eukaryota; kingdom Metazoa; phylum Arthropoda; class Arachnida; order Ixodida; family Ixodidae; genus Dermacentor; species Dermacentor andersoni. Next base: position 65,568,311 of record NC_092822.1, read on the forward strand.
GTAGGAATTACTCATTCCCAAAGTTCAGTGTGAAAAGTGATGAGGAACGGTGAGGATTTGAAGAAGACTGTAAACAAACGGAACAAACAAGCCCAAACAAAGCAGCGTTCATGCATGAAAAATGTTTGACAATTTTTTATTGCACTCTACCAACACGGCTTCTGCATACATTTATCCTTCTGTGCAAATGTGGTAGTTAAATAATCTTAGTTTGTACATATATTCTGTTGCAATGCCGATGCCAATATAATTGTGTGTGTCATCCACAAACCTCCACTAGCTTCTGTTGTTGGCCCAGCTATTGCTGACAAGAACTGCATATTCGAACTCTGCAAGAAATAAAGACGGGGAAGAGTTTCCCGATCAAACCAATCAGCCTATCGTGCTTCAATACTGCTCATTTTGGAATAACAACAAGCCAGCCCCCCAAGCCTTGCTTATGCATGAACAAGCCTTCAAAAGAGGTAGCATTTGCTGTGCTTCTAGTGTAGGGATGACATATTACAACTTGTACATCATTAGCTTGCATGCAGGCTGCGCTAATGCTGCAAGGAGACAGAAACACGTGTAACCAATGTTTTTATTTCCGTGAGATGCTTACACAGACCACATCCGGTAGACACTAACTGCTCCAGTGGAGATTTAAATCTTGACCGAAGATATGCGCAGGAGAAGCCTACGAGTTTGATGGCTGCACATCAGTTTTATCTCCGTGCTTTCGCATGTGTGCAGCCAAGTGGGTCTGGCGCGTAAACTTCCTCGTGCAGATGTTGCACCTGAACGGCCATTCCTCTGTGTGTATCTTTCTGTGCTTAGCCAGGTGGCACTTTCGAAGGAAGGCCTTGTTGCACTCTGGGCACTTCTGACGCCGAACTTCCTTGTGCCTCTTCTTATGCTTCATCAGCTCCACTTCGAAGATGAAAGTGGCATCGCACTGGTCGCACGCAAAGGGGGCACGCCGATCGTGGTTGCGCAGGTGATCTAACAGCTGCTGCCGCACGGGAAACCTGAAATGAAGATGAGAGTGTAAGCTTGCAGCCACTCAATTGCCACTCAAGTCAAATATCAAAAGTTTGGTGGACGTTGTGTATTCAATGCAAAAGTGAGCTGTTGGGCGAAGTGGTTCATGTTTATATGCAAAGACAGCAAAAAGACGCCGGGTAAAATATTCCTGCTATTATTCTTGTGATCTCTTGTATTGCTAACATACTTGGTCATCCTGTTCATCCACCGTTAATTTATTAATTTACGTGTTTGGAATTGAATACCTACACCTCTATATAATGAATATGCACATGACTCTTTTGACAAGCTATCATCCAAATAGGTTCCTTCTGCAAGACAATAAAATAAGATTTCCAATACCGAATCATTACACTATGCTAATTGAAACATGAAATTATCAAATTTCTTTATTATCCATGGTTTGCTACAGTTAACCAATTATAAATGGGGCATCATTGTGACCGCATTTGGAAGTGTATTTTCGAAGTGGAGACATTACACTTTTGTAAATTTGCATACTTTTCTTGCTTAGATGTTTCAACATATTGCAGCAGTAACATATCACCTAAGCTTGAAACTACATTTGCCTGTGGCATCCCTTTTTAATCCAGCGTAGATATTTTAGGAAAAAAGTGATTAAATTTAGCTACATTGTAGTCATTTTAAGGACCACTCTGCCTTTTTGGAACCTTAGCAAATCGGTGACCTTTTTATTACAAATTTAGCCAGTAACCTATCCTGGTAAAATTTTAAAAATATAGATTCTGAGGTTTTATATGCCAAGACCATGGTATCATCATGAGGCCCACCGTAGTGGAAGACCACAGATTAATTTTGAGCACCTGGGGTTCTTTGAGGTGCATTCAATGTAAAGCACATGGGCACTTTTGCATTTCGCCACAATCGAGATGCGGCCACCATGGCTGGGATTTGATCCTGTGGTCTTGGGCTTAGCAGCACAACCGTGGTAAAGTGCAGTTGCCTGTTGTTTGACAGGTATAACTGTTGTTTCAAAGCTAAAATGTTTGTGCAACTGGTACAAGACAGGGTGGCTGCTTAGATATGTTGATGAGCTTGCATGTCTACTGCACTTCATGATCAGAACCTTCCTACACCAACGTTTATTCTCAACTTGACAAAGTTGATGAGGACTGACAATTATTTCTGATAATCACACAACTTTGTTAAACTGGAAACACTCGAAACACTTACACAATACATTATATTTGCTCATACACAAAAGGCATGTAATTATCTCTGCATATGTAGTTATCATCTGCTGTGTGCATTTGGTGTTCCTTCATGAGAGAGGCAAATATATGAAAAAAGTACCGGCACATATTTTCAAGGGTGTCAACACAGTGCCACACACTTCTTACATTGATATTTATATCAGTGTAAGAAGTTATTATTATTATTATTACACTGAATTTGATACTAAGGTAGGTCTGGAAGTGCCGTATCATTTACATTACCATGACATCATGACACACTGCAAGATTAGGAGATGCTGCCTAGCAATGAGGACAGGTATGATGATGTTGCTCATAAATATATAACCAGGAGTGCTGCAGGCATTTCAACAGGGTAAAGTTGTGTATGACAACAGCAGGGGTGGTGCGAGCGAACATATCATGACACCATGACACACCCATCTCGTGGGTACTGAAACTGTTACAGGTTATTCGCATTAACAAGTATTATAGTAAATTAATTACGGGACTCTGATGCTTAGCCAATATTTTCTTTTAAGTAAGCAGAAAATCTTTTGTCAGTACTCATTTAAAAGGCCAATGTTGTCCACCACATGAACTGAAACATGGTATGCACTTATTTTATCGATAAACCTGCATTGCTAAATCAAGCAAGATGTCAAGTTTACTTCATTGCTTTGAGGTTTTGGGCACATTAGGCTCTATGAACGTGAGTCAGGGAACTAAAAGCACATCCTTAAATAGAATATTCAATAAAATCAAGGCTCATTAAACCAAACTTTGATTATAATTGCTTAGTGCAACTGCAATGTGCAAGGTCCTATGGTCAAGGCGTTTAAAACAAGCAAAGAAAGACATCACTCGAACAACATACACCATGGGGCACAGGTGGCAGTAGAATGTCAGCTGCTTAGTGTGACACCAGACATGCTCTCGAAGCAGGCCTGCATGGTAGAAGGACCTGTGGCAGATCAAACAGCGGTGCTGCTGCTTGTCGACGTGCGTGCTCCCGTGCCCCAACAGATCTTCGCTTCGTGCAAAGCTGGCCCCGCAGATACTGCACCAGAACTTCCACTCCCGCCCATGCGCTACGGAGTGCTGGAGCAAGCGTTGATCAGTGTTGAAGACCTTGTGGCACATCTCGCATTCATAGCGATGGTCACTTTCCCCAACACATTCAAGGTCTCGACGGCTGCTTGCTATCTGCGAACTGTCGCTCCCGGTAGGCGCTTCAAACTCATCATGAACAGCAGTGTGACACCAGACATGTTTTCGAAGGAGGCCCGCATGATAGAAGGACCTGTGGCAGATCAAACAGCAATGCTGCTGCTTGTCGACGTGCGTACTCCCATGCTCCAACAGATCTTCGCTTCGTGCAAAGCTGGCCCCGCAGATACTGCACCAGAACTTCCACTCGCGCCCATGCGCTACGGAGTGCTGGAGCAGGCGTTGATCAGTGTTGAAGACCTTGTGGCACATCTCGCATTCATAGCTAGGGGCACTTTCCCCGATGCATTCAAGGTCTCGGCGACTGCTTGCCGTCTGCGAACTGTCGCTCCCGGTAGCTGCTTCAAACTCTTCTTCAACAGTAGCTGGAACAGCTGGCGGCTCCTCCTTAACGATGTGCATGAACCGTGGGCCTAAGTACTCTGCAAGTTTGAAAAATGAATCCTGCTGTTATTAAATAATGCTTGTGTTGGTGGTAGTTTGAATGTCGTTAATTTGATAACACGCTGCAAAGATTTATGAGAAGCACAACGGGGACATAAACCGAAAAAACATTTCTAACAACTGGTTTTTTTAAAGAAGAACACAGGAAGTTGATGCATGCATAAAACCAACCAGGCACAAAGAACTTTCTGCAGAATATGAAAAACTGGAAGAACAAAAAAAGCCATGCAACAAATGACAGATTGTAGAAAGTTTGATCCCCCATGTGACCTTATTGTTTAACATTACATCAGCTTCTTCTTAGCAAGCAGCATGGAGCAAGACACATTTTAAAGATGGTGGCAATTAGAATGTCAGTGTGATTAAACATTAAAGAAAAGTATAAAAAATATTGGAAAAGTCGCAAAGGTTCACTTTGGTATCATTGATTGTAAGTTGATTACTTGTCATGGCAACTTAGCAACAGGAAACTTAGCAACAGCAGTGTTCCTTTTTTATAAGCTGCTGTATGATGCCAGCATTTGATTAGCTCTGAAATGTTTAATCTTTGTTTGACCGACAAAAGCCTGAGCATCTCGTAAGGATTCATGGCATACAAAGGCAGGTATACAATATATGCACACATGAGGAACAAATAGCTTGTTTTGTGCTGTCATTATTGTTCCTCTTTTGCCAGTGCTCTGTACAGCTTTTCACACAATTCATACAACAAATACATACAATAAATCATACAATAAATCGTTTCTGCTGGTGTCTGGAAACACCAAACAGCAGATTTCTTGTAATATTGCCTCATGGTAAAGATGTATGAATGTCCTAGGCTGTCCATTAAAGGAGCTTGAAAGAGCAGAGTATAAATAAATTTTTGTTATACTACCCAGTGAAGACAATGTGTAAAAAGAACGTTTTTCTTCAGCACTTATAACCAAGGCTCGGGCAGGTATAATACCTGTGGTGCTACAAAACGCTTGCACCCTGTAGTGCATGGGGGTTGGGAATAATGGTATTAGGCTTTGGCACTCCGCACATCACGGTTGCTGCCAGCCTTCTTAAAAATCACAGGCCAGTTCAATCTCGAGGAAACAATGAACGACAGCCATGTGTACACACGGCAAGCACTTCAACCTGCACGCTCGACGTAAAACTTCTCGAGTGGTGCAGCCACCTTAAGTTCCAAGGAAGAGTGTAAACCGTGCCACAGGTGTACACCGAACCTAAGACACAAAAAATGATGTGCTCAGGAACAAGATCATGTTTCGACAACACTGGCAATTTTGACAACCGTAGGCTGCTGTACTTTCATAGACTACAGAATTCCAGGAGAGCGAAAGTGTGTGCATGGGTATGCTGTTCAGCAAACAAATGCCAATTAATATTAATCTAGAAAGCATGACTGCAGCTTGCAATATTGGGACAGCTGTGCACATTATTATGCAAGCTTCAGAAGTTGACATAGAGGCCTAGTGGGAGCATCTTCCAGCGCCAAAAATGGAAGTCTGAGTGAGAAAGCGTACAATTTCATTTTCATCTTGCCTCTTGAATTCTGCTTGACAATTTCCCTGCTCAAGTTCTCAAACTGATTTTGTAGCTTCCTTTTGTGCAGTAAATATTTGTTGCCATCATTATTAGTCTTTTAATTGTTATTATTATTAACTTCAGAGCACTATATGTCCGCACAGTGCAGATTCACTTATCATGGCCTTGTGCTTTTGTGTATAAAGCAAAATCAGAAGAAGAAAAAAAGAAAAATGCTCGTTGCCTGAAGTGAAGCTCTTTTAAGGTAGGAGCAGTAATGAATAAAAATAAAGAAAAAGGGAACACTTCTCAAAATGTTGTAAGTTTAGCCACAGGTGGAACATACAATATAGCATACATATTTAATTAAAAATTAAGTGTCGAGATACCTGAATTTATGACCACAATGAGAAAAAGGGACTGATGACGACCGACACTTACACAGGATTAAAACACGACTACAAGGGAGAAAGAATGTTCTACAAACCAGATCATTAAATGGTAGACAATTTACAGCATCATTCTGAGCTTAACAATAGTTGTAAGCACTTGTAACACTTTTATCACAGCATCTTGACCACATTCTGTATGTCCCACCAAGGCTCGTGAAGCTACTATAACTCTCATGCAGGTAAACAGCCAACAGAGCACCACAAAAGCCACGGATATCTCGCAAGGCAATGAACAATAAACCTACGTGGCAAACCAATATATGAACATGCACCAATTTGTGACGAATTCTAAACACATACATTGCCTCTCAAAAAGAACTCCAGGAAGTGGGCACGTGAAGTCATCTAACAGCACTATTCTCATTGTTGCTAATACAATTTCTGGTTGTATAGGGCTATAGAGGCCGGCAAAGACAACAATATGTTTCTTATTCCAACACCAACAAAAGCTCCAAAGCTGGTTTCAAAGCCTAATGCAGAATTTAGACAACTAATATATGAATAACCGCTTGCTTTTTTTTTTTAACGAAGACTGTTCCTCTCCAACTCTTTAATTAAGTAGATAGAACTTGAATACAAAAATAATGAAGCTGGAGAACTTCATGGCATATTCGATTGGCCATTTCTGACCACTTCTGCAAAACTTCAAAGGGTGAAGTGCCTAAGCTTCATCGTGACAATAATCACACTCATATAGCATTAAAAAAGATGGAATAATTAAAGCTAAGACATTTTGTCTTTTTAATACAGCATCATTGTCGTATTACACAATCATCAGAGCACTGTTACAGCAACCTCAAATGACCAGCCAAATGCGCTGTTAGCAATTATCTAGCACAGAGGCTCGATACAAATAAGTATGCTATATGGTAGTTAGACGTGCTTGCTTCAAGTGAAACTGTGCAGCCTAGAGCACAAATAAACAAAGCTACTGATGTCAGATGAGCCTTTCACAATTTTTCATACAAAGAGGCATGCTTGCTAATGCTACATGATGACCTTAGGAAACCATCGTGCTATGTTAGCTGTCGACTGTTTTTGAGTGCTACCAAAAGTACAGTACAACATACACATACTAAGAAAGAAGGCATTGAGGAAACAATCAGTTCAGGTTCTGAACGACAGTTGTTTCTTTTCTTGTTCAAGTGTCAGTGAAAGGAAAATAATTTAGTCACTGAAAATTTGCAGCGCATACTCTGCCTGATGTAGCAGTCAGAAAAACAAGTATGACCGAGAGAGAGACATCACATGACCAGGCAATCAACTATGAAGGAGAGCTAGAAAGAGAAATCCCAATATGGTTTTATGTTGCATGAACAACAAAGACAATCGGTACATATGGTTCTGGAACATAAACACCATGAAAGAGGTCCAAACCTTGCTGACGTGAATTGAGCAGTGCACTATGTATTTGTGATTGTGACCTACGAAGTACACTTGTCAATACGCAACTTACAGAAATCTTAAAAGTTGAGAGAAAGCTTTCTTCCAATCAAAAACCCTTGTCTCCAAATCCAATACTGCATTCTTTAACAAGAACAAAAGGTGAAAGCCATTTAGCTCAACAAAGTCTCAACAAGCAAATTCTACTTCTCAGTGGTCTGAGCTCTGACGCTTGCTGCCTGCACAAAGAGACAAGAGAGGGCACTTACTAAAAAAAACAGAGAGATGACAATGTTTTAAAGGACAGGAGTAATGTCATCAGCAGGACTCAATTTTCAGATTACAACTCAGAAAACGAAAAACCAATATGTTTGAGGAAGCATGCTTCCAAGTATGCAATACTGATCTATGGCTTTCAACTCGTGCTTTGCCTTGAGGCAAAAATATGGTTTGAGGACGACAGTTCTTGGTTGGAACAAAGCTTTGCAGAGACAACTTATTTACAGAATATTGCAAAACACTGATTCCAAAGTGAAGTTCAAAGCTGCAGGGAGACTGTGCCTCTTGGCTTTTATGTTCCAAGAATTTTGCAACCATCAATGCATAAGCAAGAACGTATCTCAAGCCCTTTTGTTTTGTGAGAATGTCTATAGAACTGATCATCATGCAGCCCAATATTTAGTAGATGCAGCCATCTTGCACAAGTGATGTCCGGCCCAGGTTTGTCAGTACTGGAGAAACATGAGGGGGACAGGAAGTCGGTTGCCACTTGCAAGTCTGCAACTGTAACATTCCGTAAATTTTGGTATGCCTCTGTAATTGAACCAACAACCCTCGTGAGCAGAAGTTTTTTTCAAGGTGTGTAAACGCAAGACATGCAATGTACCATGAAATTCAATGAAGTCAAAAGGTTCGCACGAAAATGAGTTGAAGTGATAAACTGTGGAAAACATGGAAAGTCCCAGCTTACAGCCAATGTTTCGACAAGAGAACTTGTCTTCCTGGCTCTGAAGAAGACAAGTTCCTGTTTCGGAACATTGATTCTAAGCAGGAACATTTCTTGGCCAGCTATTTATCATATATTATGAAAGTACTATCAGTATAAATTCCGAAACTAATCCAATGTATTGTTCAACTTCCAGGTTCACCTGCATTTGATACAGTGCCTTAATACAGACTCGATAACATGCATTTGGGAGCACTCCACACTTAGAAATCAGCTACAAAGCGAATACACGTCACACTTCCATAATTATGCATAATAGGCATTCCGATCAGTTACTTGCAGTTCAACTTTCAATTAGTGTGGGTAGTACATGACAATAATTGAGTACGAGATATTCAGGTATAATGGCATTACTGCCAAGTGCTAATTAACATTCAAAGTGCCACAAGAAATTTGTGACACGATGTCACAACCACAGGACATTAGTATACCACGAGCAAGAGACTAAAGAACTGCACAGGTATGCCAGGTCAAACACGCATGTTGTCGGCTCGTGCTTACAAGATGTCCAGGTGCTGACATCTGCAAAACATACCATGAACAGTTTATAAGTGCAGCAATCATGATTTTCTGCAAGCCAATGTGTCAAGGGTTCAAGAGGAAGATTGGCAAGGAAACCATTTACCCCCAACTGCGACTTTCCATTTGCACAGCACCACATGAAACACTTCCATGAGCTTCTTGCACAGATTACCCATACAACCACCACAAAACTACTCTAGGGCGAAAAAGAGAGGTGCTATCATGAATGAAAACTAGAGTTGCTTGCTAGGCCAAAGGTCTCGCAAGCTACTTGAGATAAAGGGTGAAAAACGAAACATGCAGCATGAGCACACGCTCACTTATACACACTTGCCTATTGATAAGGTTGTGAAATCTGAGCAGAATTTCTGCACAAGCTTCTTACAGATGTCGCAACTGAATTACTGTTCTCGCATTCACAGCCTTTTGATACCCCATCGGAAGGTCTTGCCATACGAAGGCATTTAGGCACTGATGTGTCCAAAAAGCTGCAACTGCATCAGCCCTGCACACTGAGACACAGCAAGTTGAGAAATGTAGTACAAAAAGCATAAGGAGTGGACAGGTCAAAAACGCAGCGGCGAGTGTTCCTCAAAGGGAACGTGTATACATGCATGCACCAGCACATAACCTCGTCTACGGTAGGCCTCTGCTTTATTTGTATCCGTAGCCCTGCCTTCGCTTTCCTTGGACGCTTCATTGCCAGGAAACCGTGCGCTCTGCTGGGAGATCTTGCATGTCAAGTGCAAATCACATGTCTGTGAAGGAGTCGATTGGTCCATTCAGATTTCCTGGTTCATCTAGACAGTGACATGCATTCATACATCATAAGTGGGGGGAGAGGGGAGGATGTAAACTGCACACACAAGGTTAGCGAAATATTAATCCCCTCAACAAACAAGCTCTTTATGCAGGTATTCTTCATTCCCATCACTTGAAGATTTTCTTTACTTGTGGACTTGCTCAATGTTCCTAACAGCTGAAATGCCCCCGTGCCGGTGGCACATGTACGGGCAATATTTCTTGAAAGCACGGAAGCAGATAAATGGCAGGCATATATCACAATTTTTAGGGTGGACCTGCATGGATCTTCGTAAACCTCCCATGGACCTGCAGGAGGATCTCCTCCATTCTTGACTCACCACTGGCTGCAGCAAAGAGAGACCGGCAGGTACAACTTGATTTTGTCAAAGCAGTCTGTACAGTATAGAGAAAAAAAGTTAATGTAGTCACAGGAGCAGAAAGAGAAATGACAAATGTATTAACCTAACAGATAACCTATATAGTGCAGTGAAGGCTATGGTTTGTGTCAGCCAATCAGTAACGAGTGCCGACTGCGAATTCCAGAGAAAGGGGACGAGCTCGTCCATCTTGCACTAATTCTTTCATGAAGCTTTTGTCTGTCACAGTGTTGTGTGGGGGCCATCAGGGGTGCAAAGAAGGAGCTCTTCCTGTGGTTGGCTGACGTGACCTATGCCTTTCACTGCATAATTAGTAAAATAAGGTAGAGAGAAGCGCACCGCAAAGTTAGAGATACACTAAGCCATTAAACCTGTCAGGTGAAGTTGCTACGTTACTCTAGTGAAACAACAAATGCTGCTCCCTAGAAAAACTTCAGGTACAGCGAGCAAGAAAACAGCATAAATTTAAAGCACTGGCTGCAACGCTACGATCAGATTGGAACAAGAGTCCCCAACTGTGTCAGCATCATACAGTAACTACTTTCACATGGGTCCCTGCTTGTGGTGTTAATGACTTTGTCTAGTGCAGTAGTCAGCATAGATAGGGGCATGAAAGAAGGAAAAAGACCAGGAAGGAGCAACAAGTGAGAATTTTGAAAGTCAGTCATAAAGAACATAAAGGAAAGGCTCACGAGAAAAAGCATGAGCCCATGAGCCCCAAAGGAAAGCAGGGGCAGTATTAGAGGAGGTGGGCATTTTGAGGCTAACGGCCCGATGTGTTGTTCTCTGCTAGTTTCTTTTTTCCATTTCCCAATGGATGAAAGGCACATGAGCACCAGTGTCGTCAGATTAGGAGAAGTTACAGTTGAGAGTTGCGAAAAATATAGGGGTACTGATTGACTCACAGGACGTAGAATTTTATTTAGTGAATATGGTATCACAAGTTACTGTTAATAATTGTCTAATTAAAAGCCAGTCCGCATGTTGTACCTAGGTGATGTGTATAGTGCCGCATCTATTATTTAACAGTATATAAAAATGTCAGTTTGAGTAATAGGCTCATGCTGAAGGCGCTCCTGCTTTACAGACAGCAGACACTACAGTGACAACCAAACTATTAGAAATGGTAGCAACTTACTAAAATCATCTGTAAATAAGAACTCATTGCAAGCATGTGCAACCACAGTCAAGGAGCTTTTGCAAATGATAATTAACATGAAAAAATATATAGGAAAGCTAGTCACATCCCTAAGTGGACCAAAATGGTAAAATTGTGGGGTTACCAAATGCGAGTTTGGAAAATTCACATAACGTGCGGAAATAAAAGCCTCGACACAGCACATGATACATAGCACAGACATTTATGGAAGACCAACAGCATCCTTTCAGTTTCCAAGCTCGCCCTAGCCGTGCGCGAGAAGGTGACCCCGTTCCGTTTCTACTCACGACGCGGCGCTGCTGTCGCCGTTGGCCTGAAGCACTCGCACTCGGCAGCGGTTGCAGAGCCTTCTCCGCCGGCCTTTTCTGAGCTGTGATGTTGAAACTTCAGTTTCATGGTTAAAGAACTGTTTGGCCTGAGAGGTAAGGGTAAGTTAAAGAGCAGCCTAATGCAAAATCATGAAGAGCCGATCGTTTAATTTCTTTGCGCTTTGTTTACCGCACGCACTTCCGACGGTTACCCCGAACATCTTAGTATTTGTTAGCGTAACCCTTATTTGGAAGAATGCACAAAACAATAAGGAAAAGCTATAATTAGCTATGTTCTGTTCCGTTTCTAGACCAGAGCCGCGAAATTCTGCGCTCTGTTGCCGTCGCATGGAGCACCGCACAGACTAGAGCAGGGTTTTGCATGTTAATTATTAGAACGGTAATTCCAGTCAAGACAAACAAGCATTAAATGAAGACAAACTTATTAGAAAGCATGGTGGGAATATCTACAGAAGAAGAGCTTTTTTTTTGCAATGGCGGCCCTTTCTCTGTTTTCCAGCCTGTGATTCACGTCTCTTGCATAAAAATGCATGCGACTCTCAATGACGAAATGCCGGACCTGACATGTAAAAGTGGCCATGTGCTCTGCACATCAAAGTCGAGCAAGGTTTAGCAATTCCAGCTCGTCTAGCACGTCCCAAAAGATGTCCCCCCAAAAGGAACCTTCTCTTAAGGAAATAGAAACTGCTTTGTTTGCAGTATTTGTAAAATGTTTAGCATGTTTTTGGTGGGATGCTTTAGGTACCTTTGCTTGAAGCTCTTGTACACCGTAAGGTACGAGTCACTGCCAGAAACTGGCACTGGAGAGCTGATATTTTTCATACAGGAAGGACAAGTTGTGCACTTGGAGAATTTTCACACGACATATCTTTTTTTAATTGAAATGGATATTAGGAGATTTTGGTGCCTTAATGGCGGCACTAGTTACTCCTCGTAACTAAAAAAAAAAAAGCAAATATGCGCAAAAAGGGAGCATAATGACACAAATTATGGCACTCAGTAGAACACCAGATGAATAAAAACTATACAGTCTAACAGTACATTAATCGCAAAGTATTGTGCATGAGTTCAGTACACATTTGTATATCTAAAGATAGATATTTTGAATAGCCAAACACACCACACATGTAATTACACTGCAAGCACAGAACACAATCACACACAGCATAAAAATCACGATCACCACATAAATAAATCTTTAACCCAGAACAACACCCATATCGCTCATTTAGCTTATTAGGATGAACTGAAGCTTAACATTTCCCCAAAATGTTCGTGTCCTCGAAAAACTTCTTTAAAGCAAGAAGTGCTCTTTTCTGAGACTGCAGTTGGCCACGGACCAAATATCAAAAGCAACAAATTTGCTTGCAATACCCTTCGTTGTGGATCGTACTTAGTGCACTCGAGGAAGAGAAGAGAAGAGAAGAAGAGAAGGAAGGAAGAGAAGAGAAGAGAAGAGACGCATCTTCGTCTGGATGGCCACAAGAATACTGCGGACTAGAGGCACGTTTTATCCTGTATAAGAAGCGTCTCGTAAATGCAGTTCCAAGCCGCAGGCAGTGCACCAATGTTTTCAATTTCCTGTTTTCTCTTAGATTTTTCTGGGATTGATAGGCTTATACATGGGTCTATAAAGTACAACTCCGAGTTCTTACATTCCTGCTCAAACCAGGTAGGTTTGCTGAAACGATAGGAAATCTGTCTCAGGAGCAGACAGACTTCACTATGCAAAAGGCAAAGATTGATTGTTTCTGCGTTATTGTGCGCCCGATTTGCAGCTGCGTCTGCTGCAGTACTACCAGGAATATTGCAGTGCCCAGGTATCCACTCAAATGCAATTACGCGATTCACTGCGCTTGCTTTTGTATGTTCTTTAAGTGTCTCATACAATAGCAAAGTGTTCAAAGAATTTTTCTTATTGCTTTGTAGTAATGTGAGAGCGGCTTGCGAATCGCTAAAAATAACCCATTTTTGCAAATTGTTTTCTGATGTTATGAAGCGCAAGGCACACAGGATTGCGAACAGTTCTGCCACGGTGGCAGATGTCTCTCGGGATAATTTAAATGTCTGCTCTAGCGCCACGTGTGGAATGGCGAATGCTGAAGTCGAGGAATTTTTATGACACGGACCGTCTGTATATGCGTGGATGCACTGGGGATATAATGAGTAAATCTGGAAGGAATTCTTATGGCACGAACCGTCTGTATATGCGTGGATGTACTGGGGATATAATGAATAAATTTGGAAGCACACCGTTGGAAGCAAGCTCACCTGCATGAAATGGTCAAGTCCAAAATGCTCGAATTAACTTCTGAACCTGACTCGCCAGAAGTCAGTGACAGAGACCACATTTACTCCAAGGGAGAAGTGTATGATAGCATCTCATATTACTTTTCAGGCTTGACTTGAGCTTTCTGGACTCGATCAATTCATGCAGGCGAGCTTGCTTCCAATGGTGTGTTTCTCTCGTTCTTCAGTGCGTCTTGAACACCCACAAGCACAGCGCTCGGTGCACCTTCCAGACAGACCTCTCTTTAGAGGTGTGTAGAGACTAAGCAGTCGGAGTATTTGAGTAAAGTTCATACTTGAAAAAGTACAGCTCGCTACTTCGATCAGGTGGCGGCGACAATGGGAAGGGACCGCGCCGGTCAGGCTGGATGGATGTTACGAGCATCCCCTTTGAAACAGGGCGGTGGGTTGCGCCCCCAAGCTCTTGCTATTATACTGCTTAATGTCCTACATAGGTTAAATAAAAAAAAACACTATGAACTCCCACAACCAAATTTTCTGACCTCCTATTGTGAACTTTGCTTTTGTACGTCTCCGTTTTTCGTCGTTTCCCTACTTTTCTTCCACCAATCTTCCGATCGCCTCTTACTAATCTCTATTGAGGACACGTTTACTTTTCCCCTGCTCTTGAAACCCAAGGGCTTCAAGGAGGCCAGTGGTGCCTAAATCGATGTCTTCACATTCTAATAAAGCATGCTCCATCATTTCCCTAGCTTTACCGCAGCAAGCACATGCTTCTTCTTTCTTATATCTCGCTTTATAGGTGTGTGTTCTATGGCATCCTGATCTCGCTTCGAAAAGTAATGAGCTTCCCTTTGAGTTATCATAAATGTTTTCTTTCCTGATTTCGTTTTTTCCTCTTAAGTAGTTACTCATGGCAGGTTTCTTTTCCATTGCCGCCACCCATGAGATTAATTCAGCCTCTCTGACTTTCCGCTTGACCTTCTAGCTTTGTTGCTGTGTTGCCCACACCACAGGCCGCATACTTGCTGGTAAGCTTCCTAGTTCTTTTCCTCCACTGTGAATCAATGTTTTGCCTGTACACTCTCCCAGCCCATTTACTTTCTTCCGCATTCCTCAGCCGTTCTTCATACTCAATTTTACTGCGAGCTTCCCTCACTTCAAAACTAGTCCAGCCCATATCCCCCTGCACAGCTTCATTTGTAGTCTTCCCGTGAGCGCCCAATGCGAGGCGACCCACTGACCTTTGGTTCCCGTCAAGTCCTGATTGTACCCCTGATTTAAAGCAAACAACTGCATTTCCAAAAGTAAGTCCTGGAACCATTACACCTCTCCACATACCTTGGAGCACCTCGTACCTATTGTAACCCAATAGCGCTCTGTACTTTATTATGGCTGCATTTCTCTTTCCCTTTGCTGTTTTTTCCTGTGTTTTTATATATCTATTACCTTTGTTTATCCATATACCAAGGTATTCTCTTACCCGAGGTATTTCTTGGCCCTGTATTGCCACTGTCTGTTCACTGTTTTCAGTGAATACCATAACAGCAGATTTTCTAACACTAAATTTCAAACCTAAATTCTCACCTTCCTGTTCACAGATATTAGCCAGACGTTGCAAATCACTTTGCTTGTTAGCTAGCAACACAATGTCATCCGCATAAAATAAACCTGGAAGCTGCTACACTACTACTGTACCCGCCTGTTTGTATGAGAGATTAAACCCAAAATTACTTCCTTCTAGCGCCCTCTCCATGCTCACCATGTACGTCATAAACAGCAGTGGGGATAAAGGGCAGCCCTGTCTCAGTCCTGTCTCAGTCCCTTGTTGATATCAACTTTCTCCTCGCTCCTCATCCCTTCCCATTCAACGCAAATGGTATTTTCTAGCTAAACCTCTCTCAAAAGCTGTAGACAATCGTCACCTAAGCCTTCCCCTTTCAGAATACCCCACAAAATGTTGCAATCTACGTTGTCTTACGCTCCTGTAATGTCTAAAAAGACCACATATAACAGCCTGCTTTCTTCTCTCGATATTTTAATACACTGAGTGAGAACAAATAAGTTACCATCCAAACGCCTACCTATTGTGAAGCCATTCTGAAGTACTCCCAAAATTCCATTAATCTCTGCCCACATTTGCAGCTTTAATTTGATTGCCCGCATTGCTAGCCTGTATACTACCAATGTAATGGTCAGCAGTCGACACGAGTGAATTCTATCTTTCTCCCCCTTACCTTGATAAATTAAATTCATTCTACTTTGTCGCCAGCTGTCTGGTATTCGTCCATCTTTGAAAGTTTTTTTCCACTGTTTTCACCAGAGCTTCCTTGCTTTTTGATCCTAGTTCATTAATCAGCCTAACAGGAATTTCGTCTAGGCCTGTGGCTGTGCGCTTAGGAATTTTCTCTTCGGCTTTCTTCCAGTTGAAATTTGTCAGCACCAGCTCCTTTTCCATCTGGTTCTCTTTCATGCTTTTTTATTCAAATACAACCTCGTCGTTGCCTTGGAAAGATTCGGCTGTTATTTTTTGGATGTCATTTAATGCCGCTTCACCTTCTAATTTGTTTCCATCTTTGTCTAGGATATGTTGTTGTATTGTTGTTGACTTCCTGCCTAATAATATTGTGGTTCCAAAATATTCTAGGTGCGGCCTTTTTTCTCTCACGTACTTCTGACAACCAACATTCACTTTCACTTTTTATTTTTGCTTGCATCAGTATTTGAACTATAGACTTTTTCTCCCGGTATATTTCCCATTTACTGGCTACTTCATCCTGCGGCAATTGCGCATCCTTTGCCTGCCCGTGCTCTCAGGATGCTTTCTGTCGTTCGGCGATCGCTTCTCGTATCTCCCTGTTCCACCAGCTTTTCTGTTTCTTTTTTCCTTTTAAACGAACATTTTGTTTCTCTTTCTGTCGTTACTACACTTAGAAGCTCTCTATATTCCTACTCTTTACTTGGCCATTTACCAATTTATTCCTCGACTCTAGTGACTATATTTGTTATTTGTTCAGCGTTCGAATTTGGACTGGCCATTTTGCACTCCTTGCTCTCTTTCCCAACTACATATCAAAAAAAAAAATTAAGTTATGGGGTTTTACGTGCCAAAACCACTTTCTGATTATGAGGCACGCCGTAGTGGAGGACTCCGGAAATTTCGACCACCTGGGGTTCTATAACGTGCACCTAAATCTAAGTACACGGGTGTTTTCACATTTCGCCCCCATCGAAATGCGGCCGCCGTGGCCGGGATTCGATCCCGCGACCTCGTGCTCAGCAGCCTAACACCATAGCCACTGAGCAACCACGGCGGGTCAACTACATATCACATTTTGAAAATTATACGTTTATGGTCAGTCCCTATGCTGCTAAACCCTTCCTCATGAATGACCATTTCTCTCAACTTATCATGAATTCCTTCTGTCATCAGACAGTAATCAATGGTTGATTGCCAGTTTCCCACTTCACACGTAATCTGCCCTTCACACTTAGGCCCTGTATTCACGATCATGAGGTTATGTTGCTCGCAAAGGTCTAGCACTGACTTCCCGTTATTGTCGGTATAGCCATCTAAATCCTGTATGTGGGCATTCATGTCACCTAATAGGACAATCTCAGCACCATTCCCGAAACCCTTTATATCAGCGCTTATACATTCCATTAACTCTTTATTCTTCTCTGTGCAATTTTTCCAGTCCACAAATACGTAATGCCCAGCCAAGTTTTTTTCCCGCTCAGTGTGCCTGATAACCAAAGATGGTCTTGACATTTTGAATTTACTCTTTTCCATTTGGCTCTCTGATGCATGAGCATTCCGACTCCCCCTCCCTTTCTTTCCGACTTAGTTCTGTTGCACCCTTCCCATACATAATTCTCAATAACTGGCGGCTCTTCCGAGCCTATGGTGCGTTTCTGTAACCGCATACACCCCTATTTGTTCTAAGAGCGTGACAAGCGCCACTGCGTGGCAGGAACCAGAAGAGCGATACTCTGTGCACTGCAGCTTTCAAACTGAAAGGAATCTAAATAACGCTGGTCATGGGTGCGCCGAAAGCTATGGATTGCGTCAGCCAATGAGGAACGAGAATCGGCCACACATCTCCAAACAATGCTCTGAAAAAGGAGGAGAGCACGCCTATTGTCCGCCACTAATCCATCCGCTAGAGGGGCAAATGCGGGGGGGGGGTGTTAGGTAGCTTTACTAGTACAGTACGGGTTACTAGTACGGGTCGGCCGGACGGTAGTGCAATGCCAGGCTGACCCACAGCAGAGGTGAAGCAGGCGTTAACACACATATGTGGGCCTCTCCCGAAGATTTCAAAGGGTGTGTTACAGGTTTCTGAGCCCATAGGGGTATGTGCCATTGAGCTTCGACTCTTTCTGCACTATCACCACGATCGGCCCACATGATGATTTTTTCTGTTGACGGATGACGAAAAAACTATGTAAGGTTAGCCATATACAGCTTTCGCTGTAAAAGGCAGCAAAATATTGACTGCCAAATAGATTGATTTGTTAGCACTTTAGGAATGTGTGTGAGGAGTGGTGGTGTAGGTGGGGAAAGGGGGGGGGGGGCCTGTCGGGCCTCTCCCTGGGTACTCTACACCCTGGGCAGCTTAGTAATGGCGCGCATTCGAGCTAACGCTCGGTGAGTAATTGGAGAATTCCAAGCGTATTCATTCTTGGCAAGTCCTTTGCCATGTGCTCAAAAAAATTCCCTCCATTGCTTAAAAGAGCAAGAAACTTTGGTCTTGGGTACCATAATCTGCTCCTGTCTTGGCCTTGCAACAGTGTGTACAGGAGATCATCTTTGTTGCACGATGTTGTTACAAGCCTTTCGCAGGACTCTCAACCAAAATCTGTTATTAACTTAGCAATGTAGCCACCAACATATGACAAGCCCGAGTAAGTCACTGACTTTGCTGTCATATCATAAGAAGCCAACAAACACTGACACCAAGGACAACATAGGGGACATTACTTGCGCTTAATAAATGGAACAAAGGAACGATAAATAAATGGAAATTAAAGTGGATGAAAAAACAATTTGCCACAGGTGGGAACCGAACCCACAACCTTCACATTTCGCTTGCGATGCTCTATCAATTCAGCTACCACGGCGCCGTTTTCCCATCCACTTTCTTGGGGCATTTATGTGTCCTAGTAGTACCCTGGGAGTGTTAGCCAGCGCCACCACTAACAGACCTTGGTGGTGGACGTGGAATGTCCTTCTTGCTGCAGGTGTCACGAGAACGTGACCTTTTTGATCACGTGATCACCCAAAAAGATCACGTTCTCGTGACGCCTGTGGCAAAAAGGACACTCCACGTCTGCCGCCAAGGTCTGCGAGTCTGCCATGATTCTCCCGACCGAAGCATGATGTTTGCTTTTGCGATAGAATACGGTGTGTTGTTCTTCCATTGCGAGCTTTTTTAGTAGCTTCTGGCTTTTGGAACGGTGATATGAAACTTGAGTGAAACTTTGAGATCACAGAGGGGTATTGGCTTGCTCTCTGGCCATCGTTTGTAGTTTGCGTACTGATGCTTTTAGTGCGTTCATAGAGGCAGTCTGACAGGTTGCATTCCACAGGCAGCGATTCAAGCGGCTCAGCTTTTCGCTTGGTTTGTTTTGGAACAGGGACAGCCCGAGCAGCAAGGTCGTTGCAAGGTATCTTCTTTTTTTTTTTTTTGTGGGAGGCGTCAGGTAGATCGGACAGCCTTCGAAAACCGTGGGGACAGCGCCAGGCAAGTTTCTTAATGCGGCACTCTGGAGCGTAGTCGGTCGAAAGAAAGTGTAGCATACACACGACTGTAGACAGCGACTTATCGTTGATAGTTCAATCCTTCCTTGCAATATGTTTTTTTTTTTTCCATTTGGCGCACAACTGAGCAAGCTCAACAGCAAGCTTATTATAGACCCTAATATCTAGACTGCTAGATTCAATGCTTTCCGACTAAGTGCTTACAGTACATTCACGCTAATGATTATGAATCTCCTACCGTTCTTGTTACTTCAGGCGGACCACAAGGAGTGGTTTTGGGCCCATTACTATTTCTTATTAATATTAGCGACTTACCTGTCGGGATTAACTCTAAAATTAAACTCTTTGCTGATGACTGTGAGCTTTATTGTGTAAGTAATAACCAACAGGACATTTCTATTTTGCAATCCGACATTGACGCTACTTCTAACTGGTGCAACAAGTGGCTTATGAAACTAAATACTTCAAAATGTAAGGCCATGACAGTAATGCATCCCAATAAAGTTAATTATAACTTTGCTCATACCCTTAATAACTCTTCTTTAACTTGCGTTACTAGTTACCGCTATCTTGGAGTGCATATAACTCACAACCTCTCTTGGAATATACACGTTGAACATGTAATTAACAACACTAATCGCATGCTAGGATTTCTATGGCGTAATTTTTCTTCCGTTCCCTCCAATATAAAGATTAAATTATACACAACCCTGCTTAGATGGAAATTAGAATATACTTGCTCTATCTGCGACCCATCTAGCTCCGCATTAATCACCGCCCTTGAATCTGTTAATTCAGAACCGTGCTGCCCGATATGGGATATCTGTAATTATGTTTGCTACGCCAGCCTCTCTTCAATGAAATCTAATTTAGGTCTACTGTCACTTCGGTCACACCGCAAGTGCTTCCGCTTAAACCTTTATTTTTTACACAAAATTTTTTACGCTAAACCAACACTTAAAAACGAGCTTTTCCTCCCTACAGATTACGTGTCCTCACAGATCGATCATGAACTCAAGGTTAAGATTCCTTTATGTCGCACTAACACTTGCCATGCGTCTTTTTTTATAACAAACAAGCAGTGACTGGGACCACCTTCCCGCTTCCATCGCTGGAATCGAAGACCCTGCCGCCTTTAAAGTTGAGATTAAGAATTTATTGTTAGAACACTCCTCTCTGTAATGGCCTCTGGTCCTGAGAGTATGAAAATAAATAAAGTCTCCGTCACTTGGAAACTGATGAAATGACACGCCTGGGCATTTCCCAGAGCGGAAGCAGCAAAAGGGCATGCAGCAGTACACCATTCGGATGCCGATCAGTCCTCGTGCACCAATTTTCACACAAACCACCCTGAAAAATTTTAACAACACAATCAGCAATCGATTGAACAAACTACACAAATTAAGTCCTAAAACCACTATACTTACTAGGTAGAACGTGGTAGCAGCGAATGTGTGCATTGATGTCCGGTGAATGTTTGCAGTAACTCCAAAGCATGTGCGTTGAACCTTGTCTGTCCATTTTCGCCGGCTGGAGGCAAGGTGCCTGCCATAGAATGAAGAACAAACTTTAGAGCAGGGAAACTGTACCTTCCGCAGTGGTACGAAAATAAGCACCGGCAGCGCATGGAATTTACCGGGGCGGACGCCAGATGGCGCAGCTCAACCAGAGAGCGTAGAGTTACTGTATATCCTACCAAAGGTAACTTTTGTCGTCGCACATGGCGGTCTGGTAGCGAGCAACAATCAGCAGCGCAAGCAAACTGCACAGTGCCCCACCGGTTTGCATCAACAGTCGCCGTAACTTGCATTTATCGAGTGACACAGGCATCTGCTGCCGCAGCCAACACAGTGACATGGACTACCGGCATTTTAGCGTAACCTCCTTTCCAACCTGCACATTTCTTTTTGTTCTTTCGCGTGCCACTAATGTGTAACTCACACTTGGTGCCCAACATTCTCAATATGGGCATGATCGGTTTTGTGGGCATCACCCTTTTGCAGCCACTTTTGCAGAGGCCTTTCCACCCATGTGGCTATCAACTTCATACACTTCGGACCATGTAATCACATATGCTGGTCTCCATTCACGCCACATCACGACCGATGAAGGCCCAGAAGCGTAATTTGCCCACGGCTGCAGCAGGAGAAGTCGAACGGGGAGCACCTATTACAGGTGTGTGTAAATTGGGAATCTTTGTCGCTGTGTGGACTGCAGGAGCAGATGGTTACCTCGATAGACTGTTGCCCAATGCAGCTGACGAGGTTGCCACATCCAAGAAACATGACACGGCGACCATGATCAAATGGGACTTGGCATTCAATCACCACATAAGGTTCAGACAATACACTGTACATTGGCCAAGATCCACATGACAACAGTGAGCATACACGCACAGGGGTCGCTTACGGCACGTTCAACCGTCTGACTGCAAGCACAGCGCTTGCCTTCGTCGCACATGGTGGTCTGGTAAGAAGCGACAACACGCACTGCAAGCAGATTGGACAGTGTCCTACCTGTTTGTATCGACAGTCGCCATAACTTGCATTGCGAATCAATTGGGTGACACAGGCATCTGCTGCCATAGCCAACACAGCCACATGACCTACCCAGCATGTTAGCCTTACCTCCTTTCCAACCTGCACATTTCTTTTTGTTCTTTCGGTGACCACTAACGTGTCGCTCACACTTGGTGCCCCACCTGCTCTCAGTATGGACATGGTCTGTTTTGTGGGAATCACCATTTTGCAGCCACTTTTTCAGGCCTTTCTACCCATGTGGATATCAACTTCATATGCTTCAGACTACAGGATAGTCTCTGTTGATGCCAAATCATGGCTGAGGAAGGCCACAAGCAACATTTGCACATGGCTGCGGCAGGAAAGGACGGAACGGGGAGCACCAATTACAGTGTGTGTGTAAATTCGGAGTCGATGTCACTGTGCGGACTGCAGGAGCAGGAGCTTGCCTCGAGAGACTGTTTCCCAATGCAACTGACCAGGCTCTCACATGTGAGAACTGTGACGGTGACGAGAACCAAGTTGGACATCAGCGAAACCAGATTCTGCAATCCCTTCAATGTAGCTTGCGCAAAAACACAGGCTGTCGAGCAAGAATAGCAATCCTGAACGAGACTAGGAATTAAATATGGGAATGAGAAAGCTTGCATTCAAAAAAGAAGCCACTCTACCTTGCAAGCACTGAAAGCCGAAAACATTAATAAAAGTTAAATGCTACATAGCACACGGTGCAAAGGTTAATGCAAAACACACGCCAATGCCACATCAGCTATTTCAGGAGAGGAATCGCACATGGCAAGTACACTAGAAAATACTGCTACAGATATGCTATGCTACTATACAGTGACTGGTATTCATCATCATCATCATCATCATCATCATCAGCCTGGTTATGCCCACTGCAGGGCAAAGGCCTCTCCCATTCTTCTCCAACTACCCCGGTCATGTACTAATTGTGTCCATGTTGTCCCTGCAAACTTCTTAATCTCATTCGCCCACCTAACTTTCTGCCGCCCCCTGCTACGTTTCCCTTCCCTTGGAATCCAGTGCATAACCCTTAATGACCATTGGTTATCTTCCCTCCTCATTACATGTCCTGCCCATGCCCATTTCTTTTTCTTAATTTCAACTAAGATGTCATTAACTCGCATTGTTCCCTCACCCAATCTGCTCTTTTCTTATCCCTTAACGTTACATTCATCATTCTTCTTTCCATAGCTCGTTGCGTCGTCCTCAATTTAAGTAGAACCCTTTTCGTAAGCCTTCAGGTTTCTGCCCCCTACGTGAGTACTGGTAAGACATAGCTGTTATACACTTTTCTCTTGAGGGATAATGGCAACCTGCTGTTCATGATCTGAGAAAGCCTGCCAAACGCACCCCAGCCCATTCTTATTCTTCTGATTATTTCAGTCTCATGACTGGTATTAAGTATGAGCAAAGAATCGGTCAACCTTTAATGTTTGGATGAGGAAGAGGAATGATCTCTAACAAGAATGTAGAATGAAAAAGCTTGCATTCATTGAAAAAAAAAATTATACTTGGCACAAATGGTATTTGACAAGGCCAGGAAGCTCATTAAGAAAGCGCAAAGTGATGGAACTCTTTTGGCCAGTGTCATCTGTGCTTGTTCAGAGGTTGCAGGTACATATGAAAACACAGAATTTTTGTTGTTGAGGTACCTGGATGACTTGGCCAATATCCGTGTTGGTGGAATGATGGCGGAGGCTCTTTTCACTCTTGACACAGTCGTCCGCAGACGTTATATCTCATCCAAATTCCTCTGCATGCGCTTCTTTGTTCGTGGCGTAAAGCCTCGCGAATTCGGCTCCAGCCCCTTCCTGTTGGTGTAGATGGGGGCTCCCATGATGACCAAGATGTGCTTGGCACAGACTCTTGGGGCAGAACAGTGACACATGAGATACAGCAGAGATTAACCAAACTCATGTAGTGTATTCTTTTATGTTCGAACCAATTATACTGAACTGTAAATATGAAAAATTTTCATGTCATCTGCTACAAACAAATGACATGTACCTCAAGACTAGCAAGTCAATACAGTATATATCAAGCATATTTATTTCTGAACCAGGTGTTGTTTACCTTGTAGTAGCAGCCAAAGTCCACACAATGGCCTTGTAGCGGGCAGCAGCTTCTGTTTAGTGCATGGAGTGTGTTTCTTTATCCTGGTGCCATCCTCATTATTGCATGTCTGCAACAGAAATTTTGACTGCATCAGAAATTGAATAAGCACAATATTGAAATATGAAATGTGAAAACGTGTGACATGTGGATTGTAATTGTTTGTGACTACAGAACACACGCAAATGTACACTGCTTGTTCTAGGGTGCTTAAGCGGCATGGTAAATAAGTATTGCTACTCTTCATAAAATTGATGTCTGCCTAACTACAACGCATGTCAACAGCTTAAGTATTAAGATCACAAATGAGAACATTTGTGCACATTTTATACACTAGAATAGATCATACTGCTGGTTTCACAAGCAAATGCATGAAAGACATGAAGCTATTAGAAATGATGCATTCTTTTTCTGCATGAACGTGATGCACCGCTTCACTACTGCAAAAGCAAATGTCCTCAGGTAAACCAAATTGAACAGAAAGAACATTTGGAACCAACAGGTACGAAATATGGGTGAATTATCATGCGTGCAACTGCTTAATACATTAAATTCAGTCCTTTAGGTTCAGTTATCAAAGGGTTATTCGGTTCGGTGGACGAAAGGAGTTGCCGGCGGGCTAGAAAAAAATATATATATTGATAAGGCTACTCAATCACCCATGGCTACGGCTACAACGAGATAAAAAATGTGACGCGCGTTCCGATATCGCTTTCTCTTTCGTGAATGTGTGTATAATGATGGCCTCGCAACTAAAAGGTAACAGCTATACGGAGGATCCTGACTGCCCGTATTTAATGCAGCATCTAGTTCGTTGACTTGTCTCCGCCTGTAAGTTAACGAGAGCAATATTACATAAGGATTCAGGCAGCGATATTAAACGACTCACCGGTACTGCTGTACTCAGTCGCAGAATACCGTTCACGTTTCGATGCAGGCGTATGGCTCACGACCGAAACCTAGCTTTCGGGCTTGACATGTTCGGGCAAACACGTCACTACACCACAGAACACCTATGACTTCACCACAAGTTAAATAACACGAGACATCGAAGCGCAATAAACTAGTTTTAGCAACAAAGAACAACGAATGAATCCGTGCCGCCGTGCACTCGAAAATACCGGTAAAAATTTTAAATCCAAGCCAGAGAACACGTGGAAGATCGATGACGCTGAACGCTATTTGCGTTTATAACGACAAGAAAACGATAAAGTTACTAATAAAGAGTACAACATCTAATTAGGAATGATAATGTTGTATTCTTTCATATGTAATAAAAGTTGTTCGGTAATTGTAAAACAAAGCTCGTAGAATAAAGCTTGTGAGATAAAATGGATGGATGGGCGGATGGATGTTATGAGCGTCCCCTTTGGGACGGGGCGGTGGGTTGCGCCACCAAGCCCTTGCTATTATACTGCTTAAAGGGACACTAAAGTGAAAAATGATTTCTTCTGCATCAGTAAATTACCGTTCTACAACACCAAAAACACCACTCTTGCAACGTTAAGACGTTTGGTAAGCCAGAAAAAGCGCAATAACGAAATACGGGTTGCAACGCCTACTTAATTGATTGATTGATTGAAAACTTTATTGTTCCACCGAGCTGGGGCGCCCGCCTCTTAACGTACACGTAGGTATGGGGGGAGGACGAAGCAGTCCCCGCGCGTTGAGGACGGCGAGTCTTCACGGCCTCAACGGCCAGGCGGATTGCTCGACGCTGGTCGTCTTCAGCCTCGTTCTGGAGCAAGGCCTCCTAGGCTTCTCTACTGTCAATGTTTTCCTTGGCCCCTGGGGAGCCAGCACACTCCCATATTATATGGTCTACTTAATGCCTACTTAAGTTCCCGCACCTGGGGGCTGTGACCTCATATATTTTGATGGCATCTTCTAGGGCCTACTAAGTATATATAGCGATACAGATTGATTACATTGTGTTCTAAAGGAACCAAATATTAAACATGGCAAGTTTCGGGAACCTTTATTCAGTTAACGCGGCCCAAATGCGAAAACATACTTTGGAATCCCTGACGTCACGCTGACGTCCCAGCGCTTGGGTTTCGGCGCGAAATTCAAATACTGATACTTGGACCTTCATTTTCTCACCTAATAATCAAACTATTTTTTTTAAATGACTGCCTGCAGGGTTCTCAAACAATGCTTCATTAGTCTAAACTGATTTATTGTTTCGCTTAAGCGTCCCTTTAATGTCCTACCTAGGTTAAAAAAAAAAAACAATATGAACTCCCACAACCAAATTTTCTGACCCCCTATTGCGAACTTTGCTTTTGTACGTCTCCGTTTTTTGTCGTTTCCCTACTTTTCTTCCACCAATCTTCCAATCACATCTTACTAATCTCTAATGAGGACATGTTTACTTTTCCCCTGCTCTCGCTAAACCCAAGGGCTTCAAGGAGGCCAGTGGTGTGCTAAATCGACCGCTGGGCAGATGTCTTCACACTAACAAAACGTGCTCCATCGTTTCCCTAGTTTTACTACAACAAGAATTAACTTCTATGGCAACAAGCCCATGCTTCTTCTTCCTTCTTATATCTCGCTTTATAGGTGCGTGTTCTAAGGCATCCTGATCCCGCTTCGAAAAGTAATGAGCTTCCCTTTGAGCCTGGCCGCGCTACTTAGAGTACAGTCAGTACAGTGTACTATATAGTACTGGGACAGTGGGTCCAACGAGGGCTCCGCGACGAGGCATCTTTCTTTTTTTAATTCAAGGTCAAGATGGCGCCAACGTCGCTTTCTCAACGCCACGGCCGCGCGCGCCGGAGGCGCCGGCCGGCAGCGTCAGAGAATGCTGAACAGAAGCACGGCCGCGCTCGAGTGCAGCGTTGCAGGATGGATCGCGTTTGTTTTTTCCTTTCCTTTTTAAACCTTATGTGCGTGTTTTCACTGTCTCATGAGGGTATGAAATTCAGAGCTCATATTGCGAAGAAATGGGGCTCATGCACAGGAATGGGACGAGGTAACTTCTGGGCTTAATTAGGTGTTAAATAAAAATTTGTAAACCGTCGTTTTCTGCCTTTCTGAAGGCTATATATTGAATTCTAACAAAATTTCCCCGGTGCCCTAAAATAACGGCAGCAATGTGACATTTAGGGAGAATGTAGGCCACATTATTCTTTACCTGCAGCACATTTTAACACGACAGCGTTAAGGAGCTCGTGCCGCAGAAAAGCCGGTGTCGTTCGGTGTCGGCGGCGTTGGCCGTGAGCGAAAAATGGCGGAAGGCAATTCATAAATAAAAACCACTTGCAAGATGGGCTGGGTGGGAATCGAACCAGGGTCTCCGGAGTGTGAGACAGAGACGCTACCACTCAGCCATGAGTTCGTTTTTTTTCTTTATTACATGGAAAGAAAACTGAAGGTGTATTACAAAGTGGACACAACTACACACTTAAAACTCAGGCAAACACAAACATGCATCCAACAAGTGCATCCAGTCTGGCAGAGGTTCCTGTGCAGCATACACACTTCTTATATAAGCAGCACTTTCGCGAAAGAAGGATATTGTAGATCTCGAGCTTTCGGCATGGCGATGACACAGTCTACTCTCCATAGGCTATATAAACCAAGTACTATGAACATGTCATAGGGAGGACCACCCGTGACCTTAAACGGTAGAAGCCTAATTGAACATGGAGTCATATCAATGTCCTTTTTAAGCATCCATTGGAGAATGTCCCAAAAATATACAGCGTCCCTACGGTCTGTGAAACAGTGATCTATGGTTTCAGCGCGTGGACAGAGTCGACAGTTTGTTGACCACGGCACAAAGCAACCCCTCGAATTCAACCAAGTTTTAACAGGGAGTGTTTCTGAATGTAATTTAAAGAAAAATGTTTTTACTCCAGGAGGTACACACATTTTTCGGACGCGCTTAAGTACATCCTGATAAGGTCGGCTTAAATAAGGTGCATGATACGAAGGATCTGGGAAAATAGAGTCCACCAGTGCTGCAGAAATTGCTTTTCGACTCGCAGTGAACACACACTCCAGGCTGAATCTATCTTTCAAGAAAAGAAATGTGTCAACAACCTCCTTGAGAAAGCCCCGAGGAGCCTGTGGGACATCTTTGGCATTTGATGACACTACTACATTAGGAACATAATGAACAAAATGGAGTTGCAACATTAAACGCAAAAATGGATGGTCACTGTCTCGAAAGAAAAACAGACTTGAAACAATTTGCCTGACGAAGAGGTGGACTAATCCTAGACCACCACGTTCAAGGGGGAGGAACAGATTGTCGCGCCGCATCGATTCACAACTCGAACTCCAAATAAATGTTGCAAATATGCGATGCAGTGCCTGAAGGTGAAGTCATGAGCAGTGCACTACTTGCACTACATACATAAAATGGGAAGCTAAGAACACGTTGCACACTTCCGCACGAATGAACATTGACAAATTCCGCCCTCGCCATGAATTCACTTTACGTTGAATTTTGCCAACTTCTCCCGGCCAATGAGTGTTGCTATTTCTATACTACGAGAGAGGCACACCTAAATAATGCAGATCTTCTTTCCATTGAATGCCTGCGTAATGTGATGGCATTGTGGCCCATAATCCAAACCAAAACCCTGAACTTTTTTCAAAGTTAACGCTTGCACCAGAAGCCGCACAAAATTCTTCTGTAATTGCAAGAGCAGTCTTTACACTCTTTTTATCGGTACAAAAAAAAAAGGCCACCTCGTCTGCATACGCTAGAACCCAAACCTCATTAGTCAGTAATTTAAACCCTTGGAAATTTTGTTCTTTAAGAATGCTCCTACAAAGTGGCTCTAAATACAAGCAGAACAGAAGCGGTGACAAAGGGCATCCTTGTCGTACTGATGATACAAGCCTAATCGGATCAGAGAGAGAGCCATTCACTATTAGCCTCGTTGAGCTATTAGCATAACATATCCTGACACCTCTAAGGAGCAGGGATCCAATATTTATTTGCTCTAGTACAGTAAACAGGAACGAATGATTCCCCGTCGAACGCCTTCGCCAGATCTAGCTGTACCATTGCCACCTGTCCAATCCCCTCAGCTACACACTCTAGCACCGATCTCACAACATGAATGTTCGCCTGAATGGACCGGCCCCTGATGCCACATGTTTGATGATCACCGACCACAGATCTTATTACAACTTGCAAACGGTTAGCTCATACCTTAGCAAAAATTTTATAATCCACATTGCATAAGGAGGTAGGCCGATATCCGTCAACTTTTTGCAGTTTAGTCTCATCATCGCTTTTGGCTATAAGGACGGTGTGTCCTTCGTACATTGTGGTAGTTAGGTACCCTACTTCCAAGGCCTCACGGTACACCTGAAGTAATAATGGCGATAAGAGGGAACGAAAACACTGATAAAATTCGACAGTAAGGCCATCCGGGCCGGGCGTCTTGCCCTTCGCTAACGAATCGATGCATGCAGTTACCTCATTAATATCAATGTTTTCATTTGTATAATTGTAATCATCCCGATTTAACTGGGGCAGCAGTGATACAATTTTTTTGGCAGCATCTGTATCCAATGGCTTATGGTTTCGAAACAGTTTTTGATAATGTTCGAAAAACGCTCTAGTTATTAGAGTAGGCTCATTAACAATGATTCCACCATACTCTATATCTAGTATTTGTTTAGACAGCACGTGTCGGCGCTCATCACCAAGGGCCCTACTGCAAGGCTGTTCTTCCAGGAAACGCTGCTCTCGCGCACGCACTAGTGCACCTCTGTATTTTTCTGAGTTCAAAGTTTGTAACTGCGCCTTGACCTTATGAATATCGTCAATATATTGACCCGGATGTAGGCATTCAAGCTCATGCAGTGCACTCAGAAGTCTAGAAATGCTTTGTAATTATTCTTTTTTTCAAAGGCCAATATTGATGATTCTCCTATAGCTATCATAGCTTCCTGTTTGAATAATTCCCACACAGCAAAGAGTGGCAAGTCCTTGCGGCATGACACATGAGCTATAAACTCAGTAACACGATTTAAGAAACACTCACGCGAAAGTAATTGGTTATTAAACTTCCACAGCTCCTTGCACATACGTCGACTTTGATACCGACAGCTGCCAAAAACGATGCTGAGACTAGGCAATGGTCACTAAAAAATATAGGGTGCACAGTGTAACCATAAATAAGAGGTAGCGTGCTAAGTGAAACGTAAATTCGATCAAGCCTTACATGCGAGGTACCCCAGAAGTGCGTGTATCGACATCCCGCCTTTTCATTTTTCCCAATGTCCACAAGCTGATAATCACATATCAGGCGTAGCAACGCATCACTACTTGGATCATGTCTCAGCTTCAGTGACGTACGATCTTGCGTGTTACATACACAATTAAAGTCTCCAAAGAGGACCACTGCACGATCAGTACAGAAATGATGTTCTAAAGATAAGAAGAAACCCTCGCGTTCACGTAACTTATTCAGAGCATAAACGCACACAAATGTAAAGCTCATATCACTGATATCAATATCGCAACAGATTAGGCGCCCTTCCCTACCTGTAAACAAATGTAGCAAATCACATGGTAAATGTTTTCTAACAAATAACATACAACTTGCGGAAACGCCTACTGCATGGCTGACACAAACATTATAGTCAGATAGGAATGGAGATAGAGCTACTTCTGTGTTTTCGTCGGATTCAATCTTTGTTTCTTGGATAGCAGCAATATCTAATTTTCTATTGCGTAACAAATGAAGAAGCTGTACTTGCCGTCGCTTACTTCGTAAGCCATGGACATTTAAAGTACCAAAATGGAAGGGAAGAGCGCCAGCCATGATTACCTATGTAGTGCAGCGTCTAAACGCTGCTCCAGAGGTGCACCACTCCCTTCTTGATGAGGTGATGCACTATGGACCTTTTGGTGCACGTTAACACAAGGGACATTTGCAGAAATAGGTGTTCCCCGGAGCGGTTTTGTCAACTTTGACACTTTGGGAACGCGAGCCTCCCTTCCCGGGGGCGATGGATTGTCAAATGGCACTGGACGCTTCTTAGCGGCCTCGCACATCGATCCAGATTCCACTGACGGTGGGCGATCTTGAACTGGTGGCGATTCTGCCCATGACACAGTTGGTTAGTCGTCAGGCGCCTTAGTCTCATCCTTGCTCGCAGGCTTCTGGCTGAGGCTAATGTCAGCCGATGACGGCTTAATCTGTTCTTGTCGATGAGTCTCAGGGAGTGTTTCACCAGTTGCATCCACAACTTCGTACACCACAACTTCGCTCCCGTCCATTAGATGATCGGTGATGGTATCATCCTTAGCTGGTCTATTTCCATGAAGGTTGTCAGCGTAGGTTCCGACGCATGCATCTGCAGGGTGACTGTAGCGGTGACAGTTACTGCAGCGTGGTGTTCTACATTGTCGCCGGATATGTCCAACTCCGTTGCACCGGAGGCAAAGTGGTGGTCGGTCAGGAACCAAAATAAGGCACTGGTGGCCGTATATGCTCAATAGATGTGGCAGATTACTGGCAGGAACTCCATCTTTCAATGTGAACGCTACGTCTCGATTAGTCATTTGCCAGCCCTCCATGCCGTCACACCGCCACATTTCTCTTGTGATGGACTGCACTGTGCCATACAACTCGCCTTTGTCGACTAGTTTCTGTTTCGCGATGCTGTCAACACATGTCACTAACCACAAATGGCTCATCTGCTATTGTCCCGCATCGAGGATATCAGTTGCATTTAGCGCTGAGAGGAGAGCATCGCGAAAGTCCGAAGCCCGACACGGCCACCCTGCTAGGTCAGCATGCAGGAAAACTGAATTGAGAATGGTGTTGCCAGTCGGTAGACGAGGGAGAACGACTTTATAATTACCAGAATCAGTAGTTGACAGTGGGTGTGATCCTCGGCTGAGGGCCGATGAGCTGTTTCTAGCGGAACTCATCGCAAACGTGGCCATGAGTTCAATGGTTCAAAGTGCGACAAAAGCGCCTCTAGTGAATGCGGTGTTGCCTTAGAAACGTGCCGTAGAAAGTTATACTGCGGAGTATATAGTTAATTATGAGCATGTAAATTACAGAAGTCGCAGTTAAACGAGTAGTGAAGTGCGTTTCTGCTACATTTCTTCTGCGCTTGGCACACACGCAGAGCCATCTTGCGGCAAACACAGAAGAACCCCTCCTCGCAATGTACGGCGCTGCCCCGACAGGTGGTGTGCCACTCGCCCGCTTCTCAACTTCCTCTCGTTTGAGCGCATTGGGGCCGTGCGGGGACCGGTGCGAGGATGCCCAAATACCCTTGCGTTCAATAGGTTTTCTTGATATCTCCCCTTCCAACTTCCAGCGTGTGCCACTCGAACCCTCGTGTTTAGGCGACGCGGCTCCTCTTTCCGCTCACAGCGCGATTCCTAGGTGCAGCTTCCAATGCAGGACGCCTCTGCGTGATCGCTGCACCGTAACGCATCTGGTGGGAAAGCGACCGCTGCGATGTGTGCAGTGCTGCTGGCGAGGAGTCATGCATCTGCGTGGTGCTCCCAAGCGAGATAGAGGACAATCCCATCGAGGCGTCAGCCCCATGAGCGCGTCTGCCTTCATGGCGCGCCGCGGCCCTGCTGTCCGTGCCGATCACGACGTTTGGCTCGCGTAGATCGTCTCTCCCTCCGAGACACCGAGTTCTTTGGTTCGTTCCTCTTGCTCAGGCGCACGTTTCGTCTTTGTGTGACTCAAGAGCATGCTGAGCGAATGAGTGGGCGGTGCTGACGGGGTGCGATAACGCTAATGCGGTCCACTCTTGAAGGCGAATCTTAAGCGTCCTACAAGTTTTTAATTGTGCACTTTGAATATATTTACGGAATAGCAGTTTTTTTCCCTATTTTTATGTGTCATATAGTTGATCCTCCAGGTGCCCTGGGTGAATAAAGCAAAACACATTGTTTACATTTGCTTGAATTAGAAATTAAGCATGTCATAGGTTATGTCTTCGAGCTCGCGCAGGTTTCCATTGTCACATGCTTCCAATGTCAGTGACGGTTCAACTGATAGCGCGTTCGTTCTCTTTGATGGCCGGCCTTCATCTGTTGCATGTGAGGCCGTCCTCTCTCGCGTGGACTGATCGCCTGTGGGCTGCTCGTAGAGATACTCCGGAAGATTGTGAGTTCCCCATCAGACCGAAGCGCAGGCTTTCCACACTCTGTAGATACTTCGTGGCCTTCAGTGGTATGCACGTGATTCCTCAGTATGTACTTTGCATCAAAGCTCACAAATGGAGTCGGTGGCTTCCGAAGGGCCAATCGGTGCGGTGAAGATTGCGCTCCCGCACCCGGCGCGCCTTCCTTCATCTTTAGGGACGCCGATGAGCGAGAGCTTGGCCTGACCTTTCAATCTACCGTATACGGTTTTGCAACCCACTACACAACAATAGTTCTTTCACCGAGGTGCGCTCGACCTCTCATCCTTCGAAAATCCTTCGTTGTTGCGTCTCTTTCGCGCTCTCCATAACGACTAAATTCACTGAGGCGAAGAGCATATATATATATATATAACCCCCTTGCGAGGTGACACCTCCTCTCCCTCTACCCCAGCGGAGCAGTGGAGCGAGCGGTGACGGCAGCGGCGTCGACGGCGGCGCCATCTGTTGGAGCGCGGCTGCGGCGTTGCTAGGGGACGGCGGCTCAAGGTCGTTAATTCGTCGGCCACGGCATATGGCATACGGCGCGACGGGCCGAAATGGCTCGCTGGCTGGCGTAGTAAAGCTTTCGCTTTAAAACGCAAGCAAGACGGTGTGTCGAGCAGACGATTGCTCGGAGCCGCCAGTCCGCTGATAGCGTCCTCGATCACCTTGCCCCGGGGTTGCCCCGAAACCAGAATGGTGCGCCTTGCACCGCCGTGGTGGCGCACTGCGGAGGGTCAACATCGAGGACAAAACTGCACCCATTGCAAGGTGCTTGCATGCAGCGCTACTTTGCCCCTGGCGCGCAAGACGTGCGCGAAAACGCGCGCGCGCACATTTTGTTGTTTGCAGGTGCTGAGCATCTGCGGCAAGCGCTCGAACCTCGACAAACTGCGTGCTCCGACATACCTGGTTGCAAGCAAACACCAATACATTTTATCATTAATCCTGACGACCCGTTCCTGACGACCCGTTCAACGAACCTGTCCACTTTCGGCCGCTGTTCACCACATTGTTTTTGGACGAGGTCGATCAGCATGTCGTCTTCGCTGTCAAACGAACTTGCAAAAAGCTCATCGATTGCGGCAACTAGCAGCGCTTCCTTTCTCATTGCCGACATCTCCATTAGCTAGCTCCGTGAACTCCGTTGCAACCGCAGCTATCGGGCCAGAGCGTCCGCGCTCTGCAGTCGGCAGTGCGCGCGCGCGTCCCGCATTGCTTGCTGGGATTGCACCCCGGCGCACCGCCGATTTTCTCGGTGCGAGACGGGGCAACAGAAAACCGCTCCAGCACGGTGCGCTTCCGGTGATCGAGGATGGTCGGTGCGCACTGGTGCGGTTGATCGAGGATAAAAGTGCGCACCAAGGCGCCCCGGTGCGCACCGGTGCGGGTGATCGAGGACGCTATGAGACACCGGATTGACCGGAAGTTCAGAAGGTGACGGCAGCGCCGCCGCAAATTTCACCGATATTTGCTTCGCTCTCGCCGCTTGCGGTGGCTTCCGTCGGACCCATAGAGTTTCTTCATTCCTTTCTCCATGGTTTCATATAGTATATGAAACTCTATGGCTGGACCATGGCTGGACCCACTGCATGCCCACTCCTCAATTCTAGTACACTCTACTGCTATTCAATCGGCGCTGGGCCAGAGATATTAGGCCTCCCCATTTCTCCGAGCATTCTCCGAGACGTGCAGCTGATTCTCACTCCTGTTGGCAAGCGCTAGCTATTCCGGCGCACGGCACGGAGCTGGTGAGAAGGAAGGGAGGCGACAGCAATTTAAGTTGGCGAGGGTCACGTTTCTTCCCGACGGAAAGAAAAGCAACGCGCCACGCCTGCAAAAGCACAAAAGAATAGGCTGTTCCGTTCCACAGTTCTTCGTGAAGTCGTGTGGTGTTCCTAGAGTGACCTGAATGTCCACTAATTATTAAATAATTGCTTTATAATGAACACTGGCACTAGAGTTAAACCAAAAACATGCCGAAAGTTTCAGCGAGTGGAAGGAGTGACAGGTGAAAGACAAGCGGCACAGCTGTGCTGCGCCGAACTTGCACTCGCTCTCTGTCGTCTCCTCGTCTTGTGAAAACGGTGAATTCAACATGCAGAGTCCAGCTTACGTCTATCTGACTTGCAAGGAACTATCTCGTCACCGGGCGCTCCTTTATGCCGAGCGGGAGCTGCCACCATACTTAAAATACTTCAACTGCAAATGGATATGGTTCGCACAGCGTTCGTACACCATTTCGTGTTGCTTTAGAGCGTAGCAGGCGCCCGTTCCTGCGAGCGAACGCAGAGTGCGGATGAAAGACGGCGATGGCAAATAGCGCGAGGAAGGAAGCGGAGGAGGAGGGTATAGTGAAAGTGGCAGAAGCGTAGTGCCGCACAAGCCGAGCTTTGCGGCGACGATGGCTGCGAGATGGCGCCAGAGTAGCGCGCGTCTGTTCACCGACGTGGAGGAAATAAAAGAGGCCCTGACAGATAGAGTATTTATTTAGAAACTCTACTATGCCCTGACATCACATTTTTGAAGCTGGAAGTGTGGCCATGTTGGTGTGCCATCTCCCTGTGTACCTGCAATCAGCTCGGCAGAACAGAGAGGCGCAAGGTTCGAACTTGCATTGCTAGGAGCTGCCGGAAGTGTGTGCTGCTGATGCACGTCAGAACAAAGCCTACGAAACTTCTGTAACAGCTTTAGTGAAGTTGACACGCTCCTGTGTTTTTCCATGGCATGTTGAAAAAGACGACGAAGACCAGCACTGCGACTACTTGAACATATCTTTTGCTGGCTGACACTCACAGTTGCAGAGCCAAAACACAACTTTCAAGATTACACACTACACTCCAAAGTCAACTAGTCTCACGAACAGAATGTGCTGTGATATATATAAAGACACAGGCTGAAAAATCTTACTTCACGTTTCAGAGGCCAAGAGCAGCAGTGAGAGCTTCAGGAGTGCGGTTGCTATGGAAACATTGATGTTTGGCGCACCAGTCAGAGTGCTGCTTTGTGAATAACACCACGTGACCTCCGCCACACTCTGTTCAACTGATCCGGGCTAGCCAAGTCTTCTCCTATGCTTTCTTTCCTCCATGGTTCACCGATGATTCCACCGATGTGGAAACCAAGCGCTGCATGAGTGGAGGTCTGTCTGCGGCGGCTGCTGTGAATCACGCCCATGCAGCGCCCATGCCCTGCCTCTTGCGATCACAGAGTCGCCCGTGCGCTGTGTTTTTGTGGCTTACGTCACGCTGATCAAGCTTGAAGGTCAATTCGCTAGCTGCTGCTGCCGTGCTTCACTCCAGCATCTCGACAGCGAGTTTCCCCAGTCACCAGTGAGATGTGTTCATGTTTGCTTGGGCACTCATGACACCATGCTTGTTAATTTGGTTAGCATGCCTATGTTTACAAGTTTATGCTGCTTATGTTTACAAGTTCATATGGCTGATAAAACTGCTATGCTTACTTCGTATAGCTGTCCACTAATTTGCTATCGCAATTGATGCTTTGGCTTTCTGGACAACTTTATTCCCTTACTCTTTTTCGGTTATGCTCGAGTGCACTTGCCCGTTTCCCCTTGAAAATGCAATTCCTGACTCCCGTGATATTTTGTTCATTTGTAATCGCACTCTACTGCAAAAGACTGAAAACTTACTCAGGTGTTCCACCGTAATTTTTGAGCATTTCATTATGAAGAACACAGTACACTTATTTTGGCAGCAAGTATTTCTCTAGGAAAGCTCAGTGCGTACTTTTTAAAAACTGATAATTCCTTGCAGCCCACTAGTTCATTATTGTACAGTTAATTCTATCTCATTGGCATATGTTAACTCACCAAGGTACACACTCTAGCACAAAAGTCTAAACCCGACACACCGGGCATTTCCTTTTGGTGCTTCTTTGAAACCTTGAAATGGCTTTGGCAAGCAATTAATAAAATATCTATAAAGCTGTAATCCTTTTCCACATTGAACCAATGTAACCCCAAAAATAAATTTTCTCAACACCTCTTCCAAATTCGAAGAACCTTGAAAATGCTTTCTCATGCAGGTATATAAAAAGTCACAAATATGCTGCAGTTCCAGTATTTTGGTTTTCATTGCAGCCGGAACAATGCTTGGCTGTAAAATGCATGGTGCTAAGCTACCTTCATGCAACAAATTTGAGAACAAGCCCGCAGTTCTTTAACAAAAGAGCAATTGACATGTGATACTACCAATTACCTACGCAATATATTGTACACAGTAACCTCTGCTTTTGTTCTAGTAACTTCAAAAGAAAATTTTGCACTTGTTACTTCTCTTCACAAAAATATTGTAGCAATGCCACATTATTTTGGTTTGCATTGTTTCATAAACACTGTGCCATGTGCCTCATCAGTAGGAAAGCAACTTATTGTCCATTGCTCTCTACGCAAGGGTTATAGCTTAATTCTCTATTACAACAGCTGCTCTCCTATGGAAGTCGAACGCAAGAATGCTCACTTACCTAGTAGTGGGTGCGCATTAAAGAAACGCAGCTCGTCAGAACTAATCCAGCAGAGCCATTTGCTATGAAGAAGGGTGTAGGATGGGGCTTGTTGGTAAACCATGCTTTAAAGTTTGAATAACAGCGCAAGGACAGCAGGGAGGACAGAGTGCTATCTCTTCTGTCCCCTCTGCTGTCCTTGCGCTGTTATTGAAACTTGAAAGCATCTGCTATGGCATCTCTCATAGATCCCATCCTGCATTGACATGTTTAAACATAATAAAATCTGTGTTCCTGGAACTTTGAATCATTGCATGTTGTTTTCCTATCACTTTTATGAAACGCCTGCAGCTAATGCTATGATGCTTCCAAGAGCTTCCTTGTGGCGTGTTTTATTAGTGGCGTGTCTAACTGCTTTGATTCACGGCACCCCATGGCGATGCGATCTTAGACGTCATGATCAGCAGATGCAGCTATGCACAAATAGTGTGTGTAGACCGGGAGTGCAAAGATCAAATTCTTTTTTTAGTCTTTTTGAGAATGCCGACGAGTATTATTCATTCAACTTTATATGAGCAATTATATTACAGAGAATGTCCTCATGATAATTAAATTGGCCAATAATTGTTGGCACACTTGGCTGCTTGTGATGTAGGCACATGAGGACATGGCAAAGGAGAGAGCAAGCTGTTTTACATTATTGTTTGTGAAACCTGATTGTAAATTCCCTGCTGCACGCACTGCAATACATTTGACTCGCATGCTCACAAGAGCCTTATCTACAGATCAGCAATGTTTTATCAAGTTCTAAATGTGTTTCAGTGTCCTTCAAGGCTTATATACAGTTAAACCGCGATATGACGAACTTCAATATAAGAAAATTCTCGATATAATGAAGTATTTACCTTTTCATAGCCTCTTGGCCATAAAACACCATGTATTTAGAACTTCAATATAATGAAGTGTGTTTCTATGCAATTTCAGTATAACGAAATTTCACTGCCACTGCAAAGGAATGTCGAGATAATAAATGGAAACTTCCGTGGATGCAGATGGTCAAATGATTGAATTAAAGTGGCTGCTTGTAAACGCACCTCTCAAATAGTGTGTTGCGCGACAAGAGCGACTGTCAAAGTGGATTTGCATCACGTTCCGTATAAAATCCAACTGCGATAAGATCCTATCGTGCACTGCGCACTGTTTGCTTGAGAGAGAAAGTGCGTGAGGATGAGACAAGATGGTGGCTTCATGAGTGCAACCTTCACACGGAAGCAAAGCGAAATACTGGGAAGGGAGCAAGCTTGCGATCAAGCGCGCGCGAGGGGGGGATACGGGGAAGGGGGCGGCGGAGTGGGGGTTAAGTTCGCCCGTTGCTCAATTTCTGTCGGGTGTCTCGGCCGTGGCTGCGCACAGTGTAAGCGCGGTTGAGTGTATACGCAGCCGCGTACCCTGCTTTAGAGGTAATTCTGCCGTGTACGTGTGCGCAGAGTGGGCGTGGCACCATGTACGCTGTCTTCCCACGCATTTAGTATTGCAGGTTGCGTAACCTCGAGTTTCGGTGACCTGTTAGAGCAAGAGGCAGAGGAAGCGTTCACTCCACGTTGCCGGCGCTTTTCCGTATGTAGAGTCGTCCCAGTGCGGGCGACGCTCAGCTGCGGGGCGGAGCACACGCGAAAGCGTGGCTGGCTTCGCTTAATTTGTACTGCCGTTGTGAATATTGTCGAGTTATGTGACATGAAACAGCATCATTCGTCACCGACTTCCAAATTTATCAAGATGGTTTTCTCCTTCAGATTTGCTTTTTCTCTTGCCCGATAATTCAGAAATTTCTGCAACCCCTTCCAGTGCAAGACAAATGGATTGGCGACTGTACTTATTTGCATAAAAGGTCGACTTTCAATACAACTTAATTTCGATATAACGAAGCTAATTACAGATTTTACAGACTCTGTTATATCGAGGTTTATTTGTATTTTGTTATATGCAGCATTATAAATAATCCGAAGTTACCCAGAATCACCTTCAAGGGTATTGCCAGAGCAGTACGCTCACAAGGCTCTACTCGGTTGCTTGTCGCTGCGTTGGAGCTCCTGCCTTTTTTCTATTTGTTAGCTTCAGATTGGCAACTGAGTGATCTCTGTGCTTGCTTTATCATTCAGCTTAATAAGGGTATACACAACAGTGCATAGACATTGAAAAATATGTCAAGGTAAGGCTTTGCAGAAAAGTCAGCTTATCTGTAGGAACTACTCATTCCCAAAGTTCAGTGTGAAAAGTGATGAGGAACGGTGAGGATTTGAAGAAAATTGTAAACAAACGAAACAAACAAGCCCAAAGAAAGCAACGTTGATGCATGAGAAATTTTTGACAACTTTTTATGGCACTCTAACATGGCTTCTGCATACTTTTATCCTTCTCTGCAAATGTGGTAGTTAAATATTCTTACAGTTTATATATACATTCTGTTGCAATGCTGATGCCAATATACTAATCGTATGTATGATTCGCAAACCTCCACTGGCTTCTGTTGTTGGCTCAGCTATCGCTGCACAAGAACTGTACATACGAACTCTGCAAGAAATAAAGATGGGGATGACTTTCCCGGTGAAACCAATCAGCCTATCGTGCTTCAATACTCCTCATTTTGGAATAACAACAAGCCAGCCCCCCAACGCTTGTTTATGCATGAACAAGCCTTCAAAAGAGGTAGCATTTGCTGTGCTTCAGGTGTGCGGATGACATATTACAACTTGGACGTCATTAGCTC
This sequence comes from Dermacentor andersoni, assembly GCF_023375885.2. NCBI lineage: Eukaryota > Metazoa > Arthropoda > Arachnida > Ixodida > Ixodidae > Dermacentor > Dermacentor andersoni. Next base: position 65,608,783 of record NC_092822.1, read on the forward strand.
GCACGCAGTCCGTGCAAATTCTGCAAAGAGAAAGAAAAATATGTAACCAATGCCTTTACTTCCGTGAGATGTTTACACAGACCACATCCGGTAGGCACTAACTGCTGAAGTGGACATTTAAATCTTGACCAAAGATGTGTGCTGCAGAAGCCTAGGAGTCTGATGGCTGGAAGTTAAGTTTTATCACCGTGCTTCCGCATGTGTACAGCCAAGTGGGTCCGGCGCACAAACTTCTTCGTGCAGATGTTACAGCTGAACGGCCGTTCCCCTGTATGTATCTTTCGGTGCTGAGCCAGGTGGCACTTCTGGAGGAAGGCCTTGTTGCACTCAGGGCACTTGTGACGCCGAACTTCCTCGTGCCCTTTCTTGTGCCTCGTCAGCTCCACCTCGAAGACGAAAGCGGCATCGCACTGGTCGCATGCAAAGGGGGCACGCCGATCGTGGTTGCGCAGGTGCCTTGACAGCTGCTGCCGCGTGGGAAACCTGAGATGAAGATGAGAGTGTAAATTTGGAGCTAAGTAGACACAACATGTAAGACTTGTGATAATTCGAAATGCCACTCAAGTCAAACAAATATCAAAAGTTTGGTGGGCGCTGTGTATTCAATGCAAAAGTGAGCTGTTGGGTGAAGTGGTGCATGTCCATATGCAGAGATAGCAAAAAGACAAGGGGTAAAATATAAAATATAAATAAAATTACTCAAGGAACTTTGGCCATGTTCAATATCTCACCCTCTTTTGTACCAAAAGGGGTTTATGCGCCTCCATTAATTAGTAGAGCTTGTCTGAAAACTTCTCTCTTTGCTGTTTACTGGATTGACAGATAAGTGCATGGCAGCAATGACCCAAGTTGGCCACAGAGGTTTATTGAAGAGTGGTACATACATACTCAGTGGCCGCTGGGATACACAAGAAAAGTTTACACCCTTTGGAGTGTTGCCACACAACAATAATCGTCATCTGCCTTACCCGCATTTCCTTTCTTGAAAACGCTGCACTCGTTACTTTCCTGTCGGGAATGCTATTTCATGCTGATAACACGCATGTCCGTTCGTTACTGGAAAGTACCGGGCTCACCGCATCAAAGAAAGGAAATGCGAACAAGACAGATGACGATTGTTGTGTGGCAAATATACACCCCAAAGGGTGCAACTGTGTTTAGAGTGTAGGCCCACATTCTTAAACTGCACTATCTTCGGGATTGGCAGACGAAGACGGTCAGATCTGTCATCAGAGAGTTTTTACAGAAAACTGGGTCAAACACGCCAAGAACATCTCGCATTAAAAGATATGTTATCAACACTGCTGTAATACTAGCGTATGAAAGACATTATAGAGTAAGAGGAATCTAACACTGCAGTTTTTATATTTAATGACAATGCACTATTCTAAACAAAATGTGAGCCATCAGCTATCTTGGGCATAAATGGTATGACCAATGAGGCCAAGCCTTGTTGAGTCAAGATTGGGTTAAAGTGAGACCACAAGTATGTCGCAGCTGTTGCCTCTTGTGTGAAATGTAGACTAAGATTCTAAATATATGTCACCAATCAACCACCTGTAGGAAAGCATGAATCCTTCAGGCAATATCGAAAAAAAAAAAGAACTTTCTATGCAGCCAAAAAGAGGCATTTTCCCTTCAAGCTTGGCAAATCAAAAGAAGTCACTACAATGCAGTGAGCAATGGTAGGCAACATTAGACGCTTAACATAAGAAACAGGGTAAGGGGATTTGGAACACAAGCGTAAAATGATGTTTCATGTAAACTTAGAAGCAAGGAGCGGGCCAAGCGCACATGATGTGCACAATAGTTAAAGATACCCTGAAACGATTTTGACGATTTTGTACAAACGCACTGAGTCATTATTAGAGTAGGTCCTTCTGATCATTAATTGACACAACTAAGTGCTCTGCATAAAGTGTGTAATTTATTATAAGGTTTTAAACATGCACATTGCCGCCAATCGCAGCACACCACCTGGCTGAATTTTAAGCTGCCCCTAACAATTTGACATAAATTGCCCTAATGACACTAGCAGGGCGAGCCATCTGATTGGCTGCCCAGCGCACATTATCAATAATTAGTCCAACTTTATGGTGAACAAATGTTGTTCGTAATAGTTGAAATGCTAGTTAATTTGTCTCTATAAAAAAAAGTAACAGAAAGAGAATGCACAAGATCAATTTCTCACTACACTTAAGAAGACGCTATATCTTGGGTGCTCCTGTCTAAATACATGCAAAAGGAGAATTTGTTTTTCTCGGCAACCACTGCACCAAATTTAGCAAGGCTTGTTACATTTAAAAGAAAAACATAATATCTTGTGACTGTTGGTCTCGAATTCTTTATATACGTCGTCAATCTTTTATTAGAAATTGACAAAAATCGAAAATTTCCTGAGAACGAAAATATCATGTTTACAACTCTGTAACTCAGCAATGAAAAATTATACCACAATTCTGTGAATTGCATCTAATAGTACATCTGAAGCGGGCAAAATTTATATTTTACACGTGAATCTAAAAAAATTTAGTAACATGGGAATACAGCTTTTGCAGAACCCTTGTACACAACGTAATGAACTCACGTAAGATATAAATTGACATATTGAATTTGTCCGCTTTCAATGATCTAATGGATGCCATATACAGAACTGTGATATCAGTGCTTGATGCAGAGCTATTAATTTGTGAACTTCATGCTTCTATGTTTTTCAAACTTTCAGATTTTTTAAAATTCTTGTAACAAAATTAAAGCCCTAAATCGAAATTCTGCTACCAACTGTCACTAGAATTTAACTTTCTCTCTCAAATGCAACAAATTTCACTAATATAGGTCAGCGGTTATCTTAGAAAAATGTGTTTGCCCTTTACATGTATTTGAATAGGCCGAGTTGGAGTTGGGCTGGAGCTAAAGCTTCCTCTTAAGCATTTCCGGCACACAGCAAGCGTCGTCTACTTGTGTTACAACGTGTTCCATTGTGACAAGAGTTCCGCAGTCAGAGTCGGTCTCAGTATTTTCGCGGGCACCATGATTTGACTTTGTTGCGTTGTGGGCTGCAAACGTAGTGACTGGCAATATGTCAAGCTGCAACAGTGTGTCCCTGTGCAAGGCAGCAGACGAGCGAAGTGGCTGCAGCGCATCAGACTGTTACTACCCGTTCGGCGCCAGGATTTGAGTGTTTGCGGCCATCACGTTGCACCGGAGGATTACTACCACAATAGCATTTCGCGAGTTCGGTAGTCGGTTAAACGAAAGCGCAAGGGGAGGGCCTGGCAGTTTAACTGACAGTGCTGTTTCACAGGATGAGCAGAAGTGCAAACGTGAATGGTCTGCATGGTGCAGCCACCTGGTGGCACAGAGCTTAACCAGACACAGTAGCAGTAACAAAATGTATTATTCTTTGCTGCTGGTGTAAATTTTTCGCAGGACCATAATCGTTGGCACTTCGTTTTTGTAAATGTTTAAAATGTTTTACATTTGGTTAGAGCAATATTAGCTCTCTGTTTGGCTGGTTAAGCTCTGCGCCAGCGGGTGGCTGGACTGTGCAGAACGATCAGGCCACTCATGTACATCTACACTAAAGTTCCTTCATCAGCTTGAATTTATGCCTCCAACCATCTGTCGAAACACCCAGCTTGCCTGTGATTACCGCAATACCAGACACGTTCGGCGCAGCGACAGAATGCTCGCAACGCACGCTGCTTCGATAGCTCTTGCTTGGCGTCGACTGCCAAGCAGCTGGTGGAGAGGTTGGAAACTTCGCGCACTCGTTCCTAGAGAACCGGAAGTAGACGACATGACATGCCATCATGATGCAGAGCCAGTGAAGGCGGAGCTTAGCCCTAATCACTCGGTGAATGAGTTGAGGAGAAAATGCATGGCTATAGAGGAGGGTAACTTGTAATCATTCGTAACTCTCTTAATGTGAGATGCTTCACACAAATTGTGGTGCGAATGATTAACTTTAGCTGTATCCTACGCATCTACAAAATTTTTCTGAACAGTTTCAGCCGTTTTTTTTTATCTCATCATCATGTGGAGCCAAAGTCCATACGTAAAATGATAAAGTAGCCAGAAGAGGCAGAGAATTGGGTAAAGTGATGAATATTTCTGTGCTCATTGGTGTAATATGTCCGAGCAATCTGGGCAAGACAGGGCAGCTAATGAGATATGTCAAGGTTGTTTGTCTTGCAGTAACGCGGCTACCGCTAATGATTAACGCCTTCGCACGAACTTAGCTAAGCTCTCTTTTAAAGAAGCCGGTAGGACCTGAGAATTATTTCCCTTAATTCCAAAAAGCACTTTGTTAAACCAAAAACACTAATGTGAATTATATTGTATTTATTCAAGAGCAAAACAATGAAGTATTCATCCCTGTGTATGAAAATATCGTAGACATTGTCTGTTGAGTGCATCTTGTGTTCCTCTGTTGGGGTGGCAAACCGTCATGAAGGAGTGCTGGCACATACATTCAAGTTGTTGAAACTCTACAACCTGCTTCTCGCACATAAAAGAATAACACTTAGCAGGCAAGATTTGGGAAACATATTTAAGATCAGGAGGCATTAGTTGGCTAGTTGGTTAGACATTATCTATTCAAAGGCACACCTTTAAGATGCTTTAATTTGATGCTAAAGTAGGTTTGGTAGTGCGGATCTGGTATCATCGACATTATTTGACACCGGTGCATACATGTAATCTATGTACATGTAAATATGTGCATGTGCAGTTGGCTGTTGTTTAACGGGTATAACTATTGTTTTATAGCTAAAATGTTTGGGCAATTGATGGAAGACAGGGTGGCTGCTTAGATATGTTGATGAGGTTGCCTGTCTACTGTTCATGATTAGAACCTTCCTACCACAAAGTTTAGCCCCAACTTGACAAAGTTGGTGGGACATGACCATTATTTCTGATAATCCGAGAACATTGTTAAGCTGGAAACACTCGAAATGCTTACACAATACATTACATTTGCTCATAAACAAAAGGGATCTAATTATCTCTGCATATGCTGTTATAATCTGCTGTGTGCATTTGGTGTTCCTTCATGGGAGAGGCAAACATTTGAAAAATGTACCAGCACATATTTTTAAAGGCGTAAAAACAGTGCCACACGCTTCTTGCACTTGGCAGGTAGCAAGTGTGGAGGTCGGAAAACACTTCAAAGACATTAATTTGATACTAAAGTACGTCTGACATGTCGTATCATCAACATTACCATGAAGTCATGACATGCTGCCAAATTAGGAGATGCCGCATAGTAATAAGGATAGGCATGATGATCATGGCAGCATATTAGGCTTAATGAACATGGGTCCTGGAATCAAAAGCACTTTCTTAAAGAAAACATTCTATAAAATCAAGGTTCATTAAACCAAAGTCTGACTATAATTGCTTAGGGCAGGTGCAATGTGCAAGGTCAAAGGCATTTGATTAAAACAAGCAAAGAAAGAGATCACTTGAACAACATACACCATGGGACACAGGTGGCAGTAGAATGTCGGCTGCTCAGTGTGAAACCAGACGTGCTTTCGAAGCAGGGCCGCATGGTTGAAGGACTTGTAGCAGATCAAGCAGCGGTGCTGCTGTTTGTCGACGTGGGTGCTCCCGTGCTCCAACAGATCTTCGCTTCGTGGAAAGCTGGCCCCACAGTGACTGCACCAGAACTTCCACTCGCGTCCATGCGCTACGGAGTGTTGGAGCAGGCGTTGATCGGTGTTGAAGACCTCGTGGCACATCTCGCATTCGTAACGACGGGCACTTTCCCCAACACATTCAAGGTCTCGGCGGCTGCTTGCCGTTTGCGAACTGTCGCTCCCGGTAGCCGCTTCAAATTCATCTTCAACAGCAGCTGGAGCAGTTTGAACAGCTGGCGGCTCCTCCTTAACGATTTGTATGAACCCTGGGCCTAAATACTCTGCAAGTTTGAAAAACAGATCCTGATGTTCTTGAATAAGGCTTGTGTTGGTGGTAGTTAGAAAGTCATTAATTTGATAACACGCTGCAAAGGTTTATGAGACCCACAACAGGGACATGAACCAAAAAAGCATTTCTAACAACTGGTTTATTTCATAAAGAACACGGGAAGCAGATGCATGCACGAAAACAGCCACGCACAGGGAACTGCGCTCTAGACATGAAAAACTGGAAGAAAAAAAAAAAAAGACATGTAACAGTGAATGGTGGATTGTAGAAAGTTTAATCACACATGTTACCTTATCATTTAATGCTACATCAGTTTCTTCTTAGGAATCAGCATGGAGCAAGAAACATTTCAATGATACTTTGCACTGCTGGCAATTATAGTGTGTGTATGATGAAACAACACGTGAAGTATAAAAAATAGGGGAAAGGTTGCAAAGATTAACTTTGGTAGCATTGAATGAAAGTTGCTTAGTTGTCATGGTAATTTAACAACAGAAAACTTAGCAGCAGCATCATTCTTTTTTTTTCTTAAGCAGCTGGATAATGCCAGCGTTTGAAGAGGTCCGAAATGTTTAGCCTTTGTTGGACCGACGAAAGCCTGAGAAACTCAGATTTGTGGTATACAAAGGCAGGCATGCAAAACATACACACATGAGGAACAAATAGCATGTTTTTGGCGTCATTTTCGTTCCACTTATGCCAGTGTTCTGTACAGCTGCCTTTTCATACCACGAATTGTTTTTGATGGTCTCTGAAAACAACAAACAGCATACTTCTTGTAGTTTCGCTCCATGGTAAAGATGTATGAATGTCTTAGGCTGCCCATTAGTGGAGCTTAAAATAGCAGTGGTATGAATCAATTTTTGCTATACTGCCCTTTAAAGACACATATGTGTAATAAGATCTTTCTTTTTTTTCAGCACTAACAACCATGGCTTGGGCAGGTATAATATCCGTGGTGCTACAAAAGGCTTCCACCCTGTAGTGCATGGGGGTTGGGAATAATAGTATTAGACTTCGGCACTCCGCACATCACGGTTGCTGCCAGCCTGCTTAACAACCACAGGCCAGTTCAATCTCGAGAAAACAATGAACCACAGCCATGTGTACACATGGCAAGCACTTCAACCTGAACGCTCAATGTGAAACTTGTTGTGTGGTGCAGCCACATTAGGTCCCAAGGAAGCGTGCAAACCGTGCCACATATGTACACCGAACCTAAGACAAAAAAAATTGATGTGCTCAGGGACAAGATCATGTTTCGATAACACCCGTGATTTTGACAACCGTAGGCTGCTGTACTTTCATAGACTACAGAATTCCAGGAGAGTGAAACTGTGTGCATAGGTATGCTGTTCAGCAAACATATGCCAATTAACTGCAGCCTGCAATATTGGGACAGCTGTGTACATTATTATGCAAGCTTCAGAAGCTGACATAGAGGTTTAGTGGGAGCATCTTCCGATATTAAATATGGAAGTGCGAGTGAGAAAACGTACAATTTCATTTTGATCTTGCCTCTTTAATTCTCCTTCACAATTTCCCTACTCAAGTTATTGAACTTATTTTGTATCTTCTTTTTGTGTGGTAAATATCGGTTGTCATTATCATTATTCTTATTATTGTTATTGTTGTTAACCTCATTGCATTACACTCGCAGACAACTTTCTGTTGCTAATAAGCGATAGCTGTGGGGGCGGAGCTTCTGCACATGTGTTACGGCACCAAGTAGTCCGCCAGCATTTGACAGTACTTTAGGTTGCTCAGAACAGACGCTGAATTTACGCAGCTTTCCCGTGCGACGGTCTAGCATTTGTCCAGGTGCAGAAGGGAAAAGCCGCAAAATAAGTAAACTTGTACATTCAATGGTGTGTTCTGACTTATTTAACTGTTGCTAATAAAGTGTTTGTTTTCTCATACCCAGCTTACACAAACGTGGAGTAAAACGTTGGACTCTTTTCAGAAGCGCCTTCACTTTTGTGCGCTTTGGCTCCGCAGCTTTCCTTTCATAGCCACAGAAAGTTGTTCGGGAGTATACATGTCCACATGATGCAGATTCACTTTCCAGGGACAGCTAGCCTTGAGCCTTCTTGTGTAAAAGTAAAATCAGAAAAAAAAAAGGAAAAAAAGAACTTGCCACCTAAAGCAATTAGCTCTTGTAAGGTAGGAGCAGTAATTATTAAATATAAAGAAAAAAAGCAACCCTTTTCAAAATTCTCCAAGTTTAGCCGTCAGGTAGAACATACAATATGGCATGCATATTTAATTAAACAATAATTGTCTAATTACCTGAATTGTTTACCACAATGAGAAAAAGAGACCAATCTCAGCCAACACTTACATAAGATTAAAAGACAACTAAAACGAAAAAAAGAAAGTGCACAAACCAGATGATTCGATGGTACACAATCTACAGTGTCATCTTGAGCTCGACATTAGTTGCAAGCACTTGCAACACCTTTATCGCAGCATCTTCGCTACATTCTACATGTCCCACCAAGCAGCTAATATAACTCTCATACAGGTAAAAAAACAAAGCCAACATAGCAAAAGCCACAAAACAAAAGCCACGTACATATTCTAGGCAATAAACAATAAACCTACATGCCAAAATAATCCATGAACATGCACCAATTTGTGACTTACTCTAAACACATGTATTGACTGTCAAAAAAAAAGAAACTCCAGGAAGTGGTCATGAAGCCATATGACAGCATCATATATGATCATTGGCAATAATACAATTTCTGGTTCTATAGGGCTATAGAGGCCTGCAAAGATAATTTGTTTCTTATTCCAACACCAAGAGAAGCTCCAAAGCTTGTTTCAAAGCCTAATGCAAAATTTAGACAACTAATATATGAATAACCGTTTGCTTTTTTTTCCAACAAAAGACAGTTCTTGTGCAACTCTTTAATTAAGCAGATAGAACTTGATTACAATAATAAAGAAGCTGGAGAACTTCATGGCATATTCGATTGGCCATTTCTGAGCACTCCTGGAAAACTTCAAAGAGTGAAGTGCTTAAGCTTCACCGTGACAATAATCACACTCATATAGCATTAAAAAAGATGGAATAATTAAAGCTAAGACATTTTGTCTTTTTAATACAGCATCATTGTCGTATTACACAATCATCAGAGCACTGTTACAGCAACCTCAAATTACCAATCAAATGTGTTGTTAGCAATCGTCTGGCACAAAGGCTCGATACAAATAATGCGCCATGCCTTGTGAATCCGATACATATAAGTTTGCTATATGATAGTTAGACGTACTTTCTTCAAATGAAACTGTGCAGCCTAGAGCACAAATAAACAATGCTACTGATATGTCAGATGAGCCTTTCACTATCTTTCATACAAAGAGGCATGCTTGCTGATGCTACATGATGACCTTAGGAAAACATTGTGCTGCTAGCTATCGATTGTTCTTGAGAGCTACCAAAAGTACAGTATAACATACACACAACTAAGAAAAAGGGCATGTGAGGAAATAATCAGTTAAGGTTCTGAATGACACTTCTTTCTTTTCTTGTTCAAGCGTCAGTGAAAGGACGAAAATTTAGTTACTGTAAGATTGCGGCGTCTGCTCTGCCTCATGTAGCAGTGAGAAAAACAAATATGACAGAAAGAGAAATCACATGACCAGGCAATCAACTATGAAGGAGAGCTAGAAAGAGAAACCCCAATATGGTTTTATGTTGCATGAACAACAAAGACAACTGGCACCTACAGATGGCTTTGGAACATAAACACCATGAAAGAGGTCCAAACCTTGCAGACATGAATTGAGCAGTGCACTATGTACTTGTGACCTAGAGAGTACATCTGTCAATAGGCGACTTGCTGAAATCTTAAAGTTGGCATCCCAGCAGAAAGCTTCCTTCCAACCAAGAACTATTGTCTAGAGATCCAATTCTGCATTATTTTACAAAAACAAAAGGGGAAAGCCATTTGGTCTCAATAAATGGATTATACTTCTCAATGGTCTGAGCCCTGACGATTGCTGCCTTCTTTGCAAGAGGTTGGAGATGGGTCTTTACTAAAAAAACAGAGATGACGATGTTTTAAAGGACAGGAGTGACAGAATTATGTCATAAGCAGGAATCAAATTTCAGATTACAACTCTGAAAAAGAAAGATGTTTGAGGTAGCATGCTTCCAACTATGCTTTACTGATCTATGGCTTTCAACTCGTGCTTTCCCTTGAGGCAAAAATATGGTTTGAGGATGGCAGTTTTTGGTTGGAACAAAGCTTTGTAGGGAAAAATTGTTTACAGAATATTGCAAAACACAGATTCCGAAGTGCAGTGCAAAGCTGCAGGGAGACTCTGCCTCTTGTGTTCTGCAATAACCAATGCATAAGCAATGAGGTTTCTCAAGCCCTTTTGTTTTGCAAGCATATCTATGTAACTGATCATCCTGTAGCTCATGCAGCCTTCTTGCACAAGTGATGTCCTGCCCAGGTTCCTCGGCACTGGAGAAATATGAGAGGGGCCGCAAGTAGGTTGCCACTTGCAAGTCTGCAGCTGCTAGATTCCACAAATTTCGGTATGCCTCTGTAAATGAAGCAAACAACTCCCGTGAGTGGAAGTCTTTTCAAGGTGTACAAATGCAAGTCATGCTAGATATCTTATGAAAGCTAAACAAGGCAAAAGCTTCACAGGCAGATGAGGAGCTGAAGTGACAAATTGTGGCCAAACAAGGGAAGTCTTAGCTTAGAGCCAACATTTCGTCAAAAGAATTTGTCTTTATTGCTCTGAAGACAAGCCCCGTGTTGGAACACTGACTCTAAGCTAAGGCTTCTTTGTTCGGCCAGCTATTGATTATATTAGGTACTATCAAGATATATATATATATATATATATATATATATATAGTTTTAGTATAGAAGCAAATAACTACTATATGGAAAAACGATGGGAAAACGCGCCGCGGTAGCTCAATTGGTAGAGCATCGCACGCCTAATGCGAAGATGGGGGATCATTCGCCACCTGTGGCAAGTTGGTTTTTCATACACTTTCATTTCTATTAATTTATCATTTCTTTATTTCAATTAGGAAGTACAATTTCCTCTCTGTTGTCCTTGGTGTCTGTTGGCTTCTTATGATATGATTAATAAATATCGGGCCCCTCGGTTAAGCCCCTTTCTTCTCGTTCATATATATAACAGAAACAATTCCAAAACTACTCAAACGAATTGGTTAGCTTCCAGGTTCACCTGCATTTGATACAGTGGCTTAATCCACACTTTAAGCACACAGTTGGTACTACGCCACATTTATAAAACAGCTACAGGGTGATTACATGTCACACTTACATGTAATTATGTGCAATAAGCATTCTGATCAGTTGTTTATAGTTCGCATTTCAGTTAGTGCCGATAGTATATGACAATAATTGAGTACGAGATATTCAGGTATAATGACATTATTGCCAAGCGTAAATTAACACTCGAAGTGCCACAAAAAATTAGTGACATGATGTCACAATTACAGGACTTTAGTACACCACCAGCAAGAGACTAAAAACTGCAAAGGTAAGCTGGGTCACACATGCAAGTTGTCCGTTCGTGCTTACATGATGTATAGATGCTGACCTCTGCAAAACATGCCTTGAACAGTTTATAATTGGAGCAGTCATGATTTTCTGCAAGCCAATGTGTCAAGGGTTCAAGAGGACGAAGATTGGCAAGGAAACCATTTACCCCCAACTGCGACTTTCCATTTGCACATCACCACATCACCATCTTCCATGTGCTTATTGCACAGATTAACTATACAACCATTATAAAACTACTCTAGAGCGAAGAAGTTAGGTGCTATAACGAATCAAAACTGGAGATGTCCACTAGGCCAAAGGTCTCGCATGCTACTTGAGATAAAGCGTCAAAGTTGAGACAACATGCAGCATGGGCACAAGTTCACTTGCACGCTATGAGCTATCGATAAGGTCGTTAAATCTGAGCAGGATTGCTGCACAAGCTTCTTACAGATGTTGCGACTGAATTACTGTTCTCTTTCAGAACCTTTCAATACCCCACCAGAAGGTCTCACCAATGCCCCCTTTACTAGATGCCTGCCGTGTGAGCCGAGAAGCTGGTTCCTGCCACTCTCTTTACTCTTCCTGACCTGGGTTAACTCAGATCGGCTGCAAGCGCTAGCTGCGGTGGCCGCTGCAAACCTAAATCACGTAGCCCTGCCTGCGAGAGTTAAGCGGCGTCTGTTGCGATCCCGGAGGCAGGACCCACGGTCTCTCGTCAAGCCATTGGTCGAGCGCGCGCCAGCCCAGCAATCGTCACTTCCTTTGCAACAGGAAGTGGGTCGGCTGCGAGCGCCGTCTCTTTGAGGCTACCCTGAACTACGGGAACCTCCGCTCCAATGGGAAGACTAGCGACGCGGCAGGCATCTAATAAAGGAGGCATTGGTCTCACCAAAAGAAGGCATTTGGGCACTGATGTGTTTTACAGTGCCCTGCTGCAGGGTCACCAGTGACTGCATGCTGACAAAGGCTGCCCCTTTTCCTGTGTGCAAAGGACTTTCCTGTCATGATTTCCTATGTGTCCAAAATGCTGCAACTGCATCAGATCTGCACACTGAGACACAAGATGAGAAATACGGTGCATAAACCATAAGGACTAAAGCCATTGACAGGTCAAGAATGCTGTGGTGAGTGTTACTCGAAGGAAACATGTATACATATATGCACCAGCAAATCACCTTGTCTTCGGTGGATATCTGCTTTATTTGTATTCATGTCCCTGCCTTCGCTTTCAGTGGATGCCTCATTGCCAAGAAACCATGCGCCCTGCTGGGAGATCTTTTTGCATGTCAAGTGTGAGTCATAGGTCTGTGAAGGGGTCATTTGGCCTATTCAGCCATTCCTGGTACATCTGAACAGTGGCACGCATTCATACATCATAAGTGGGGGAATGGCAAGGAGGTAAATTGTGCACACAAGGTCAATGAAATCTTAATTCCTCTTACAAACGACTTGTTTGTTCAGGTCTTCATTCCCATCACTTGGAGATTTTGGCTATTCGTGGACTTGCTCAAAGTTGCTAAACAGCTAGAATGCCTTCGTGCCAATGGCATATGTAAGGGCACTATTTCTTTAAAATACGGAAGCAGATAAATGGTAGGCACATATCACCATCTTTAGGGAGGATCATCTCTTGCATTCTTGACTTGTCACTGGCTGCAGCAAAGAGAGACCGGCTGGTATGACTTTATTTTGTCAAAGCAGTCTGTACAGTGTAGAGCAAAAAAAATTGATGTAGTCAAAGAAGCAGAAAGAGAAATGACAATGTATTAAGCTAACAGATAACCTACACAGTGAAGCGAAGGCTATGGCTTGTGTCATCCAATCAGTAACGAGTGCCGACTGTATTCCAGAGAAAGGTGACGAGCTCGCCCATCTTGCACTACTAATTCTTTCACAAAGCTTTTGTCCATTACAGCAATGTGTGGAGGCCATCAGAGATGCAAAGAAGCTCTTCCTGTGCTTGGCTGACGTAACCTTCAGCTTACACCGCACAATTAATAAAATAAGGTAGAGAGAAGGTCACTGCAAAGTTAGAGATGCACTAAACCATAAAACCTGTCAGGTGAAGTTGCTATGTTACTCTAGTGAAACAACAAATACATCTCCCTAGAGGAACTTGAGGTACAGCAAGCAAGAAAACAGCATAAATTTAAAGCACTGGCAGCAATGCTACGATCAGATTGTAACAACTGCCGTCAACTGTGTCAGCGTCATTAACTGTATTCTTATGGGTCCCTGCTTGTGGTAATGACTTCATCTAGTGCAGTGGTCAGCAAAGATCGGGGCATGAAAGAAGGAAAAAGACCAAAGGAGCAACAAGTGACAATGTTGAAAGTCAGTCATACAGAATATAAAGGAAAGGCTCATGAGAAAAATGGTCTTACCACGTGAAAGGTTGGCCGTAATTTCTAGCAGTCGAGCGAGTGGAGAGTAGGGCGAAGAAAAGGGTGCAGATCGGGTGGCGACAACCGCTAGTGATGAAGGCATCACCAAAAACTACTTCAAACCAAACACTGCCTTGAAAGGTAAGGAATCTAGTTCTCTATATAGGTCCTGCCACCATGGAGGGCCTATTTCCAAAGAGTCAATGCGCAGATGAGCCTCAAAGGAAAGCAGGGGCAGTGTTAGAGGAGGTTGGCATTTTGAAGCTAATGGCCCGATATCATGTCCTCTGCTAGTTCTTTTTTTCCATTCCCCAATGGATGAGAGGCACACGAGCACCAGTGTCGTCAGAAGTTATGGTTGAGTGTTGCGAAAAATATAGGGGTACTGATTGACTCACAGGACCTAGCATTTTATTTAGTGAATATAGTATCACATATTACTGTTAATATAATTGTCTCAGTAAAAGGCTGTCTGTGTTTTGTACCTAGGTGGTGTGTATAGTGCTGCATCTATCATCTAACATATATAGCAGTATACAAAAATGTCAGTTTGAGTAATAGGCTCAGCTGAAGCACCACAGCACCATAGCTGAAGGCACTCCTGCTTTACAGATGGTACACACTACAGTTACAAACGAACTATATTAGGAATGGTAGCAACTTACTAAAATCATCTGTAAATAAGAACTTGTTCCAAGCATATGCAAGCTCAGTCAAGGGGCTCTTGCAAATGACAATGTTAAAAAAAAAAAGAAGAGATGTAGGAAAGCTAGTCACATCCCTTAGTGGAGAAAAATGGTAAAACCGTGGGAGTACCAAGTGTGAGTTTGGAAAATTCACATAAGGTGGAGAAATAAAGGCCCCGACACAGCACGATACTTAGGACAGACATTTATGGAACACTTACAGCATAAGGATGTGCCAAATAAAGCACTCCACGAAATCACAGCCACTTTGTGTAAACTTTGCAAATTTAAGTGTCTCAAGCTTGCATATGCGCGTGATGAACTTTTCTCTCTCACTCTCAGGGAAGGAGGGAGCGCGGCAGCGTGTAAATGGGCACCATAGCACGGTTAAGCGATCTTGGTTTGAGCTGGTTGATCGTTTACGTCGAAGCTATAGAAAACGAGCGATATAGTAGACCGAGACCACGAACAGTTCTGTCTGTGTTCCCGTCACCGTCGTATTCGTTTGACTAGATTCCAATAAAACGAGGTTATTTTGATACACCGCTGCTCCTCACCAGCGGCGCAGACTACCTTGACGAGCAAGAGCAAGCGCTCTTGCTCGTGCCGTCTTGCTCGTGCTCAAGTGCCGCTCCACCATTCCGTGAGAAATGGTGGAGCGGCACATGAACCAACTGCAGCCGCAGAGGCGTGATCGAAGTAACGGAGATGGCAGCGCCTCACGCAGCGCGCCGTACTTTTGTTTTTCTCACGTTACGTGGTGCGCTGAACTTAGCAACGTTTTAAACTCGCAGTTAACACGACATCCGCCGTAGTGAACTACTTGCTGCCACCTCACGATTCGAACCACTGTGACTCGCACGAAGGTTTACGACGAGTACGGCGACCAAGTAGCAGCGAGAAATCCAGGCCGTCTCGATGAGGGGCTGAGTGCAGCGGCACGTACGCTGTGAAGCGGAACACTTGACATCCAGGGAAACGTGCTGCACGGGGTAACATGTCGCTCAGTTGTAAGCACGTAAACTTGCGAATGAAGCGCAGAAAACCGAGCTAACCGACTGTATGCTACCTTGAGCCGGAAGCCGTGCAGTCACAAATAAAAAACCAGTGTGCAGTTGCCGTCGTGCCGTCACGAGTGCATCGAAAGCTACGGATCGCGTCAGCCAATGAGGAACGAGAATCGGCCGCGCGTCTCCGAACAATGCTCTGAAAAAGGAGGAGAGCGTGCCTATTGTCCGCCACTAATCCATCCGTATCCTGCCCATTCGCCGCTATTCAATCTGCGTTGGCCGGGAGATACTATAGCCCTCCCCTCTCTCCAAGCATTCTCCGAGAGCTGGCGAGAAGGAAGGCGATGGCAAGGGGGAACTTGGCGGGGGTCGCGTTTCTTCCCGGCGGAAAGAAAAGCAACGTCATATAAACGCCTGCGAAAGCATGAAAGAATAGGCTGTTTCGTTCCGCAGTTGTTCGCGAAGCGGTGTGGTGTTCCTAGCGTGATCTGGGACGTCCACTAATTATTAAAGAATTGCTTTATAATGAACACTGCCACTTGAGCTAAACCAAAACATGCCGAAAGTTTCGGCGAGTGGAAGGAGAGAGAGGTGGAAGACAAGCGGCGCAGCTATGCTGCGGCGAAATTGCGCTCGCTCTCTGTCGTCTGCTCGTCTTGTGAAAATGGCGAATTCAACACGAGCCCAGCTTACGTCTATCGTGACTTGCGAGGAATTATCTTGTGACCGGGCGAGCCTTTATGTTGAGCGGGAGCTGCCATCACACTTAAAATACTTAAATAGATATGGTTTGCACAGTGTTTGTACAACACTTTGTGTAGTTTTAGAGCGTAGCTCAGGCGCCCGTTCCTGCGGAGAACATCGGCGTTATCCCTTGGCGTCCTCGTAACCGAGCAAACGCAGTGTGCAGATGAAAGACGGCGATAGCGAAGAGAGCGCGAGGAAGGAAGCTGAGGAAGCGGGAGAAGAAAATAGCGTAGTGCCGCGCAAGACGAGCTTTGCGGCGACGATGGTGCCAGAGTAGTGCACAACGTCTGTTCATCGACGTGGAGGAAAGAAATAGGACAGGCCTTGCCATCACATTTTTGAAGCTGGAATTAAGTGCAGCCATGTTGGTGTGCCATCTCCCTGTGCACCTGCAATCAGCTCACCAGAGCAGATAAGCGCCAGCTTTGAACTTTTATTGCTACGACCTTCGGGAAGTGTGTGTGCTGCTGATGCCCGTCAGGACAAAGCCTACGAAACTTCTGTAATAGTTGTAGTGAAGCTGACGCACTCCAGTGTTTTTCCGTGGCACGTTGAAGAAGGCAGCGGAGACTAGCAATGTGATTACTTGAGTGTGTCTGTTGCTGGCTGACACTCACACTAGCAGAACCAAAATACAACTTTCAAGATTACACACTACACTCCAAAGCCAACTAGTCTCGCAAGCAGAATGTGTTGTGAGAAAGACACAAGCCAAAAAATCTTAGAACAACAAAAAGCTGAGCTAGTTGGTAAGGATTCATTATGCAAAATAGAGGGGAGGCATGCAGACAGGACACGAGAGTAGAGAAGTGGACAACACGAACACTGGCGTTCCTGTTGTCCGCTTCTCTACTCTTGTGTCCTGTCTGCATGCCTCCCCTCTCTTTTGCAAAAAATCTTATTTTTTTGTTGCTAAGGCAACATTGATGTTTGGCACACCAGTCCCAGTGCTGCTTTGCAAAGAGAGTGTGACTTCCGCCACACTCTCAACTGATCCGGGCTAGCCGAGGCCTATCCTACACTTTCTTTCTTCCATGGTTCACCGATGACGCCGTCGATATAGAAACAAAGCGCTGCATGAGCGGAGGTCTGTCTGCGGCGGCTGCTGTGAATCACACCCATGCAGCACCCATGCCCTGCCTCTCATGATCTCCGAGTTGCCCATGCGCTGCATTTTCACGGCTTAGCTCGCATTGATGTGTGACACAACATGAAGGTCAATTCCTTTGGTGCTGCTGCTGCACTTCCTCGCTCCACTGTCTCGACAGCGAGTTTCCGCGGTCATCGAGTGAGATGTGTTCATACTTGTGTACTTATGACACCATGCTCATTAATTTTTTTAGCATGCCTATGTTTACAAGTTTATACGGCTGATCAAACTAATATCCTTACTTCATATAGCTGCCCACTAATTTGCTATTGCAGTCGATGCTTCAGCTTTCTGGAGAAATTGATACTTTTTCCCCCCTTCTTTTTCAATTATCATGCGTGGGTGCACTTGCCTGTTTCCACTAGTTGAAAATGCAATTCACGACTCCTTCACTACTTTGTTAATTTGTCTCCACGCTCTGCTGCAAAAGACTGAAAACTTACTCATGTGTTGTTCCACTGTAATTTTTCAGCATTTCATTAGGAAGAACACAGTATACTTCTCTTGGCAGCAAGTATTTCTCTAGGAAAGCTCTGTGTGTAGTTTATAACTGTACAATTAATTCAATCTCATTGACATATGTTAACTCATCAAGGTACATACTCTAGCACAAATGCCTAAACCTGACACACCATGCTTTTCTTTTGTGGTGCTTCTTTAAAATCTTGAAATAGCTTTGGCAAGCAAATCATAATATATCTATAAAGCTATAATAACTTTCCACACTGAACCAAAGTAGCCCCAAAAATAACTTTGTCCAAACATCACCCTCAGCACCTCTTCCAAATTCCAAGAACCTTGAAAATACTTTTTCCCGTAGGTATACAAAAAGTCTCAAATATGCTACACTTCCAGTATTTTGGTTTTCATTGCAGCCGGAACAAGGCTTGGCTGTAAAATGCATGGTGCTAAGCTACTTTCACGCAACAAATTTGAGAACAAGCCAGCAGTTCTTCAACTGAAGAGCAATTGATATCTGATACTACCAAGTACCTACTCAATATATTGTGCACAGTGACCTCTGCTCTTTTCCTAGCAAATTCAAAAGAAAATTTTTCGCTTGCTGCTTCTTTTCATAAAAATTTTATAGCAATGGCACATTTTTTGGTTTGCATTGTTTTAAAAAGCACTTTGTGCCACGTTCCTCATCAGCAGGAAAGCAACTTTTTGTCCATTGCTCTCCACGCAAGGGTTATACCTTAATTCTCCATTACAGCAGCTGCACTCCAATGGAAGTCAAATGCAAGAATTTAGCGAGTAGTGGGTGTGCATTAAATAAATCCAGCTCGTCAAAATTAATCCAGCAGAACCATCTGCTATGGCATCTATCATAGATCCCATACTGCATTGGAACGTTTAACCGTAATAAAATCTGTGTTCCTGGAACTTTGAATTATTTCAGGTTGTTTACCTATTGCTATTATGAAATACCTGCAGCAAATACTACGAAATTGTCACTTAACTGTTTCTTTTGAACAAAATCAACGGTCAAGTTATTGGTCAAAAATCCTTTAAGCACTAATGCCTGAAACCTGGGCCACCAAGAAAAATAATAAGAACCGATGATTTTACAGTAATGTAGTGTCAGCAAGGAAAACCTTAAACAAGCTATTCCTTGTTTCCATGGTTCTAACTTATTGGGATATGGTGTTTTTTTACAGCACTTGATTTAACAGCACTGACGTCTACACTACATGTGGTAGCAGTCACTACGTGGAAGTATATAATATTTGCTTGCTGCTGAACGCAAAATAAGTTGTTTTTTTTTCAGCACAGCTAGCAATGTATCAATGGTGCCAGTGCAGCGAGGATGCGTTGCACTTGCAGTGCCTAAACTCGGCACATGTGCTGCATAGGAAGCACGCATTGAAAATCTCCACGACATGCTATGGCGCTGGCAGATGTGTGGACAGAAGACAGTGCATACATGAGTCAGTTTCAGTAACCTGTGAACAAACACGTCAAGCGGTTTGCAACAGAAAGCTCTACTCAACACTGTCCAAGAATATAGAAAAACATGCAGAAAGGATCAAAAGAGGAGACAACTCCTGCTGTCACCTAGAGTCACATAGGCACAGTGCTCAAAGCAGACCATATACTACTTTGCTTTTCTCAGGCCAACGCACTCATGTGGAGAATGCGTAGTTCACGAACTTCTCTCTCCCTGTTGCAGTGGTGCATGCCATCAAGGCCTACACTCAGTGGAAGCTGCTTGGAGCCGAGCAGAAAGCAAGAGCTTGTGGCACTTTTTGCACTGTCACCACAAAACGTAAGAAGGTTGTAGTGTTAGTTTGGGTGATGAGCATGCAGACGTAGTTTAACGTTCACCATTAAACACCATTTACTGTTTTCTTGGTCAGAGTTTCCTTCTTGGCCAATTCAAGGACTCATTCGGGACTCAATGCTGCTAGAATCTGGAAGCATTGCCTTGATACCTGTGAAGCACGAGGCATTTTGTAACCCAAGATATCAGTTATCCCGCTTCACTTAACAAGTAGCAATGAAAAATAAAAAGAAACATTACAGAGAAACCCTGCATAGTTATTAGTTCGATTGAAAGAGTTCAGTCATACAAACAACATGAAGAAAGTTGCACATCAGATAAAATTGAGAGGTTTAATCTGGCGGCACAGAAGGCAAACTTGCAGTAGCGTGCTTGATTGTCACGGCAAATGCAGAGAGGCTAGTAACACCGCAGTGTCCTCTTTTTCGCAAAATAATAGCTCTACTGCAGGATGCCAACTTGCCCATTTCATGATGGCTCAAGACGTTGGACGGGTTTGCTCCATGTAGTCTGCTTTGGCCCATGGAGATGTTCAATTAATGGTAAATTGAGCACAATGAACAAAGTCAACAATTGTTTATTCGCATACAAAAACATGCTTAGGCAATGCTTATTGGAATACTGATAAAAGTTGGTCACTGCATGTTTACTCAGTTTTCGTATTTCAGGATTCTCAAATCATGTAGAGAGAGGCCTGCTAGTAGCTCACAGAGACATGCTAACAGAGATATGCACTAGCAACTCATTAACATTCGATACATGTTGAATGAGAACACATGACCACATCCCGATACACCAATTCAGTCTATAGATTCTTCTGCATGTCTCTGAACATGGTAGGCTCAAGGAGGACATTTCTTAGCATTGATGTTTTATAATTTAGGTAAGTAAAATAAGTGTTAACCACTGTTTGTTTAATCTGTCCCACTTTCCTTTGCAACTATCATACTGCAACTCTTGAACAGCTGTGGAAAGTCGTACATAAGTAATCACAAAGATTTAGTTTTCGAGGGTAGCAATCTTTTCAGCAGGCATGTGAGCATGTGTAAGGAGCAGAAAAGACAAAACATATATTTCTACTAAGTGCTACAAAAAGATGCCCCAAGCAAACTTAAGCTCACAAAATGTGTACTTAAGCTTTGACTGAGGAGTCATAATAGCACATGACGTAATAAGGACACAGAACAGATTAAATTTGTGTAGACTGCTCAAGTATTCCTTTAAAACCTTATTTCTGTAAATTTTGCATTAAGAAGTTGATTACTAGAACAGAGAATGAAGGTCAAAGTTAAATTTTTAAAAGTTTGGTGCCGAAACCACAGCACTGTTTCACCAGCGTGATGTTAAGGATTTTAGCATGTTTTTCTCCACTTTGGGCGACTGTATTGCAGCAAAGGTTATGTAAATTTGCTAAGTTCAGTTTCTGTCCCTCCTAGAATGCAATGTCATCTATTCTTGTCAATAAAAACAAACTAGGGCTAAGCAGACCCCGCCAAAATCCATGAGACCATAAAAGTGGCTTTTTTTTATATTGTAAACGGTAATTTATTTATACAGCCTAGCTTATTTTCTTCTTAAGTGTCCATTTCTGATGAGCACAAAGTTCACTTTGATGTGAGGAAATACAATAAAGTGATGCCAGCCTTTCTGGCAATGTCCTTACTTTAGCCATTAAGTACGCAAGTGTTCATTTCAGGCGCATGCCTCAACATAAATATGATTCAGAAGGTGGTTGAATACTTCTGAGATGTATTCTCTCTCTCTCACAAAAACACAAGCACGCACATTAGTGAAGCAGCTGTAAATCTGAGCAAAAGTGACTAAATCAACGTTCAGAAAACAAATGAAAAGGTATCAAGAAAATGTTTCAATTTCAAGGTGATTATGTAGCAAGGCTACTGCTCTGTTTCAAGGTCTGAATTATTTGGTAGCTTTAATATTAGAAACGCCATCATGGGCAGGTTGTAAACTTCACCACAGCATATAGCATCCACATCTCACATGAACAAATAAACCCAACAAAGCATGTGAATAAAAGCAGCGCTCTTCGCATGTTTAGCATCCACAAGTCTGGGAAATAATTGAAAGCAGTTAGACATGCCACTAATGAAATGCAAAAGGTTGAAGACAAAGCATGTCCTCTGTAATGCAGAATTATTTCAAAATGCAATGTGATAACTTGGCATGAGCAGTCACTAAACACACAATAACCAAAAAACTCTATGTATGTGAACAGCTTAATGGTTCCTGAAGCTTTCAATGCGAAGCACTCTTTGCCAACTTCAGGCACTTTGAGTGCACCTGCCTATCTAGCCTCCTATCCTGCGGGGCTGTTGGTGCCTACCAACTTGAGCCACTCATGTCCAAGCTGCCAGCGTGGTTGGCGCATCGTCATCATTCGAGCTCAGTGTAATGAACTTATCGGACTCTCGCCTCTGATTATTGCATACTCGAACACTGCGTTCCTCAAGGGTTTATTTGAGCAGCTCGAGGATGCCGTACTACTGGGGTGCACCTCTGATTCTCACAGACTACCTGCACCGAGCCAGGTGGTGGGCGTAAAAAGATCTGGGCATGTCGACTGCGGAACACTGGGTGGCGGCTGCCTCTGTACGAAGAGTGATACAAAGGCAAGTTTCCCACCCCCTGCATGCCAATCGGCTTCTGAAGTTCACAAGAAAGCTCTTGGAAGACGGCAGCTTCGTCGAGAAATGCATCAACTTGAACATTGCTTTCCACATTGCTTTCCATGAGCAGCTCAAGGATGGTGTACAACTGGGGTGCTACTGAGTGCAGAGGAAGGGGAACATGTATGCAGTGATCGAGCAGCTAGGCAAGCCCAAATTATTTCTGATTCTCAGCATGTCTGAGCTCCACAACAAGTACCTGCTCAAAGTCATTGAGAGTGCCAAAGAGCCGGTTGACGCGCACCGCCGCAGAGTCGATGCCATCGACAGCTAACTGCAAAGTGCTTTGCCTAACTTCGATTCCCACAGTACATGGGAACTTCACGTTTTATTTTTCTAGAGTTCTAACATTTGAAAAGGCATAAATATCAAAATGAATTAATGGGCAGATCAAAACACGTCAGTATCGAGGATACGGTTAAAAAGAACTTTCCCAACCAAAGCGTGCAGACAATATGCGATAAGTTCAACAATACATTTATAACAGCTGCGGAAATACTGAGAGAAAGTAATGACAGTAACTCTGACGTGTACAAACCAGTTCGCACATGCGCACACACGGCCTTTCTGCCATCTATAAGTGAAATGGATCTTTGGCGCATCATGCGACAGATGAAACTGATTAAACCACAGGGAATAGATAAAGTACGTTTTCGAGATCTATACATCCATTTCGATGAGCTGAAAGATGTAATGCTTAAGATACTAAACGACATACTTGAAACTGGCATTATACCGCAAGAGCTAAAAAAATATCGATCATAAGACCAGTCTAAAGAGCGGTAAAAAAGACGACTATACCAACTACAGTAATATTGTGCGCTATAGCGCAAATAATGGAAAAACATATTGCGTATGTGATGCAGTTGTTTTGTGATAAATTTTCTCCGCATAATCCAGCTCAATTTGGTTTCACAAGAAATAGAAACAATCGCACTCCTGGAAGAATTTTCTGATGACGTTCATAATCCTATTGAAAAAAACCGTGTCGCTTTAGCAATTTTCATGGACCTGACCAAGGCATTCGATACAGTAGACCACGCTCTAATGATAAGCAAGCTTAATAGTTTAGGCTTTAGAGGTCCATTGAACAGGTTCTTTGCTAACTACTTTTCCAATCGATTACAGTGCGTTAGCATTGAGAATGAATACAGCAGCTATAAAGAAATAAAATATGGTGTACCACAAGGTAGCACTTTGGGACCAATACTTTTTAATATTTATGTCACTGACTTGGGCAATTTACAACTGAACTCCAAAATATTCCAATATGCAGATGACACCGCGCTTATACTAGGTACCGCCGAATACGAGAGAGGATGCACGCGCCTCCAAGAAGATGTACATAATATCATGGAGTGGTTTGGGGAAAATTGCATTTTCGTCAATCCTCCTAAAACCAAATTTTTATGTTTCAGAAATCCACATAAACATGTAAGCCTCGACCGACCCTTATACTTGCACAAATCTACCTGCGGCACATGTGAATGTGTGCCTCTGTAGACTGGTTCAGTGGTAAAATACTTAGGCCTTTTTGTGGACGAACACCTAACTTGGAATAATCATGTGGAACACTTGCCCAAAAGGTTACGAACTATTGCAGCTTTAATTTATAATTTGCGTGGGAAATGTCCTCTCAATTTAAGAATTACAATATACAAAGCATTAGTGGAGTCTGTTTTGTGCTATGGAATAACTTTATATGGTACATGCTCAGAATACAAAAGGCAAATGATTAGTAAGCTTATCAAACGAATAGTAAATAGTATATCTTATGGAACAGTCTTACACACGGCTTCTGCAAAAGAAAAATACTCTAAACTAGGCATACCCAAGGTAAGCGAAATGTTTCGGTTTTCAGTGGTTCTGCGACACTATTTTTCAAGAGATTTCAGGGTAGCTGTCCACAAAGAAGTGACACTAAGGAAAACAGACAGATACGTTAAGGCAAGCGTTTTCACAAACTATGGGAAAAAAACAAGAACTATTATGTCCCAGCGGTATTTAACGATCTCAGTGACGATTTATGCAATATTGTGAAAAGAAGAACACTGGTGAGAAAGATAAAGTGATGCTTAGAAACAATGCAAGAATGACAATTCTGTGTGGCCTTAGGGCCATGCTTCGTTCCATGTTTACTCTTACGTCATGTGTCTAGTCTACTTATCGCAGCTTGTCAAGTTATACTTGCTTTTGTGTTCATCGATTCCTTTCTTTATATCTATATTTTTTTTTTTTGTCGCGCAGGACGGGATCCTGCTATCTGGTCTTTGTATTGTATGTCATTAAGCCTTGTAACTGCTGATGTATCCACCAGCTGCCAGGTCAGCCGACAAGCGCTATGTGCTTAGGCTGACCAGCATATTCATGTGTATGAAAAAACGGGCGAATAAAACTGCATTGTATTGTATTGTATTCTATTCAAGCCAAATACCGTCATTCTGAGCTCCAAATCAAGCTCTCATCAAATCTCTAACGCAATGCTCAAGCAAATACTACTGGAGGAGGACAGAGTTTTTTTTTTTAATGTTTACTGTGTTGTAGCTCATTGGTGGGCCACCTTGAGAACATATACTATTCATTAATATACAGGTCTTTCCTAATATGCCTGGACCTCTCCCCTTTTTATTTCCATTTTTGCGCTAAGTGACCCTAGATCTCATGGTCTGAAATTGTTCAGTATAAACCGACTAGCCAAGAAATGCATACTACCAGGCCTTTCCTGCTGTACAAAAAATACAGACAACAAAATGCGGTTAGAGGGTTGGGACCTATCTTTTGCACTGTACATGGGCGCTACAAAATGTCAGCCTGGAGATAGCAATGCAGAAAAGGACAGAACACACAGCTATTGGAAAGGCTTCTGCCAATTTCTTCTGGCACACACTGACCGCAAGTCTGTCTCGAGATCCATGCCTACGAGGATGATGGTGGGGCCTTGAACTGTTCTGTGCATTTTCGGCAATGGTTGACCAAGTGAGATCGCTGTACAAATCCCCTTCCACACAGGTCACAGATGAAAGGCCGCTCTCCGGTGTGAATCCCCAGGTGCTCCATGAGGTGGCTCCGCTGGAAGAAGGATTTGGGGCAGTGAGGGCATTTGTGGTTGGCCATGGAGCCCCTGTGCATCTTGCGGTGTCTAATGAACGAAGCCTTCTGGACAAAGCCAACCCCACACACGTCGCACACAAGACGTAGATTCCTGCTGTGGCTGCGGAGATGTCTCGAAAGCTGCTGCCTCGTGGGAAACCTACAGGCAGACAAAAACATGTCAATTCTGTTGGTACTGCAGAAAACGCACTAATCTTCAGTGGCTCAATATGTCCCACCAAACATGTACGAAGCTTTTTAAGAAAAATACTGATCATTCTATGCAAATATGACCAAGTACGTGTTGTTTGAAGTTCAATTCAGAAGCTGCCAACAATAAATTTTTAGTCGCGAACATCCAATGAGCTAATTAAAATTAGTTAGCTAACATTTTAACAGTTGTACGAGTTATTCCACTAAAAGTCAGAAAACAGCAAACATTTAGGGACAAGCTTGAGCTGATGATAATCGATCAGGATCATAAAATGGAATAAAGCAAACAATGCATAAATAAGGAACACTACAGGATACCATAGTTAAGAAAAGAACATTTAAGCAATGAGATTGAGGTGCCTACAGGTGGAGGCTGTAGATGACGGGCACAAAACAAAGATTAACTGCAAGAAACTGCGATATGTTTCCATCCTGTCTCAGATATAACTTTAGCTGACGACTATGATGCAAACATGCCTGCAAACTGTGCTAGCGCCTGGCAAGGACACCAGATACATTACCATGAGGTCAAGTCATCTGACAAACCAAGCAAAGAATAAAAAACTGGGCTGCGTACACCGTGGGACACAGGTGGCAGCTCAACGTCAGCTGGCCGGTGTGGGTCCGCATATGTTGTCGGAGCAGAGTCCGGTGGCCGAAGACCTTGCTGCAGATCAGGCAGCAACGCCGATGCTTGTCTGGATGTGTGCTTTCGTGTTCCGCCATCTCTGCACGGCGCGGAAAATTGGCACCGCAGAGGCTACACCAGAATGGCCACTCCTGCCGGTGCAAAACCGAGTGCTGGAGCAAGAGTTGGTGTGTATTAAAGGCATCGTTGCAGAGCTCGCACTGGAACTGAAGGCCAGCTTCCCCACCGCATTCACTGTCTTGTTGACTACCCGTCACCGGCTGCACGGCAGCATCCGTGGCTGTTGCTTCGAACTCATCAGCACTGGAATCTGGAGGCTCTTCCTTAACAATGCCTCTCAATGCTGAATCTGGACACCCTGAAAATTTGAAGGATAGACATTTCAGCATCCTGCTTCACTCAAGAAACAACAGAGAGGAAAAAAAAAACAATAATAAGAAGAAACCAGCCCAGAAGACTGTTCATGTGAGCAATATGACAGTATATCGGCAATCTGGCGAAAGTTGCTAGAAGGTGCAACCAACAGCTCAAATTTAGTCGAACAGAATGCAAGCTAGTACCAGCATGCTTAATCTTCATGAAAAATGCAGTGAGAGGTCGGTGACTGGTCATATTTATTTTTTTTAGCCTGCAAAAGACTTCAGGGTGTGACACAAACTTGCACACTTTACGACACTGTCTTCAAAGGCCAGAGATTTGGGTTTCACTCTTGTCAATCCTGCTTGCTCAATGGAAAGGCTGTCTTGTGATATGGAATGTAGTTGTGGAAAGCATACCATAGCAAATACATTTCCGTGTGCTACCTCATAACAGCGACACTGCCTGGCAAGGTTTACCGACAATCCATATTTCCTTTTTCTTTTCTTTTGAGGCACCAAAACCCAGGCTTGTGCCATAACACGTTGCACATATCAAGTTTCGTGCATTGTACGTCTTGTGCAATGAACCAAGCACAAATAACAAGCTCAAGGACAAGAAGAAACTTCGGTAATATTTATTTTGTATACTGAAAATGGTACTCAGTTTCTTGTATTTTGGGAACCATTCAGTATTATTTTGCACATAACAATGGATTTAGAGAGTTTAAACACAACATATGCTGATTTTTAAAACTGTTAAACAAAATTTTTCATAATGATTCAAAAATGCGTACATGTCACACGATCCAGTAAGCATGAATAAACAAGTGGCAGTCAAAGTCAACAGTTAAGAAAAATAACAGAAGAATTTCGGCCATGGCAATTCCAGATAGATAGAATGGCAACATACAAGAGCGCTCAAGCAGCTTGAGCCCTAACATATACTTTTCACATGCATGCCATTAACTTCTGACATTGCAATATTTCCATTAAATAGCTCGCTGAGAGAAAATCTGCATGTACAGCCTGACCGAATCACCATAGAAGGCAACACTCTGAAATTACTCAAAATTTTGAGCACAGAACAAGGCTCCAGAAATGAATAATCCTAGCAAGTTCTGTCACTAACACTGCTGCCCTCCGTCGAAGCACAGTACGACTTTGAAGCAATGAAAGTGCACTGCAGTGGTTGTAGCACGCAGCAAAATTTTGATATGCCCCAGACTGCGACTCTGTGCCAGAGCTTCCATAATTTCTGGTGCAGGCACTAAGCTAAAAAGTACATTTACACAACACTCCATTATAACCAGAAAGGACAGCACAAAAACAGAGGTCAGCTTACGGATATTTGCTGACAAAGAAAATTTTAAACAAACGAACGGTGCAAAGCTAGTGAAATGCAATAAAGAAATTGCAAATAATTTATGTTGTATTAAAGGGGCCCTCACCAGGCCCCATTGCATATTTTTGTTATACACTGAAAGTTGTTGGACGGCGTCTAGATAGCATTCTACCACAGGAATTTTTTCAAATTGGTTCGTTATAAGAGATAGGAAAATTTGACATGTTGCACTGCCATGCTGCCAGAAGGCAAGCTTCGCTGCCCGCCACATTCTCTGCCTTTGCCTTGACTAGCGTCCACAAGTGAAAAACCTTCCATGCCTTCTCTTATACTGGAGTCTAGAAACAGCGTCGTGCTTACGCCACGAGCTCCGCCTGCCCTTTTTTTATTTCTTTTTTTCTTCTTTTTTTTTTTTTTGCAGTGCGGTGCACTCTTAGTGGCGGCATACTGCACTGAATGGTTTACCGAGGCCCCGTACCGTAATTAGCGATGCTTCAGGCAATGCAACTTACATAGAGGCGTTCATGCCTGTTACCTGGCTGAACGAGGTGCTCCCTTGAGATGAATGGTGCGCTGGCTTCAGTTTTAAATTTCAGCTGTTTTTGTGCTATGCAGTTTGACACTTTGCAGCATGATTGCCACCACATGATCTCTGCACCGCGCTATTCTGTTTGCAATGCCCAAACCTGGTGAGGGACCCTTTCGCTTATAAGCAGAGAACCTTGTGATGAGCTTTATTTTGGCTAAGAACATGGAAATATTTTTACAGAACTGAAATGATACAGGCATTCCATCTGCCTTGTGAAGTTCTTTCTTTGCTGACACATGAGAAAGGGCATAAAGATAGAATTAAAACATACACAAAACAAGAAAGTAAACAAACAAACAAATAAACAAACAATGATGGTCACTTGGTGATATACGCAAGGAAGAGAATGAACAGGAAAGTGTCCAATTTCTGCATTTCATAAAATGCACAATATTGATCTGAAATGAAACAAAATTTATGATCAAATATAGTTCCAAACACTTTGCAACAATGCGGGCTACTCTGGTGCCATCTCGTAGCGATCGTCACCGCAGAACAGGTCTTGCGCAGCACTACGCTTTTCTTCTCACGCTTTCGCCACACCCTCCTCCCCTTTCCGCCTCATGGTTTGCTGCACCCTCCTCCTCCGCTTTCCTCCTTGCACTCTCTTCGCTATTGCAGTCTTTCATCCCCAGCTGCGCTCTGCGTTCACTATTTCATCCTTCACTGTGCTTGTTTGCTCGGTTACCCTGAGGGATGCTGTCACTCAATGCAGGAACGGCACTAAGAGCTGCGTTCTAAAGTGAATTGCACTGCAAAATGCACGGAGTGAGACAAACATGACCACACAACTTGCGCAGCTTCCATAGCATTGCTTGCCAAATATGAGGTGGGGTACACATGCTGCAGCCCCAGAGTTTATGAGGATGGTGGTTCAACTGTAATTTGGTCAATGCATTTCCGGCTGTGCCTTTCCAAGTGAACACGCTGCTTGAATCCCTTTCCACACAGTTCGCAGCTGAACGGCCGCTCTCCCGTGTGAATCCTCTCGTGCTTTAGGACATCAGACCGTCGGTAGAAGGCCTTGGGGCAGTGAGGGCAGCTGTGGCGCTTGCGGCCATCCTGGTGAATCAGGCGGTGTCTTGTAAGCGACGCCTTCTGGCTAAAGGTACTCCCACACTGATCGCACGCAAAGCGTGCACGACTGCCATGGCTGCGTAGGTGGCTTAGGAGCTGCCTCTTCGTGCAAAACCTGTGGACAGATGAAACGCATGTTAACTACATTGTAATTGCGGATAAGGTGCTAATACTCAGTGGTTGATGAATTTGTTGTTTTATGGTGCAAGGGCCAATTATGACCAAAGAGCGCCAGGTCAGTGTTGATGGGTTTGCAGTGGGTAGATGGATTCCGTGAGTGATAGTGACGTAGCTGTAAAGGGCCTAAAAGGAATCTCGGTAAAGCGCATAAAAGCTATATGTAATAAAAATTATGGCTATGGCTAATGAGAACTAAGAACATAAAAGATACATTGTGATAGAATGATGATATATAAACATACATGAAGGTAAACGTTTACAAGAAGCACTACTGCCTAAGAGAGCCCTTGGAACGAAAGGGTCTGAAGGCATGTGCTATAAAAAAAAATATTATCGCAGCGGCATCCTCTGTAGAGAGGATGTGCTACAAATTCGTAGGGCTAACAACATGTAAGACAACATCAATATTCAGTGGTTGTGTGCCAGTTGTACCAACTATATGTCGCCAAGAATTAAGAAAATTACAGAGGGCTTTATGTCAACAGTGATCGCTGTGTGTTCATGTACGTTGTACATGCTAGTCACGAGTGTTTCTCTCATTCTGAAACAATAATTGGCTAATAAGTTTAATCAGCTAAATTTTATTTACTTACCTAATCAATAAACTGTCAATTCAAGAGTAGTAGCAGATGTTGAGAAATGAACTATAAGGGCATAGGAACCTAGGTTTTGTGGTTTTTCTTTTCAGGAAAAAAAGAAAAAGTCAGTGAGATTTTTAAAAATTCGATGTGACAAAGTGTCCACATCATCAACAATAGCAGTGGCCTCAAACTTTAACCTCTTCATCTAGTATGCTGCGCATCTTACACACATTGAAAGACAGGGCTTTGCATTTGATAGGAACTGAAAATGATCCCCAAGAGTTGCTGATAGGTCAAGGAAAAAGCACAGCCACTCGTTCTAAGTACAATAAGCTAGGTTTGCATTTGATAAGGCTTATGTTTGAGAGTGCTCAATCCCTGCTGCATGAATGTATTGTCAAGCAGTACTTTAAAATTTTCATTGGCTTTCTTTTCTCATCAGAAAAAAGGGATACACAAGACCTAAGTTCCTTTACATGCTGTTACCAGTCATTTATCAAAACCTGCCACAACTTCTGCACTGATGACATATTAATTATGTAAGGTAAGTAAAAGTTAGCTAATTAAACTAATAATTTTTGCAACAATAAACTCAAGACCACCATAAACAAGCATCAACAAACAGTGATCATTACTCGTGTAAAGCTTGTCTAAAGCCCGCTGTTATTCTTTAGCGCTATATCTATTCAGTAGATATGCCAACGATTCAAAACTCAGGCAATTCAAACAGAGCTCAACATTCTGGTTGGATGACATGTTTTCAGCGATATTTCAACCAATTATATAAATAGAGTCAGAGATTTGAGCTAAAGAAATCTGTCTGGCTTCTCAAGTAAAAAAGGTTACAGAAAATGTTAAAGCTTGCTGGAGCACTAAATGAGGTTGCAGAGGCTCTTATCGCCAAATGATGAAGGCTTGCCGCAAAGTCAAGGAAGCTAGATCATGTTTTCCCAGCATGAAGTTTCTAATGTCTAACATGTCGACAGAGATTTGGTGTCCATAATGAACTTTCTTACAGATACAAGGAGTCATTCCAAGTTTGTTTTACACAAAGGTACATTGTACTGTCATCACGGAATCAATAAGCAAGACGAACAACACCTTCTAGTTATTCCTGGCTCCTTTAATTTTGGTATTTTATCCACGATACACCTGAAGGAGGTCATGTTGGTAAATGGGCCACTCTACAGAAGGTTCAAGAGCGCTTTTGGTGGCCGAGGATGGACAGGAGCGTTTGTTCACACATTGCAAGTTACGAGGTATGCCAACAATCTAAATGGCTTCTAGGCCGTCAACCTGGGCTCCCTACACTCATTAAACCTCAAGAGACAATTTTTGACACTGTGGAAATGAATCACGTTGGGCTTTTGCCAACAACGGCAGCGAGTAACCGTTACATTATAGTCATGGTGGTCTTCTAAACATTCTTGGAGATCACTTCCATGGTTTCGCTTGCTGCCAGCTGCATCTTAAATTTTTTACAGGACCAATTCGAATGGAGGCAGGGCCTCCCAAGCAAGCTTATCTCCAACAGGTCGACCACTTTCCGTAGCCACGAGCTTCACACTTCCCTTCGCCAGGCTGGAGTAAAGCACCACTTCAAGTCAGCCTGCTACGTACAAGCGAATGGTCTGACAGAGAGGTTGAACCAGACCATCTAGGCCCAACTCACCCCACACTGTAAAAACAAAAGGCTAGGTCAAGCGGACTGGGATGAGCATCTTCAAGTGGCTGCACAAGCAATTAACAAGGCATTACAGAGCTCAGCTAGGACGCCCCCATAATAAATTATGCGTGCTCAGCTGCCAAAACTGGGTGCTATACTCATCTTGGACACACCTGTCAAAATAGGATGTTCCACTGCACAATAGACAGTTTCCCACAACATCCTAGCAAAGGCACATGAGAGAGTTGCTCAGGCGCAACAGGCACAAAAGTGACACTATGACCATTGCCATCATCTAGCACCACAATACAGGATGATTGGAGACAAAAGTCTGAGTAAAGCAACACCACCAGTTATTGATGCAGAAGCGACGTGTCAAATATGAGGAACCATTAATTGTTGTTGAATGCCTAGGCGATAGCACTTGGCAAGTCAGCTGCCCGCTTTGTGAAGCACGCGTAGATAGACGAAAGTGGAACAATTTTTGCCGTACGTATGTTTCAGAGTGTATCAAATGAAATAAAGGGTTCATTGGCAAAACTACCGTGTTGCGGTAAGCTGTGCTTTATTTTAAATTTTCTGATGAGCAACAAACGCAACATGGCCAAGTGCAATGAAAGAGGTGCATGAGCACCACTAAAGGTAAAGAAAGAAGTCGAAGAAAAGATCAGCGCAGGGGCACTGACACACTTCCTGTTTTGTACCTTCCTTATAATATACTGTCGACTAGCATTAATTCAACCCTTACAGGAGCACAAGAATTGAAAGAATTATCCAAAAGGTCAAATTAACAAATGGCAGCAAAATGAACGAATTCAAACGTTCACTGCTTGAGGCAGTTTGTAATGTCTTTGTGCTTCTTGTTCTCGAAGCACCACTTAACCGGCATGCGGCAATGAGCACCAACATGCTTAGACGCTGCCTCAGCATTGAACTGAAAGCAAAAGGAAAGTTCTTAACGTTATGACAATAAAAGTGAAGTGAAAGTAAATTAAAACAATTTCATGCCTAGGAAACAGTTGCACTACCTGCTGAATTCCTTGTTTTTCAAGCCTTAATAGCCACTATGAGCATGAGGGGATGCCCACGTGAAACACAGAGGCTGCAAGCTTCTGTGTTTGCACAAACTTTTATTCTGTAGAAATGTATCGTTTCTTGCCGAGACCTTTAAGTGTGTTCAAGTTAAGCGAAAAGTCAAATGAATCAATGTCTATTTAACAAGAGTAGACTGTTTAGTACTGTGCGTGCATGTGTGTGTGAATGATTTTCTAATAAAAGTGATTGTTGTGATTGAGTACACATCTTGTGCATTTCTTCTCTGTTGCCCGCATTTCTGGTGAGCACCGCACGAAACACCAGTTAAACAAATGCCAACTTGTTCAGTTTTCAGTTAATATGCAGCTCCCTTCACAATCAGGCCTTTGAAATGGAGTTGCTGTTCTGGAAATCGAACCGGTGACCTTGTGAATGTGCACATGCGACAATAAATTTAAATTCATTGCTGTTAAATGCAAGATGATGAGTTGGATAACCAGTTCAGACGCTGTACACAATTATGCACGACGAGATAGTGCATCAAAAGCAAAAGCACTGATCGAGAAGATCACATCCAAGATGTGTTGCATATGCCTTGATACACTTCCCATTATAGTGCCAACTGTATTTGTGAGTAGTTGAAAGGTAGATGGTGGGGCATTTGCTCTCAGTACCAGCATGTCATTGTGAAGTGTGTTCGCTTTTTTCATTGCTTTTCACAATGTCTTACATCAGGCATATTCTTCAAGTGGCTGGATAGACGCTTTCCAAGTATGCTGGACATGAAATAGCTGATGTTCTCATATCTTACATTAATTCCTATAAAGAGCTGTCGCATGGAGTCCAGAATATACAAACCTCACGAAACTCACTGAAGAATTGAAGATTCTTAATCTGTTCAGCAGATTGCTTTCCATGATTCTAAATATGCAATAAATGTGGTGACAATAAACTTCCAATGGAAAGAATTCATTGGCACCTGAACATGGTATACTGTGGTGTGAACAGAACAAGGACCAAGGTAGAAATGTAGAGAGAAAGAGAGGTAGTATTTGCTCTACAGTAGAAAGGGTGCTGGCACATAACCATGCAAGAAACGAAAACAAACGCTCCATCAAACGTGTGGATAAATATACATGTGCTACAGGTGTCCCCTGCATTAACCCATTGTCGTGTGGTAATGAATACATTATGCTAACGCTGTGATGTCTAAATTCCTGATTAGAAGAGCATGAGCTTCCTCTCAAGGGAGTTGTGTCACCACATTTAGATATGCATTACAAATTATGTAGCTGCAAGCCCCTCTATCAGGATACGTCTATCATTTATAAATATGCAAGCCAGCAGACAAGAGCCATAACTGTGGCCTACAACACGAGAATTAAGAATAGCATGTGCATTATCCAACTGTCAGCGACTGTGAACAAAAAAGTTCTTGCTGTGTGATTAATCTTTGGAAATCTGTTCCGTCTCTCATGCTTGTTTTTTGCGACATTCTGTTTTCCCATTATGCACATTGTCACTGTGGTAACTTTAGTTAAGACAATGTTGTGTCATTGTATTTCAACCATGGCACTTTTTTTGTTAATGCTGTATATAACATTTGAAATCAACAGTCAAATTATGTTAACATTTAGATTTACACATTCAGCTGGCTCCAATTTACTTTTATTTTCACCTGAACCCTGCCCCTTTCAGAAAAAACAATTTTTGCAGTGACACAACAGGTACAAAACCATACTGTCATGAACATTTTGTCAGATTAAATGTGACACACATTATCACACCTATTTCAATCTACAAGATGCTCTGACATTATCTGAGTATACATGCATCTTGAATGCTCTAATCACATGCAAAAGGATGGGCCTGTCCTATCAGAGTGTACTGATTATTGTAGCACATTCTTGAACTCGTGCAGATATATTAAGGTATTCAGAATGTATGATGAAACCTTTATAACTATGAGAGAGCATGACAGCTGTGCCATTCAATCGGATGACTACTGACTGTCCTTGTACCTAGTGTGACTGCTGAGTTGTAACTTAACTCAGAGGGCATAAGTTCATCCACTAACGAGGTTCTTTCCAAGTTGGCTGTTTGCCTGTCAGTGCTTGTCACTATCATGGATGTGGAGCATAGTCTGCGAAATGACCGTTGCTCATGCTAGTTATAACCAGCATAATTTTGCTAACCATGTGTGCAGTGTTTTGTGCTCATAGAAATCATGTCATTTCCTAAAGGTGTATTAACGCAACAGCGTTAAGGAGCTTGTATCGCAGAAAAGCCGGTGTCAGCGGTGTTGGCCGTGGGCGAAAAATCCCAGAAGGCAATTCATATTGAAGCAAATACCGAACCACGCATACCCAACCAATTTTCTACCACCAAAGTTGCTCATACCTTGTCTTTCATTCTTTACAAAGTTATTCCTCGGAATTTTGAGAAGGACAGCCCATAAACAAATGTAATGGGAAAAAACATTGACAGTGCATGTCCTCTATGTTAACTCTTCTCAGACTGAAATATTAAAAGTGCGAAACAATAACAGGAGATCCATCCACGCAAGAGGCCGCGTTTCTACCAGGAAGCTCGCCTTCGTGCATAGCGTTTGCAGCCAGCGTTTCCCTATAAACATTACGGTTACATAACCTGCAGTTGCCGGGAAACAATAAAAGCAGTAGATGGTCTTTGAACGCTGTCGCGTTCTGCCCTTAAAGGCGAAGCTTAAGCGTCCTCCAAATTTTGACCTGAAACTATTTCACTCTTATTGCTTCTTTATGCAGCTGTTGACTTAACTGCTGGCATAGAACAGAGATAATTGGAGTGAAACCGAAATCTTCCCATCCTCTGTCAGAGGTACCTCTGGTTCATAACTATGATGCAACGCTGTTTGAAAACTCTGCTTACACCTGGCTGATATACAATGCACATCGTCATGAAGTCAGCTCATCCAATGAACCAAGCCAAAAATATGAATTGGACTGCGTACGCCATGGGACACAGGTGGCAGTGGAACGTTGGCTGGCCTGTGTGGATCTGCATATGCTCGTGCAGCAGATTCTGGTGGCTGAAGGCCTTCTTGCAGATCAGGCAGCGATGCTGGTGCTTGTTCACATGTGTGCTCTCATGCTTCACCAGCTTTTCGCTGCACGGGAAATTGGCACCGCAGAGACCACACCAGAATGGCCACTCCTGCCTGTGCACCACGGAGTGCTGAAGCATGAGTTGATGTGTGTTGAAGCTCTCGTTGCAGAGTTCACAGTGATACTGACAGCCAGCTTCTTCTTCACTGTCTTGTTCGTCATCTGTCACCTGCAAGGCAACATCCCTGGTTGATGCTTCGGACTCGTCCCCACTGGAATCTGCAGGCTCTCTCTTGGCATCTGTGAACCCTGAATCTCTATGCCCTGAAAATTTGAAGGAAAGAGATTTCGGTATCCTGCTTTATCAATAAGCAGCAGTGAGAGAAAAAAAAAATCAGAGAAGCCCAGTGCAGAATTCAGTTCATGTGAGCAATAGGACAATATAACATTGACAGTTCGAAGAAAATTGCAAAACGGGTGGAATTTAAGCATGATCCACGGTTTCCGGTTGCTTGTTGTTTTCTTTTCTCACAAACCAGATGCACGTCACACATCGTATGTGTATACAGCTGCGCCCTTCTTGCCAATAAAATTCAGCTGAAAGTTTGCACTTGTGTTTGTCAAGCCTCCTGTCTACATATCTAGCTTGTGCATGAAACCTCGCCGTCATGGAATGTAAGCTACAACTCAAATCTGGTGTCAAGGAATGTAAAGCTTGCAGCAGCCTCCTTAGTCATTATTGCAAATATAATGAGAGCCTTGCGAGGAATCAGTTGCCTCCTTAGCCAGCAAATGACTTCAGCTTGCGTTACTGTACTGCTTAATTTAGAATGCTGTTTCGAAAGGCCAGAGATATTGGTTTTCTGTCCTCCCTGCTTCTTGTGCGATACTATGTTCTGTGGCAACAAATGTAGTTGTGGTAGGCCCAATAAAACCTTCCTGTGCACTACCTCATAACCGCAGCACTCATCATAGTTCATCTACATCCCGGTTTCTCTCATTTCTTGTGTGTGCAGAGTTCCAGAAAGAATACCATGCATGACAAATTTTACACTATGAAACACAGGTCAACAATAATAATGTCAAGAAAAAAAAACACCCTTTGGGAGTATTCAGGATATTGCAACTGGTAAGCAACTGCACTTTTACTCATTTCTCACACTTGAAGATCCTCAAATCATGTGCACAGAGGCATGCTATTAGGCCAGTACAGGCTAGTTCACATTCAGTTCACAATGGACAAGAATGCATGGCCATACTTTCTTTTGCATGTCTCCGAAGACTAGCAGTAGTTCACAAGAAACAGGTGCTACTATCAATGCTAGTGCTACAAAAGACACAGATGCCATAATAATGAGGCATGTAGGGATTGTGAACAATCTACACGTTGTTACATGGGCAACTGTCCTTAATGTGGAGCCAAAGTGCACATGGAAGCAACACTGTACTCTATCGACATTTCTGGTGTGCGCAAGTTTCACTGTGATACAAAAAAATTCAATAAAATTACTTTTTTCAGAATGTTCTCACTTTGGCCGTCAAGGACACAAGTGTTGATCTCACACGCATATTTCAATCAAGATGTGTGAAAAAGTACAGCCAACGCTTCCAAGGAATTTTCACATGAGTACATGAATAACGAAGCTGACTAATTTTAAAAAAGTGACTATCAATTTCTCAGACGACAAAAAAACAACAACAAATGAACCTAGATTGAGCAGGTGCAGTAGTGTGAGGGTTTGAAGGTGAGCATTCGTTACAGTTTCTATAAGAAACACCTTATCATGGCCAGATCATAGGCTTCACCACAATGCACACCAGAGTTGTGCAGAAATAAACAAAGCATGTGAAATTCAGTTCACTTCTTATGAGACAATGTGCAGAAGCATGCACAGACACATTTGGGTATTGAAAAGTTAGTGAACTAATTATAAGTGACTATGAACAGGCCGAAGCCAAATGTCTGTGGCTGAAAAGAAAGTAGGTTGCCTGTTCAGCTGGGTTCTTTGCAAATGTGATGTGGCATTTTAGTGTAGCTGGTTGTTAGACAAGCTGAAGCCGGGAACTTTGTGTGCCTGAAAGGTTAACGTAACAATCAAATACATGGGAGAGTGTGGAAAGAAAAATAAATTGCAAACACTTCATGTTGCTGCAACTTGTAAGCGGCCAATTTCTAAAATGAGCTTTATTTGGTTTATAATATATAAATGTTGGCTGTCAAAAACAACATGGCAACAGAACTAGAATAATTAAGACCTTGCATATGTCATTTAAAGCCATTTTCTTCATTGCCAGCTTGAAAAATAAATAGTGAAAGAATCGATGTTCATAATAGTATGCTTGCTAACATGCTGATAAATGAGGAAGGGGTAAAGGGGGAGGATGAAAAGGACACAGGAAAGCGTTTAACTCCTGCCTTTCAATAGATTTGAAAGACTGATTTGAAATGAAACGAAATTTGTTATCAAATGAACTCAAGCATTTAAGTATGCGTGCGTTGTCTGGCCTCCAAGTTACGCTCACATTAAACCTCTAATTCAATGATGAGGAAAATATAGGAGGAAAACAACTTTTTTAAATGCTTAATAGTCGTGCACTAGTTGGCCATGATGGGAACTCGCGCTGTGCGCTAGGTACACAGGTTGTTCCTGCAGTGCTGAAAATAAAGGGCAATGCACCTAAATGGTACAAGATATGGCTGAAGTAATGGAAAGTGGATGATGTGCAACACAATCCTGAATGCAGCAATGCACAGCTGGAGCAACACAACACGCAACTATGTGACACTCTTCTGCACACTTCTAGCACACATTGACGGTGGGGCTATGTTTGGATCTATCCGTTGCAGCCTTGGAGCCTATTAAGACAATGGTGGGGCACTTAGTTGTTCGGTGCATTTCTTGCTGAGCTTTTCTAAGTAAGCATGCTGCGTGGAATGCCTTCCCACACAGGTCGCAGAGGAATGGCTGCTTGGTCGTGCGAGTCCTATTGTGCTTCATGAGATTGGACCATTGGTGGAACGACTTGAGGCAGTGAAGGCACTTGTGCTCTATGATAACTCTCTAGTGCATCTTCCTGCCTTTCAAATACAATGTCACCTCAGCAAATGCCACTGCTTGCTAGTAGTGCTTGTATCCCTGCCAGGGTTGCATACGTGTCTCAAAAGCTGCTCCTTCGTGGGAAACCTGCAGGTGCATAAAACACAGTAATTCTTTTCTTGCAGCAGAATGTGTGCAAATTTTCGCTGGCTCTACCCAAGCAGTAAACTTCCAATAGTTACATTGAATTCTGGAGTTCAAGACACACATAAAATTACAAAATGCTACATTGGATATTTTTGAAAACTTCATAACACTATTAAGCACATTCTGTGTCTCTGTCCCCGATACGAAGTTAAGCGTGAACTTCTCTGGACAGCATTGAACTGGCTGGACTCTAGACCATTTTTGGAAATGAAGATCCTTAAACCATGGCTGTACAGGTTGATAACACAGAGAGCTGCGAAAGCGTTATAGCAGTACCTCAAGTGAACCGGTCTTGGTGACCATTTATAGATTTGGTGCTCATTCAAATGTGCGAGAAACTGTCCTCTATATCTTTTCATCCCTGTATGCTCTTGCCCCAGTGCGGCGTAGCAAATTGGACGTGCGTGTGGTTAACCTCTCTGTCCTTCCTCTCTTGTTTCTCTCTTCAGACCACAAAATATATGCTTGCAATGCCAAAAACAATACTTAGACAAGGAAGCATTAAAGAAATACTGATGCCACATTTTTATCTTGCCTTCCTTGTTTCACTTGTATAGCTGCCAAATCTGTAATCATGGCATGAGACCCAAGTTACTTGAACATGCAAAAAAAATTGTGAATATTTCCCGTTTCTCATAAGAGCAATCCAAAACATGCACTGAATAGAGTGGCTTCAGGCATGCTCAGCTTGGTCTCTTTTGTGTATCACAAAAGTCGAAGGAGGTGGCAACGTGACATCAGCAGGGTGTGAATCAGTCAGCCTGGGTAAAGCGGTCGCAAGCTATGCTGCGGATGTCTTGCAGACAGGTTTAAACGATGGAATAGGAGAGACAAAATGAAAAGGGCATGCCATGTTTAGAAAGAAACAACAGCAAGGCACCAGGCTTATCCCATGAAGAGTGCAGAGAATCACAGAAAAGGAGGAGGAAAGCATGACCAATATGCCATGCACGAGGCTGTCAGTGCCTCAGTTGTTCTGTTGGCTTGTGACTGCCATGCACCAGGTTGATTGATGCGTGCGTCAAGCATTCTGTGATGCCACATGACTACTACTTACGATTTTAGTAACACGCTGAAAACACACCCTGCACCATAAGCTCCCATATGTGCTCATACCCACACGTGCTCGGGTCCGTGGTGTCGCAACGCACCAAACGCCTGCAAATCGCAGACGCCCCTGCGGGAGAACACTTGCCCTGAGAGATTAACAAAGGTACAGTGACGAGCACTAAGACAGGAAAGTGATAAACTAAGGAAAGCTTTTCAACAAATTTTTAACAAGATTGGAAAAAACTTCACCTAAAGGATAACATTGACAGTGATAACAAGGTTTAGCATTGCGCTTGAACTTAATGTACTTTATTCCAACTAAATACAGGTGTGACATGGTGTGATATAGCATGCAAGGTAACTGCCGCAATTCAGCAGAAACGGTGCTCTGGAAGCGACCAGGCATCTGACAATGCTGTCATGATGAGGTGCACCACCTGCAATGTTGCAGGCATTGCACCTTGGTGGCACATCCAATATGGGTGACGAAATGGGTGGCTCAGCAGAAATTATTGTGAATGTACATAATGCCCACAAACAGTAGATGGCACAACGCTCTCCTACATCCATTGCAGAGTAACTACATTCAGTATGCACTAAAACGATTCATATTTAACATTCCTGCAGTGATGCTTCACTGAATGAACTTAAATCATTCTGTGTGCAGGTTTTTGTGATGTGCTCATACTGTGACAAATATTTTTGCATTACTTTCTATGAGAAACTTATTAATCAGTTTCTGAGCATTAATTAATCATGTAAAAAGAAAAGGAGAAAAAAGCCATCACAACACCTCAGAAGAAATTGCCAGACTATTTGCCAAGAAAGCACGATGTTCGAGATCTAGATAAGAGGTGGTGGAGGACAGAGGAAGGGAGACTATTCACACAGGTGTTTACACCCATCTGTACTTTTAAAAACACTTCACAGTTCAGTCTGAGTCCTTCTGTAAAATGGTGGCCTAGGAAGCACACCGACAGGGAGGCCAAGCAAGGGGAAAGTGGTGGCGTAGGAACATTTAGGCCCAGGAAGCATGCAGGAGCAGTTATGTGCAGACGTGCCGGGTTCGTTCTGAAGAACATTGTCTGCTCAATGAACAATAAATTGTGAGCAAGGCCGGTCTGTGAAATCTAAATGTTTGCACAGTGAAGTGCCACTTGAGGCACCACTGTATACTAAATAAATGGACTGTCAAGTTATTAGCAGGCACTTAACATTTCGATATACAGATGAATACCAATGAACATTTATTTTAGCACATACACTTCAGATGTCAAGTACAAGAGATGCTGTACGTGGCTCAAGATAAACTTTGAGTGCCTGAAGTTTTTTAACGGCCAACAGAGAGTAGTACACAAGTGTTTTCGTATAATGTCCCAATCGGCATGCAATTGCCATGGTTCAAAGTCAAATCTGTGATCTCGTGCTCACCAGACTCATCTTACCCAAAAAAAGTAACACAAGGATTCTCAAATTTTGCTCTTTATTGACGCGAATCTCTAAGTTGCCACCTACTCAAAGAGCAGCTTCTGTCCACGAAGTCACATGAACCTTACACAAACTGTGGAAATTGTTTCAGCATGCATCTAAAGTCTTTTGACAAACTGCAAAGTGTTGGGCATGACAGCCAAGCCTGTTACCATTATTTAGGGCTTTAAGCCAAAGGCACGAACCGTTGGGCTAGTAGGTTCATGGTGAAGTTGAAGTGCCAAGAAAACATGCAGGAAGGAAAAAAGCGATGAACGCACAGTGCACCTTGTTACTGAGTATTAAGAGATGATTTCATATGCAAGAGGAACATAAACCTCACTCAAAGCAACCCAATTTCGTTGTCAGAAACTGATTACTCATAATCAGTCCTCAGTAGAAAACGGAGCAGACAGTAAAGTCAGATGCTAACGCTGCTTTCTTGCACAGTATATGAGGTAACAAGCTTCTGTAGGTGGGCGATACATCTCTCATTCAGGGATGGGCCTAAAGGGAGGCGCCCAACTGCCCAGTATATCCTTCCATTATCTTCTCACTATCTAATGTCACTATCATATTTTAATATAACCCCGAAGACAAATGTTAAGGTCAATCATATATAAATGGTTGCACTCTTCGAATTCTTAACAGGCCAGTCTTACTCAGAGTGGCTGCTTAGTATAACAGAAAGAACATAAAATAAGACAGACAGTGATGGCAAATAAACATTCCTGCACTCGGTCTCTGTGATGCCACAAGTTCTGACTATGCCCGAGTGGCACTAGTTGATCATGTATTAATTAAAAGAGGACGAAACCACACTAGGAAGCAAGGTTTTGCCTTC
This sequence comes from Dermacentor andersoni, assembly GCF_023375885.2. Taxonomy (NCBI): domain Eukaryota; kingdom Metazoa; phylum Arthropoda; class Arachnida; order Ixodida; family Ixodidae; genus Dermacentor; species Dermacentor andersoni. Next base: position 65,651,678 of record NC_092822.1, read on the forward strand.
GTTATCTCAGTTACCATACTAAACTCATACTAAACAAGTGCAAATAGCATTCTAAAATAACATTGCATCAGACAAAAGTGATTTATTGCTTAACCTTGGTGTCCCATAGTCTACTTTAGGACAAAGGCCTCTCCCAGAGATCTTGGGTTAGCTATAGCTTGAATCAATTGAGCTCATTCTATACCTGCAAATTTCCTTATTTCATAGGTTTACTTCAAGACAGTAGCATGTTGCATCCAAGTCTTTACTATGGTCTTAAGGGCAACAGCAAGTAATTACAGGACACCATCATAAAATGGTGGCTCGCTGAAATGTTCTTTCCCTTCATTACAGCACTTCAAATACTATCAGCACTTGGACTTGTAGCTGACATATCTAGCAAGCCACCAGTAGAGTTTTACCCAAGGTGTTTTCATTCAATACATAAAAACTAAAAGCCAGCATAGTGCATTCTCAAACATTTATATTTCAGCATGTACTTTATGTGATAAAGACGTTAAAATGATGTCCATGGCCATGCTTTAAATCACTGCAAGGATCTGTAGAAATGCACCAAAAGGGCCCGATCTTTAAAAAAAAAAAAATTAAGTTGCTAAATGCCCACACACGTCAGCCTGAATGAAAGCCAGCCACATAAAAGCTACTGTACGTTCCGCCCTGCTCGTCTCTGCGGGTAACATGTTGGTTTTCACCTGAGTGATACACCCTGCTAAAGAAAACAGCCTCATGCTGGGTGAATGCTGGTGTTTTATTTGCTTCCATCTTAGACAATTTGCCCTTGGTCAATCATTCTCTCTCTTGGCTGTATTAACGTGCGCCTTTATGTTTGTTGAGTTACTTCTGCTTGCTTCTGCATTTTAGAAGATCAAGGGCAGAAATTACTACAATGAGAGGCCACAAAAGATAATCAAATACAGAGCAGGCAACAAGTGAAGCGGGCAAGAGTGAAGCTTGCTTGCTCGCAGCACAAATACAAGTAATACACTTCAAACAAAGACACATAAATACGTGCAAATGTAAAGGTCAATTCAAGCATTGCTCAGCCTATTCACAGTAGCATCCCCAAAGCCTGCCTAAATACCCACTATTGTTTGTGACAGTCACTATGTACCTCCAGAAAGCATCCTGCCCACAGCAAGTATACAAAATAATATAGATGTACTCTTCAATTTAGTGTCTTAAAGTTTGCGCATTAAAATGTCACAAAACATCACAAAATTTTAACCTATGCTTGCTGAGATCCTTTGTTAAACAAACGGTCAAAGGTAACAAAGTCTACAATTATAACAGAGGGGACAAGTTGAAACACACTCAGAGCTGACTATTTCAGCTGCAGCCTGAAGGTCAGGCTGCAGGTATGCAATCACTACAGGCAGCACATGCTTGGTAGAAGTTGTGCATGAAAACACTGTCATGCTTTGGTTAAACATGCATGGCTCTTGATTGGATGGCCTGTGAACATCCAAGGCTAAAGGATCACGACAGCTCAGCAATGTCTCAGACGCACATAAGAATAACAACAACAAAGCAGAACAAGAATAACTCATCTGGAATTTTCGAAAACATTAGTTTTGCAAGTGATTATTTTTGGCACATTTTGACGACCGAGAGAAACAACGAGAGGTAGGTAATGTGTTAATGTTCTAGCGGTCCTATAAAGGCAAGATACCGCACATTAGCCTTGTTCACATTATATGTCTGCTATATCAAGAATGTTGCATTTTTGTTAAGAGAAAAGGTTTATCGAATAAAGCAGCATGCAACATTTACAAAGAAGCGTGCAACAAATTTGTCTTGTTTTAGAATGTCAGTCACGTGCTCAGAAACACAAAATTGTCATACCGTGTCTGTGAACGTGATTGTCTGCAGTACATAACAAAAACTGACGTATTATGACACTGTGTTGAAGCCACCATTGACATCTATGTCGCGAACTAACCTAGCACAACTGCGCTTGTGTGCTTAGATGTCATTCACAGCAAAACATGCAGAGACATCTTCCTTTTTTTTTCATGCTTCACGAAGCTGTCTTCTTATAGCCAACATAATTTACTTTAAATTATTGAGGCTAACATGCAACTAATGTTTATGGCATCAGGGAGGTTTAAATGGAAGTGTAAGATGCATCAGTGTGTTCACAATTTCTGCCTTTCCTTATGTATGAAATGCAGGTATAAAATGCAGATATGAAATCAAATGTATCAATGTTGAGTTAATTCTGTACTGCAACTCAAGCAGTTCACATTCCCATGTGAAAAACTTCAAAAGCAGAACGAAGCATATCGAAACATTTATTAGTACATCAGCACCAACAAGCTCATGCAAAAGCTCAAGGACAAAAGTACAACATCTGAGGTCCCTCATACATTAATACAAAGCATGGTCAGAGAAACTGCACACGCAATTACACACACAATTTTGCACAATGATCACACTGCGTCTTATGCACATAATGTTTCTTACAAATTACATCCATTTGCAATGAAATTATGTAGTTCTACAGAATGAGCAACTCGAACAGCCTAAACAGTTCTAGCCTACTACTAAACACAATGTGCTGGTCCCAGTTAGCTGCAGTTAACTAAGGCCAATGATCATGGCCAAAGCATCACATGGCATGGTCCCATGGGGGCTATTAATGGCTTACCACAGGCACAATGTCAATCATCATCAAGATAACAGAAAGCCGGCTGGAACGGCATCCTCACTATCTCTTGAATGCCCCAACTCTCACAATGAAGGCAGCAGGAACACTGCACCAAGCAGGAGAGACGTGCAACTTCCTCTGGAATTTGAGTCGGCATGTTTGTGACTGCCAAAAACGCGGCACATTGTTCAGTAGCATCACGGGTGTTCATATTCTTACGGTGAAGGGAACGAAGAAGTTGAATTGGATTAGACGAAGACGAAGTCTGGCAGTTGCCTGAACGCCATATACGCCAGTTGTAAATATACGTTATTTTACAATCGTGGGCCTGCTTTCTTCCTGCAACATTTTGGTGGAAGGTGCGGGGTACAATCACGGAACTTCGCAGCGGACGTCATCTACCTGCCGCCACAATGGCAAATCAACCAACACAAGCGACAACGCCTCAGCAGCCCGTGCCAACGGTCATCCTCACTCATCCGCGGGACCCAGGGACATTTTGAGGCACGGACAACGCCGACGTCGAGGACTGGCTTACGATGTACGAACGAGTGTGCGACAACAGGTGGGATCCAACAATGATGCTAGCAAATGTGATATTTTACCTAAGAGTAACTGCGAGGCAATGGTACGACACACACGAAGCTGACCTAACGAGCTGGGATGTCTGCAAAGA